>NC_134879.1:31047960-31315460 GCF_041734735.1 Babylonia areolata
CAACAAAACAAATCATCCACATATTACCACAATCAACTGGCAACAAAACAAATCATCCACATATTACCAAGATCAACTGACAACAAAACAAATCACCCACATACCATGATCAACTGACAACAAAACAAATCATCCACATATTACCATGATCAACTGACAAACAAAACAAATCACCCACATATTACCATGATCAACTGACAAACAAAACAAATCACCCACATACCATGATCAACTGACAAACAAAACAAATCATCCACATATCACCATGATCAACTGACAACAAAACAGATCATCCACATATCACCATGATCAACTGACAACAAAACAGATCATCCACATACCATGATCAACTGACAACAAAACAAATCATCCACATATTACCATGATCAACTGACAAACAAAACAAATCATCCACATACCATGATCAATTGACAAACAAAACAAATCATCCACATATCACCATGATCAACTGACAAACAAAACAAATCATCCACATATCACCATGATCAACTGACAAACAAAACAAATCATCCACATACCATGATCAACTGACAACAACTAATTCATCTGTACATACTGTATCTATAATCTATCCACACTGTATTTCATACTGATCAACACAATGTCTCTTTTCACCGGGTTAAGTTTGGTTTTGTGTTCTTATGAACCTATCCCTTTAATAATCACACTGAAAAAGTGAAGGAGAATAAAAAGAGCTAAACATCCAACACGTGAGCTATCATCATGAGACTGACCCGGCAGAGGAGGATGGGTGTGGGGTTGATGTGTGAGGAGAATACTTATCACCCAAGCCTCTCAATGACAGTAAAATTGGCCTATGCAATTCCAAACAGTAAAATATAAATAAATGAAATTTTAAAAAATCATTTGTAGCCTCATATTAAGCTTATATTTCAAATCTTGAAGATGCGTTCTCAGAATAGCTGCTATGGCAATGACTGTTTTCATATTGCAAACTAGTTATGATACTTGTTTCAACGGACGTCAGCCTCAAAGAAAATCACAACACAGACATGAATTATTCATAATTTATTGTAATATACCTTTCAGTTCAATGTAAACAATAAAAAGTAGTCATTTTTCATGCATAGCACAGACACAACTATAGGTGGATCAAACAAAGATAAATAGACAGAAGGCAACAACATAAAAGCACAGCAATTTCCTCTCTACAAATCTTCGGTAATTAACTCACCACTCTCATGCCGACATATCTGGTGTCCCCATATTCATCTCCTGGTTTGGCAAAGTGGAAAGACCCGTCATAACCAGTCAGATACCCAGACAAGCCGATCAGCATCTGTAAAACATTTTTTTGGCTTTGCTTCACAAAGTCCCAGTTCACACCAGTATCATGCTTTATCATCCACCCTTTGTTTGAGTCTTTTCTCTGGGAACTGTATCACTTTCAACTTTTTAAAATCCTAATTTGAATAAATGTTGGTCTGTTATTCTTAACAACAAGAACGTAATTTACTATGGCTTGGCAAGTAATCCTGTAAATTTCAATCTGGGGTAATACTGATTTATCAATCCATTTTGCATTGTTCTGTTGAGTTTGACTCAGACATGTAGAATTCACACTGTGCGAAGGATGAGAATTTTGGGAAAAAATGCAAAGAACAATGAAGGACGAGCTCAGCAGAAAAGT
Source organism: Babylonia areolata (assembly GCF_041734735.1). NCBI lineage: Eukaryota > Metazoa > Mollusca > Gastropoda > Neogastropoda > Buccinidae > Babylonia > Babylonia areolata. The sequence goes on from NC_134879.1 coordinate 31,049,633, forward strand.
TAATATTGGAGTATGTAAGTCATTGTTATGTAACAACTGATTTAAAAAAAACCCATTATACACACATGTACACAACTACTGAAGAAAAACAAGTGTGCACATACATTTTTTGCTGTTGTTTATAATATATTTATATATATATACATACATACATACATACATACATATATATATATATATATATATATATACATATGTATGTATATATATATATATATTTTTTTTAATCAATAACTCACTTTTCCCAAGGGAGGATGAACATCAAAGAAAAAAGTCCTGTTGATGTACCAGCTGCCCATCTTGCCAAAGTGAGTTTCATCCCAGCTGTAAACATGATGAGTTTTCCATGTCATTGTGATGTCTTCATATATATATATATATATATATATATATATATATATATATATATATATATATATATATATATATACACACACACACATGATTTACATGGTTTTCCATGTCACTGTGATGTGTTCACCCACACACACACACACACACATATATATATACATGGGGAGGGAGGGGGGGGTAAACATTTTTTATTTTTTTCCAGAAATTACTAAGAAACAGCTGAACATTGCAGATTAGAAACTAGTTTTTCCACTATATAATACCCAGCCTTGTGTGACAGGATATTAAACAAAATTCCTCCTCCTCCTCCAACTAAAAACATCCTCTGTGTGATATTCAGCAAATCTTGATCTTGGTGGATGTCTTGGGTTCATCTGAGCCAAAGTTCAATTCTGGACATGTCATGTCCAACAAGATGCATCCCATATTAAACTTTTCCCTAGGTGTGCATTACAGCTGTGTGGGTGTAAGTGCATGTGCTGGAGGAATGTAGGTGTATTCATGCAATGTGTACACCCCTTAAAGTATGTGTGTGCACATGTGTGAGTGCTTGGCATGGTGAAACCTATAAACTATTGACCAGCATATGGCTCCATCCCCTCCTTTTCTTTTGTTGGGTGTTGTGGCTGTATTCAATTCAGGACTATCTCAATATGAATGCTTCAAGATCACCCAGTATGTGGGTGTAACTATCATGTTAATCACAAAGATAAATGGTGACTTGTTGGCTGGTTAAAACTTGTTCTTACTGAAGTTACTGTCAGAAGTTGTTTTATCATAATATAAAAGCATAGAGATCCATCATACATGGAATACTTCTCCCTTTTCTCCAACATGTGAAAGTTTGGGTCCAAAAAGAAACACAACATACAGGACCTAACTTAGACAATTCTGATTTTAGGGTATACGACACCATCCTTTTGAAGGAAGGAAAATCAATTAGTAACATCCCGTGTAATATAGAATAATGTATTATAACCAGTAATCATAATTCTACAAGGATTATAACAAATCCACAAACAACATCTGCTTGTGCAACATAAATATTTGATGCATGTAAAAAATAAAACAATGGACAAATAAACAAAATAAATGGGCTGAAAATAATGACAGTACATGCTGATTTTGTTTCTTAAAGTACAAACTTGTCCCATGTTCACAAGAATGATATAACAGCAGGTAAAAACTACCATGACAAAAACTAACACTAGAACTGCTTTACTTGTCATAATAGTATTAATACTGGTTATTAATACCACTGGTTGATTTCTTCCTTTGTATAGTTCTTGGAAATTACTACAAGAAAACTAAAAGCCACATAGCATGAAACTGTTGGCCTTACTGCCACACCATGTAAAAATACCAGTAAAGAAATCAATTATCAAGTCTGACAGTCCTGTAAGGTCACTAGTAGTGACTGGCAAGAAACAAACGCTCACTTACCATACGGAACAAAATGAATACAACCAATCAGGCAAGATGATTTGGGTGATAGGTGATTGATTGCAGAGAGACAGATGTGGACTATCAACGGGTAATCATACTCTATTATAATATATGGTCTGACAAAACAGCTGCCTCACATACAAGACTGATGTAACAGAACACTGTGAGACAAATGAGTATTCTGTAGAATGCTCAGTATGAGGAGACAATGACACTTGTGAATATCTGACTGGGAGCCAGAGAGGGAATATATATATATATATATATATATATATATATATATATATATATATATATATATATCCAAATCAGGCGAGACAGTGAAGAGAGGAGTGTTATGTTACATCATGTCTACTATCCCTGTGATGGCAACCCACCAAGCTGTGCTTTATCGGCTGGAGGAGGGAGGTTATGTCCCTAATATAATAATGCATGGGATATAATAATAATTATGAAAGAATATAAAATTATGGTGACTTTGGACCTATACAGCATACTAAAATACACACAAACAATACCACAATGTGAGTTACACACACACACACACACACACACATATATATATAATATTTATATAGATATAATTATATAATTACATATGATATATAGTATATACTGATATCAGCCAGATAATTAAATGTATATCCACAAATAATTTCTTACCAAATGTGGTCTGGAATTTCTATGTTGTAGAGTCTCATGTACAATGCTAACTGGGTGAAAAATATCAAAAAAACATAATATACTTTTGCACATTTTGTCTCATCCACTTCTTGAATGTCTTTGCACACAGACAAGCCAATCTCACATTTTCCTGTCTCTTCTTTTCTATAACTGTCACCCTTTTCGTGTGTCGTTGCACTCTTAACACATTCTGGTTTTTCATTTTTGGCAGCAGTGAAGTCACGGCTTCCCTGAGCTTTATTGGGGTCACTTTTGCCACTTTCAGTTTCAGAACTTGCCATTGTAGTTGATGTCCCTGGGAGGCCTGTGTCAGTGTGGGTCTCATTGTTAGAATATGAATCGCAAACACTCACATGAACCTTTGACACGTTGAGAAACTGAGCCTCTGTCACTGTTCTACCTGCAGGCCGGTTGCTGGGTCCTTTGATTTGCCCAGCTGCAGATGAAACTGGTTTGCGAATTTCTGTTGGCGAGACACTCGATTCATTTTCAGTGTTGGTGTTGTGCTTTCTTTTTCTCAGCGTCACCTCTGCTGTTTCCATGTCTTCGTCTTCAGAAACGTACCGTTCAAGTTGCAGTTAAGCAGGTGAGCTAACCACGGTCACAGCCTTATTTCAATGCGTTACAGCCCAAAGATTTCGTATTGATTTGAACATTTGTTGAGCTCAGACTAAGACCACGACCCACCATCTGTCTTTCGACTTGAAAGTGGCTTCCCCTGTTTTACAGGTTTGTAATGGGCGTGGCCTGTGGGTGTGTGTGTGTGTGTGTGTGTGGTCAAAAGAACACCCATGGAAATCAGCTGGATCTTGAACGTAGAGTCCCTGTCATTTTTCCCTTAAAAACAGGATTTGAGAAAAGTTATTTTAAAAATCAAATAATCAACCAAATTATGGGAAGAAGACAGTTTCATACCCATGTAGCTGTGAATACTTGCTTGTTATTAGTTAGTATAAGACTTCGCGAAATATTTTCTGAAATCGTTTGTGCTTGTAAGTATCGCAGCTGAGTGAAAACAGCTGCATTACATGTGTGTGTTTTGCTGTTGTTGTTTTTGTTTTGTTTGTCTCGTTTTCGTGTGGTGATATTTCGCAGATAACTGATGTGATGCAGCGAGTCACAGCACTGCCAACTTGTGTTTGTAAGCAGATCGACATCCTTGAAACGACAGAGATGAATCCAGACTAAAAGATGGGTTTTTCAAAAGCAAATCATGTTTGTTTCTTTCTGTCCATGTTTTCAGTAATTTCACCTCGGCTTCCCACTGTTCAGCATTCTCGGCTGATGGCACTGAAATGAAAGGAAAAAAAACAACTTGATGCGATCCGTGTTTTTTGTTGATGTTGTTGTTGTTGTTGTTTTGTTTTTGTTTTTGTTTTGTTGTTGTTGTTTTTTGTTGTTGTTTTTTTTGGGGGGTGTTGTTGTTGTTGTTGTTGTTTTTCCGGTGGTGTGGCGATTTGAGGGCCTGCAGCTTCACCAAGTTAGGTTGCTGCGGGGCCTTGGGCCTGAAGGCCTGAGTGCAGCTCCACAGCCTGAGTGCAGCTGCGCCTTAACCGTTATGGCCAAAATTATTTTCCCCCTTTTTTTTCTTTTTTTTTTACCCCCTCTCCACGCTACGCACCTCCCACATGTCAATAATAGCCGAACGAACGGCTGATGGACATTACAGGAAGAAGAGGAAGGAAATTTTCCCTCTTTCCCGTGGTAAGCCTTTAGCGGCCCCGTTCTCTGGGCGTTTTACCCCCCTTCTTACTTTCATCAGTTGTAATAACATGCTGACAATTTAAGATATGTGTACGTTCGGGAGTGCATTGGTGTGTATCCCTCCCTCTCCCCCTCCCCCTTTTTTTCGCTAAAGGGAGCAAACCAAGGAAGTGACAATACCAGAGTGAGGTTTCTTGATAGCCTCCCCTATAGTGGCTTCGGGTGGATTTTTCATGAATTTATTTTCCTTCTCTCTTCCTCACACACACACGCGCGCGCGCGCACCCACGCACACACACACACACACACACACATCAACACCAGATAACTTGAGAAACATCACATTCATTGCACATTGTATACGATCAAACGCCCAAGGTTATAGAAAACACAGACATGTTTATTTCAAATGGTATTCGTGAGAAAAAAGAAGAAAAACAACTACCAATGAAGAACGCTTGTTGATGCACGAAAGCAATCAACCCCCCCTCCCTCCCCCACCGAGCACCCCCATCCACTTGCCCCCCTCCCCACAAACAGAGCTAGAGATAGAAAATAAATAAATAAATAAAGACTTTTTTTTTTAAACGGAGCTCCGTGAAAAAAAGCAACAAAAAACGTAAGGACACACACACACACACACACACACACACACACACACACACACACACACACACACACACACACATAATCTTAAGAGAAGAGAAAAGGAGAGAGAGAGAGAGAGAGAGAGCGTGTGTGTGTTTGTGTGCGTGCACATGATTTGGTGTGTAATTTTTCATGTCAAAACGTTAAGTCGGAAGAATTGCTCGGTATGGCTTTGGAAAAGTAACCATACCCCCTCGACTTGAATAATATTGATGCTGGTGTCATAAAAATATCATACAACTTAGGTGCATGGTACTTATTTATATTGGTGGTGTACTTTCAAATGTTATTCGTAAAGTAAGCAATGCTTTGTATGCTATTTCAATTAAGTGTTCTTGTGTGTGTGTGTGTGTGTGTGTGTGTGCGTGCGCGCGCGCGCGTAAGCAGATCGACATCCTTGAAACGACATAGATGAATCCAGACTAAAAGATGGGTTTTTCAAAAGCATATCATGTTTGTTTCTTTCTGTCCATGTTTTCAGTAATTTCACCTCGGCTTCCCACTGTTCAGCATTCTCGGCTGATGGCACTGAAATGAAAGGAAAAAAAAAACTTGATGCGATCCGTGTTTTTTGTTGTTGTTGTTGTTGTTTTGTTTTTGTTTTGTTGTTGTTGTTGTTGTTTGTTTTGTTTTTTTTTGGGGGGGGGGGTGTTGTTGTTGTTGTTGTTTTTCCGGTGGTGTGGCGATTTGAGGGCCTGCAGCTTCACCAAGTTAGGTTGCTGCAGGGCCTTGGGCCTGAGTGCAGCTCCACAGCCTGAGTGCAGCTGCGCCTTAACCGTTATGGCCAAAATTCTTTCCCCCCTTTTTTTTCTTTTTTTTTTTTTTATCCCCTCTCCACGCTACGCACCTCCCACATGTCAATAATAGCCGAACGAACGACTGATGGACATTACAGGAAGAAGAGGAAGGAAATTTTCCCTCTTTCCCGTGGTAAGCCTTTAGCGGCCCCGTTGTCTGGGCGTTTTACCCCCCTTCTTACTTTCATCAGCTGTAATAACATGCTGACAATTTAAGATATGTGTACGTTCGGGAGTGCATTGGTGTGTATCCCTCCCTCTCCCCCTCCCCCTTTTTTTTCGCTAAAGGGAGCAAACCAAGGAAGTGACAATACCAGAGTGAGGTTTCTTGATAGCCTCCCCTATAGTGGCTTCAGGTGGATTTTTCATGAATTGATTTTCCTTCTCTCTTCCTCACACACACACGCGCGCGCGCGCGCGCGCACCCACGCACACACACACACACACACACACACACACACATCAACACCAGATAACTTGAGAAACATCACATTCATTGCACATTGTATACGATCAAACGCCCAAGGTTATAGAAAACACAGACATGTTTATTTCAAATGGTATTCGTGAGAAAAAAGAAGAAAAACAACAACAACCAACAACTACCAATGAAGAACGCTTGTTGATGCACGAAAGCAATCAACCCCCCCTCCCTCCCCCACCGAGCACCCCCATCCACTTGCCCCCGTCCCCACAAACAGAGCTAGAGATAGAAAATAAATAAATAAATAAAGACTTTTTTTTTTAAACGGAGCTCCGTGAAAAAAAGCAACAAAAAACGTAAGGACACACACACACACACACACACACACACACACACACACACATAATCTTAAGAGAAGAGAAAAGGAGAGAGAGAGAGAGAGAGAGAGAGAGAGAGAGAGAGAGAGAGCGTGTGTGTGTTTGTGTGCGTGCACATGATTTGGTGTGTAATTTTTCATGTCAAAACGTTAAGTCGGAAGAATTGCTCGGTATGGCTTTGGAAAAGTAACCATACCCCCTCGACTTGAATAATATTGATGCTGGTGTCATAAAAATATCATACAACTTAGGTGCATGGTACTTATTTATATTGGTGGTGTACTTTCAAATGTTATTCGTAAAGTAAGCAATGCTTTGTATGCTATTTCAATTAAGTGTTCTTGTGTGTGTGTGTGTGTGTGTGTGTGTGTGTGTGTGTGTGTGTGTGTGTGTGTGTGTGTGTGTGTGTGTGTGTGCGTGCGCGCGCGCGCGCGCGCGCCATTGACCCTAAGCTGCTGAACAAAATACGCATCATCCCGGAGAGTTGTGTTACGGGAATGCTCGAAAAAAGTTCAGCGGATCGTGTAAGAGCCTAAGGGATAACCTTCACGTGGCACCACACTGCAATGACTACACACATGTGGACATTGAGGCCATCAATGCTGATTTGCTGGAATCGCTGTGGACTCGGAATTTCTATAAGGCAGGCTATTTGACCAATGTTTGTTGTGTTTTTTCACCTTGCCGTTCATTTTCTTGCCTTTTTTTTCACCTGCTGTTCTTTTCTATTTGTTATTATTACTGTTTTAAGTCTCGAGTGTTTGTTGGTAACAGCGTGTAACCTAGACAGACCTCAATAGGCTGAACTGGCACGTCCAGTCAGTGTCGTGTTACACTGAGTCCGCACCCCCACCCTCCACCCCACCCCGGGTTTAGCACCAAGCTACATTTCTGGCAAACATTGAACATAAAAGGCACATTGCGGGCGCGCATCCTCTCACATTGCTGCCATCATATTGATATAATTTCGTTTTCACTGCCGTTTACACCGAACCCTTAATTAAAGAATGTCTACGCGCGCCCACGAAATATGCCATTGCCAATGGATTAATATGTCCACGAACACCTGTGTTGCTTCACAAACTGCTGTATTAATACCGAGAGAGTGTTGGCTTGCTTTCCTCGACAGTGCAGTTGTATTCTCAACACCACACACCCAGCACCACCTATTTGGGCCGTTTCAGCCTGAGTGCAAAAAAGTTGATGTGGTTATTTAGGGCCCACAGAAAACCGTCTGACTAGCTTTAGTGGAAATTCTTCTTCCCTTGTCTTCTGTGTTCGTGGGCTGCAACTCCCAAGTTCAGTCCCTATCAAGGAAGTGGATTGTACATGCATTACCGTTTCCTCACCCACCGTCAACAAGCCGAACTCCGTTTTCGGGGGTCTGTTTGGTAAACGTTCAATACAGGCAACATCATAGTATCCCCTGTCCTTTCATTTTGCCAACAATCCGTGAACAAGGACGATTTTTAAACTATTTTTTCCGTACAAGTTCTCAAAAATGGAGAGGGTTACATGTCAGATACAGTCCTACCCCCTATCCCACCCACTCTACCCCGCCCCCCCTCCACCCCCGCTCCTATCCCCCCACCCCCTTATTCACCTCCTATCCACGAATTTTCTACAAAGTTCTTTTAAAAGATTCAAAGGGTTGGCTAATTCGATATTGTTCAATTTCGTTATTGTAGCCCTGCCAGTTGTTGAGGCTTTCTCTTGACTGGTGTATGAGTTTTGCAAACAAGCAGATTTTTACATCGGATATATATATATATATATATATATATATAGACAGAGAGAGAGAGATTAGATAAGATTATGGATAGATAGATAGATAGACAGACAGATAGATAGATATCACACACTCCGGAGAACTCGACAGCTGATAGGAGGTTTCGTAAGCCTGTCTTTACGGCAAGTGTATACATTACACGCTCGAATGATCCCTGCCAGCTGATATTCAGACTGGAGAAAAAAAGAAAGGAAAGAAAAGGAAAAAAAGAAAGGACATAACACATGAAGGAAACCACGAGTCAATGCCAGAACCACGAGTCTTTCATTACTTTTCTAAGCAGTTTGTCTCTGGCTGGTCAGAAATCATTTGTGATTTTTTTTTTTTCAACACAAGGATTTTTTGGCACAAGTATCAAGAGAGAGAGAGAGAGTGCATGGGTGTATATGTGTTGGAGGTGTGGTGGTGGTGGTGGTGGTGGTGGTGGTGGTGTGTGGGTGTGTGTGTGTGTGTGTGAGAGAGAGAGAGAGAGAGAGAGGGAAGGAAAGTGTACGTGTGTTTCGGAGGGAGGGTGTTTTGTGTGTGTGTGTTGTTATTGATGTTGAGACACTGCCGCGCGGGCAAATCAATGACAAACCTTTGATTTTCATTCATATGTAACAGAGGCAAGAATGGAATATATAATATTTACTAAGTTGTATTGCGCACGCGCACACACACACACACACACACACACACACACACACACACACACACACACACACACACACACACACACACACACCAGAGAACATAGCACATCCACACTGAAATTTATACACACATACATGTACAACCGTGTTCTGATAAACATGTACCAGCAGAAGCTGACAGACACAAATCAGACAGGACCTCAGATCCTCACCATCATACGCTGGCCTCAGTCAAGCGTAAACTCAACACTGCTACTGCCAAATGTGTCATCTCTATTTCTCATGGACAGACGCCTCTTGGTCAATTAGTTACACAATAGTAGTTCAACTGATTATCTATCAATCTGTTTAATTACAGATTTTTTTTAAACAGGATTTTCATGGGTTGGGTCCTAGTGGTTACATCAAGTGTGGTGTAGCGCATATGGATGGCCTGATAAGACCGTACCTACGCAACAGGATGCTGTGAAAACCCCTTGAAAACGAAACTGAAAACTGAAACAGAATATCACAGACAGGCTCTCGGCTCAGTAAAATTCACCCAGTCCTTCATTTGCTCTCTCTCTCTCTCTCTCTCTCTCTCTCTCTCTCTCTCTCTTACAGAAGCATAAAATCGCAAAATTGTAAAATCATTCAAATCTCATTAATGGCCCTCTGTTTAACATGTAATAAAGGCAGCAAAACGTATGCAGTCTAATGGTTCATCAAGCCATAACATATTGTAGCTGAAACAAAAAAACTCATTAAAAAATCACATTCCTGAAACGCGAGAATCACTTTAAAAACAAAAAATCAATTCCAATCTTCAAAAATGATGCTGTCTTATGGAGAAGAAAGCAGCCACTCCCTTTCCATGATTTGATACCATATAAACACAGTAAATCAAACAAAGTCTGTACATGATTAAATGTCCGCCAGTAATGAAACATCGGAATTACATGTCATGTCAACAGACGAGTTATTAAACCGATTCCCTCAGAATGGCATTATGATGGCTTCTGAGAATGCCCTCAAACCGAAATATACACAAATCATTTTGAGGTAACTTTGACATTTCCTGAATACTCATGCAAGCTGCGAATCTCTCTCTCTCTCTCTCTCTCTCTCTCTCTCTCTCTGTGTCTCTTTCATGATTATATACATGTGAAATGTCTTTCTCTAAATATGTCTGTCTGTCTCTCTCAAACACACACACACACACACACACACACACACACACACACACGTACGCATACACACACACACACACAAACACTCTCTCTCTCTCTCTCGTTTCACCATGAGGTAATGTTCACGCCTTACTGACAGATTCTACAGTCAGTCCCTGTCTCTAACCCAGACCAGCAAAACATTCAGACCACGGTTTTTGATCGGATGGTGGACGGCAAATCACCATTGCCCCATCTTCAGAATGGTGAAATCAAGATCATCCCCTACCCGCAACCCTACGTGTCAAATGGGTGAGTCGCGAATCTAGTTTCCCCCACTGAAATGTGAATCAACCGCCCACCCACAACCCCCGTGTCAAATAGGTGAATCAAGATTTCCTCCAGTCACCATTATGAATCAAGATTTCTCCAACTCACTATTGTAAATCATGATTTCTCCAAGTCATCATTGTAAATCATGATTCCTCCCTTTCCAAATAATGAATTAAGATTTCCTGATATGAAAACGGCGAATCACGATTTTCTTGTAAGAAATCCTGAATCAAATTTTCCCCATGTCAAAGCAGCGAATACAGAAATTCCCCAAATTGATGGAAAAGGTGATCGGAGTTTCCCCGTAAGAAATATGGCAAATAGAAATCTCCCCACGCCAAAACAGCAAATTCAGATCCCCCAATATCAAATGGTGAATCAAGTTTTCCCTGGCAGTGACAGATTGATCAAACCTGCCAGTCAATATTTCCCAATGACAATTTCTCAAATCAAACGTTCTGGAATTTACCATGTGGAAGTGGTACATACACAAGAAACCATGTCCAGTATCCAGAAATTCGTTCCGAATATTTTGAAGAAAATACTGTGGGAATAAATTCCTTAACATCAACAACAATATTGAAGTACATCAACTAACTGATGGAAACAGGAAGGTGTGATGGTCTCTATATATATGACCTTGGTTATATGAGCTTACCATTCCGTGTCAGAGTTCCTCTTCTGCTACCATGGAGTTCTAAGGAAGATCACTCCACCTGATATCTCGTATATATTTTCATCCAAGATATACATGTATATCGTTCTTGATTATTTGATTCAGATCTGTCTATACCTGCATTAAGCCACGAATGTGTTTACTTTTTTTAAATTTTTGTTATCAAGGCTCTGCAGCTGTACACGCGGGCCCATTGTTCTTAATTAACCAAATTGACGTTTCCTTACAAATACCAGTTTTGATTTATCGAATGTCAGTAAGGTGCCAAGAAAGGTAAGGGTGGAAAAAACAATTCCCGATTCTGGGCACAGCAAAAAACAACAACAACAAATCACAACCTAAGCTGCTCAACTTTCAACAACAACAACAAATAATAAACCGTAGTGACGAAGAGAACACATACACACACATACACACATGCGCGCGCACGCACGTACTCACAGTCACGCACGTACTCATAGACACGCACACACACGCGCGCGCACACACACACACACACACACACACACACACACACACAGAACCACCTGCACATCCACACCCTCACACGCACACAGAAACACACACCAATATACCGTCCCATTTTCTTCCCTCCCAAGCCAAAAACTCCAGATACAGGAAGTGGGAGGAGGGCCGGGTGGTGGGGGGGGGAGGCGGCAGGGGGGCTGAGGGGGTCGGGGGCGGGGGGGGGGGGGCAACGTTATGACGGAAGACCCCCATGACCCTATCATACACATATCCAATACACCTTCTTTCGTTGGGGGATGAAGTGTAAGGGGCAGGGAGGAAGGAACACGCATCAGCCAATCAGCACTGCAGACGGATGCTGTGGGCGGGGCTGTTGCAGAGCTCGTCGTGGATGTCCCGCAGACGGTGGGCGGCTGCCTGCAGCTCCTGGTGGCCGTAGTGGGCCAGCAGGTTACAGGCGGGCACGAAGAAGTGGGGCAGGCTGCCCTTCTCCAGACTGACGATCAGGTAGCGGAGCACCTGCAAGACACACACAGTGCACAGACACTATAATAATAACGATAGTGTTTTTTTTTTACATAGCGCTATAATTCAAGCATAAGCAAGCTCTAAGCGCTTCACAAATCCGCACAGTACAGTACAATCCTCTCTTCCTCAAGTCCCTTTTAAAAAAAATGTAAGGATGGTAATAATAATGATAGTAAAAATGAAATAATGATAATATTTCCAATGCCTCTACCAATCATAGTAATAATCATAGTGATGAAGATGATGTTACCACTTCTACTACGACTACAATTATTACTACTTCAACTGTCACTACCCATAATAATGATGATGCGTGCGTGCGTGCACACGTGTGTGTGTGTGTGTGTGTGTGTGTGTGTGTGTGTGTGTGTGTGTGTGTGTGTGTGTGTGTGTGTGTGTGTGTGCAAGTGAGAAAGAAAAAAAGTGATAACCTGTATGGTACAGAATATACACATTTGTGGAATATTCAAATATTCACAGTCTCTGACAGAAAGACAAACCCAATCTGATAAAGGACTCAGAGTGTGTGTGTGTGTGTGTGTGTGCGTGTGCTTGTGGTGTGTGTGTGTGTGTGTGTGTGTGTGTGTGTGTGTGTGTGTGTGTGTGTGTGTGAGCTAATGCGCACACGCGCGCATGACTTTGACTGAGATTGATCTGTCTGCAGTCAAGCCCACCGTCAAGGCCATCCTGGGTGTGCAAAACAGTTCAAAATAACTGTGAGGGGCCGGTGGGTATCTCTTTCTCTCCACACACACACACACACACACACACACACACTGACCCGCTCCCAAATACGTACACACACACAACGTCTCTCTCTCTCCCCCTGTGTGTGTGTGTCTCTCTCTCTCTTTCTCATACATACATTCTCTCTCTCTCTCTCTCTCTCTCTCTCTCTCTCTCTCTCACGCACACACATATCCCCGCCACACACACACACACACACACACACACACAATGCACTCTCACACTCACACGGACACACGCACTCTCACACTCACAATGACAAACACACACACAGAGTCTAACACACACACACACACACACACACACACACTCGACCCTCCCCCCCCCCACAAACACCCCCCCACACCAACACCCCCCTCCTCCCTCCCCCCCGCCCCCCCCACACACACTAATCCACACCAACCACCCCACCTCCAGCAGCCTCTCCCCGAGCCGGGACGTGACCCAGAGAGCAGAGTCCGGGGACTGCTGGTGACATACGTGCAGCATGACCGTCTTGAGGTGGTAGGAGGACAGGGGCCGAAAGGAGTCGGGGTCCGAAGTCCGCAGCATCTTCACTATCCGCTCCACCTGCTTCCGGACCCGCTGGGCGGCCACCGCCGCGTCCCCGACCCCGCCGCCGGAGCAAGGCAGGGTCGCCTTCTCCCGGTGGCCTAGCAGGTACCGGTGGTCCGGACCCAGCAGGTACTTCTCCGCGCGCAGGAACGACAGCCTCCACAAGCTTTCTTCCGCGCTGGAAAAAGGCAGTGGTGGTGGTTGGTGGTGGTGGTGGTGGTGGTTGGAGGTGAGGAGGCATTATAAATTCAGGTAAAAAATAAATAAATAAATAAAATAAAATGTAAAACAACGTTACAGATCCGCTGAGAAATCTGACGAAAAAAAATCCGGTAAAAAGCAGAATAACATTATTGATCTGTTCGGAAAATCGAAGTATGGGCCAGGGAGCTTTTTTTTTTGTTTTTTTGCGATGATGAAGACGGGTTTAATGCACGGAATGCTCACTATTATCATTATCTTCTCTTTTTTTTTCAGAAACAAAATACCAGAAAAAAAGGAAAAGCGACAAATAAATACAGAAAGAAAAAGTAGTATCATGATAATTAATTTATTTTTGTGTCATTCTCAAGAAAACCTAATCAGGTAAATGCATGTATGTGTGTGTATGTGTGTGCGCGCGCGCGCGCGCGCGCGTGTGTGTGTGTGTGTGTGTGTGTGTGTGTGTGTGTGTGTGTGTGTGTGTGTGTGTGTGTGTGTGTGTGTGTGTGTGCGTATGTGCTGAGAGAGAGAGGGGTGGGGAACAGACAGACAGATACAGAGAACAAAAGGCAGGTAACGAGACAGTTTTTTTTGGGTTTTTTTGCGAACTGAAACAGCCATCATCATTTTATAATAGAGATGAGAAAAAAACCCAACCAAAACAATAGTTGTCATGATGTGTTCCCATAATTTTGTCGAACTAAAGATTACATTCACATCTACCAGTCGTAAGGCATTTCTCTAAACACGGTGCCACATAATTATCTCTCTCACCCAATTCATGTGACTGCTGATACAGAGTGACAATGAATCAGTGAGAAAGAAAAACAAGTCGATGACCCCAAAGTCACACAACAGATAAAATCACTTGTGGTGATTGTTCGCGCAGTCTCTTTTAGAATGACAAGCCCAGGATGATAAAGGACTGTGTGTGTGTGTGTGTGTGTCTGTGTGTGTCTGTGTCTGTGTGTGTGTCTGTGTGTCTGTGTGTGTGTCTGTGTCTGTGTGTCTGTGTGTGTCTGTGTGTGTCTGTGAGTGAGTACGTACGTGCGTGCGTGAATGTGTGTGTGTGTGTGGTGGTGGTGAGGGGGGGGGGGGGGGGTGCGCGCGCGCGTGCGTGTGTGTGTGTGTGCGTGAGCGAGTGCGTATATGCGTGGGTGTGTGGGTGTCTGTGTGTGCGTGTGTGTGTGTGTGTGTGTGAGTGTGTCTGTGTGTGTCTGTGTGTGTGTCAGTGTTTGTGTGTGCGTGTGTCTGTGTGTTAGTGTCTGTGTGTCTGTGTGTTTATTCCCCATGAACCGTTTGTTTACACACACAAGCAATGGCCTGAGTTGGATAAAAAACAACAACAACACAACAACAACAACAACAAAAAACAAACAAACAACATCCGTATCCGAGTCCGAGTCTTAACACCATCACCAAAGATGTAACTCACCTATACGGACACGGCAGAGGAAGGGCGAAGTACCCCAAGTGACGACAGCAAGCGGCGACTTCCGGCGTCAGCCATGACGTCATTTTGTCGGGGACGCCGAAGCCTGCCGTGCACGGGGGCCAGGGCTCGTGAAAGTAGAGAGCGGGGACCAGCTGGAAGACGTACCTCTCGTCGGCATGGCGACAGATCCGCACTTCCGTGTAAGGGTCTGGAACAGGAAGAAAGAACCCACTTTCACTCTGTGGACATACGTTGACATATTTTCATAAGTGGAATGGAGTGATGCCCTGGTGGTATGTATGGGTATCTCTCTCTCTCTCTCTCTCTCTCTCTCTCTCTCTCTCTCTCTCTCTCGGATGAGGACAACAGGAAAGTGCCCGGGAAAATAAGTATCATCTGAACAATCAGAAACTTAAAAACACATGTTCCAGCTCAAGAAAAACAATGCCATAAAACGCAGTGCAATACAACACAACACAGTGTCTCAGAAGGGGCGGAAGAAGCGCTGATGATGATGATGATGATGATGATGAGAATAATAAGAGATGCGCTCGCGGATAACGGTAGTAGAGTGGATGCACAGCTGCGCGCGATGCAAATTAATTACACACATCCACAAAATCACGTACACAAACAAGCGCGCGAACACTCTCACTCGATATATTATTGTACGCTCAGATCACCTCACACAAACACACACACGACTTAGCCTTGCCTATGACTTTTGTCTATTTTCCGCTCTCTGTCTGTCTGTTTGTGTCTGTCTGTGTGTCTCTGTTGTACTTTACTGCATGGTTTATGTAAAATGCGTGTATTGATGTGTTTAGTTGGTTACTTTATTTTGCTTAGAATTGAAATACTGAGCATATTGTTCATTGACGCCTCGACGAGGGACTCTGGCCTAGTTTCAGTTTCAGTTTCAGTAGCTCAAGGAGGCGTCACAGCGTTCGGACAAATCCATATACGCTACACCAAATCTGCCAAACAGATGCCTGACCAGCAGCGTAACCCAACGCGCTTAGTCAGGCCTTGAGAGAAAAAAATCAAAACATATCGATTATAAATCGTGGTTACGTGAATATACATTCACAGCACTGCATAACTGAAAGACAATGAGGGTGAGTATCAGTAGCTCAAGGAGGCATCACTGTGTTCGGACAAATCCATATACGCTACACCACATCTGCCAAGCAGATGCCTGCCTAGCAGCGTAACCCAACGCGCTTAGTCAGGCCTATTCATGTATAAATCATCTGAATCTTAATCTTTTTGTCTGTCTGTCCTTTTCAATCTGTCTCATCCTAATATATATATATATATTTATATTTTTCTTTCTCAAGGCCTGACTAAGCGCGTTGCGTTATGCTGCTGGGCAGGCATCTGCTTGGCAGATGTGGTGTAGCGTATATGGATTTGTCCGAACACAGTGATGCCTCCTTGAGTTACTGATACTGATACTGATACTACTGATACTCACTCTGATTGTCTTTCAGTTACGCAGTGCTATGAATGTATATTCATGTAACCACGATTTATAATCGATATGTTTTGATTATATATATATATATATATATATATATATATATATATATATATATATATATATATTCATATGCTGATGCATATTTTCTTTCTTTGTTCTTTCTGTTCTTTTTTTCCTCTCTCTCTCTAATATTTGGCCCTTTTTTTTCGAAGGCTGGAGGAATAAAAAGCACCGACTGCTCGCTCTATTACCATCATGAAATGAAATATTTTATTAATACATTAATTCTCTCTCCTTTCCTTTTCTGTTTCGTGTGTATTGTACTGCAGTGTATCATGTTGTATTGTTTTACTTTTTGTCACAACAGATTCTCTGTGTGAAATTCGGGCTGCTTTTTCCCCCCGGGAGAACGCGCTGCTACAGTGCAGCGCTGTGCCAGCCACATTTTCTTCCCTTTCTTTTCTGCTTGCCAGTGTGTTCATTTTGCTTCACAATCAAAATTAATTCTTCTGCGGATTTTTGCCAGGTAGAACCCTGTTGTTGCCCTGGGTTCTTTATCGTGCGCCAAGTGCATGCTGCACACAAATTTCGGTTGATGGTTTCGTCCTTCTTCTTCGTTCGTGGGCTGCAACTCCCACGTTCACTCGTGTGCACACGAGTGGGCTTTTAAGTGTATGACCGTTTTTACACCCGTCATGTAGGCAGCCATTCTCCGTTTTCAGAGGTATGGTCTCATCCAAGAGGGGTGGGGTGTGTGTGTGAGGAGTGGAAGGGGGTGGGGTGTAGGAATAAAACGCCGGGTCTGAATGCGAGATTCGAACCCGTGCACACTCACTTCCAAGTAGGACGTTATTAACACTTTACCACCGCTCTAGAAATGAAATGAGTCAAGAGGCTGCGGTCACTGACTCTTGATGTCTGATAACAATCAGCCTTCAGTTCGGCACACCGGCAGACACCGTGAGACGACATCTCAGTGAAATCACCGACACCTCCGTTCGTCTGAGCGGTCAATGGCGAACGTGGCTCCTCGAGATCACGGCAGAGACGGACAGACAACAACCACCACCTTTCTTTGACATGGTCTTTAGTCTGATACCTGTGATGTCAATGACCTGCCCCGGTGCGATGCCCGGGGATTCTTCAGTGTACTAAGCATTCGCGCCTTCGGGAAATTCAGTGGTGGACGTTCATTCTTTTCTATTGGTCTTCCTTCACACTATTGTCTGCATTTTCTGCCATCCCAGTCCATTGCCCTTTCTTTTCTTTTTTCATTTTTTTTAAGCAAGTCTTGACTCTTTTGTTCTCTCTTTTCTACAGTCTATTATGTATTCTCTGTGCTATTTTGCTAGCGATAAAGTAGTGATATCGTAAACACAGCAGCTCTCAGTTCTACAATGCTGTTTTGCTTGTACGGCCTTTTAAAGTGACTTTGAAGCACTTTTTGATTTTTTTTCCCCAAAAATTTGTTTAAAAATCTGTGGATGATAAGATTAAACTGGAGGGCTGGGGGGGGGGGGGGAGGGGGGAGAGGGGGAGGGGGGTTACTGACGTGCTCAGCACAGCCTGGTCTTATTTGCTGATGGTTTTAAGTAATATGTCATGAACTGTGTTGTTTTACAGCTGTTGTTGTTGTTGTTTACAGATGTAACAGAAGAGTTGTTGCGTTTAACCAGACCGAATCTTTTCATTTAGTTGAGCAAACCTGATATATGGCCCCGAACGGGCGGCTGAACTGTTAGCAACAACACTGTCAAATGTCAATGACCAGGTAACAGGCTGAACTGTTAGCAACAACACTGTCAAATGTCAATGACCAGATTACGCTGCTGGTCAGGCATCTGCTTGGCAGATGTGGTGTAGCGTATATGGATTTGTCCGAACGCAGTGACGCCTCCTTGAGCTACTGAAACTGAAACTGAATGACCAGGTAACTCGGCTGAACTGTTAGCAACAACACTGTCAAATGTCAATGACCAGTTAACACGGCTGAACTGTTAGCAACAACACTGTCAATGACCAGTTAACACGGCTGAACTGTTAGCAACAACAATGTCAAATGTCAATGACCAGGTAACAGGCTGAACTGTTAGCAACAACAATGTCAAATGTCAATGACCAGGTAACAGGCTGAACTGTTAGCAACAACACTGTCAAATGTCAATGACCAGGTAACACGGCTGAACTGTTAGCAACAACAATGTCAAATGTCAATGACCAGGTAACAGGCTGAACTGTTAGCAACAACACTGTCAAATGTCAATGACCAGGTAACAGGCTAACTGTTAGCAACAACAATGTCAAATGTCAATGACCAGGTAACAGGCTAACTGTTAGCAACAACACTGTCAAATGTCAATGACCAGGAAACTCGGCTGAACTGTTAGCAACAACAATGTCAAATGTCAATGACCAGGAAACACGGCTGAACTGTTAGCAACAACACTGTCAAATGTCAATGACCAGGTAACAGGCTGAACTGTTAGCAACAACACTGTCAAATGTCAATGACCAGGAAACACGGCTGAACTGTTAGCAACAACACTGTCAAATGTCAATGACCAGTTAACCCCTTGGCTGCTGCTGATGAGTTCGCTCCTCAGTGCAGGTACTGTCTGTCAACAGAGACACGCTGAGCGTCCAGGTCAGGAAGTAGGTCACCGATCTGTATTTCCACTTCTTCCTTTTTGACCTTTTTGAGAGAGACAGGGAGAGAGAGAGAGGGAGGGGGAAGAGAGAGAGGGGGGAAGAGAGAGAGGGGGGGAAAGGAAGAGAGAGGGAGAGAGAGAGAGAGAGAGGTGGAATGCAATTTAAGAAATTAAACTGAACGGGAGCAAATTCTCAACAAAACTGCTTTTTTTTTCTAACAGAGCTTCATTAATCAAGCATTATATATAAGGAACACTTAGATAAGAATCACCCTCTCACTCACAACATACACCCAGCAACATATTCCTAACAATTAACATTATCATATTCGAACAGATTCACAAAGAGAAACACAGAGACAGAGACACAGAGAGAGAGAGAGGGGGGGGGAGATGGAAGGAAGGAAGAAGAGAGAGATAGGAATGCATAATGGATGGAGATGGAGAAAGACAGACAGAAAGAGAGAAAGGGTGAAGGTGGGGGGAGGAGGAGGTGAACGGGGGAGGGGGGGGGGCTGGATTGTGCATCAAAGTAAGTACGCAATACTTAACACAAAAACAAGCAAACATGCTATACGGACCTGCACATAACAAACCATGCAGTACAGCAAATTCGGCTAATTATCATCCAACGAGAAACCGAACAAGCCGGATCCTGATGGCCAATTCACGGCTTTGATGATGTCGTGACAGCATTTTCTGTGCGTTGTTCACCAAGTCACAAACAACCAATACCTCGGGGATTCCAGTGTCAATGTCCGAGTGGACGCCTGTCGGAGCGCGATGTCCGACAGTGGTGGATCAGGGCCTTAAGAGAGTCGATCAACCCACCGCTGATATTGTGATGGAGAAAGACTGCGAGTCGCACTGCACTAATCCACCCCACTCCATGTCTCTTCTCTCTCTGTTTCTCTCCTCTTCTCTGTCTCTCCCTCTGTCTCTTCCTCTTTCTTCCTCCCACCCCCAGTCTCTCTCTCTCTCTCTCTCTCTCTCTCTCATACACACACAAATACACACGCGCGCGTGCGCACACAATCACACACACACACACACACACACACACACACGCGTGTGCGTCATGTGCACATCATGTGCATATTTTTGCTTATGATTTTGCGCAATATCATTGATGAAAAACTTGAATGTGCTGCATAATTAAAAGCTTTTTTGCTTTTGTAGTCGATTTTCTTTTCTCCATCTTCGCCGAGAAGGCTGGGTGTGAAGAAGATTATGTGCTTATACCAATGTCATATTCAAATACTCTCCTCCCCCTCCCCGCTCCTACCCACCTACCTCTCTCTCAAAATCAATTATTAATGATACAGAGTTTCGGTCCAGTCACTCTCTAGCTGTCACCGATTTGTTCGCCATTTTATTTCGTTCATTGAACTTCCGTCATTCAGCTCGTCTCACTGTAAAGTTAGGTGTCCGTGCTGAATGGAGAAATAACTGCTCTCCTTAAAGCCGAACTGAAAGGTGTTCAGGGACTGTCTATAATATATATATGTGTGTGTGTGTGTGTGTGTGTGTGTGTGTACATGAATATATATATATATATATATATATATATTTTTTTTTTTTTTTTTTTTTTTTTTTTTTTTTTAGTGAGTTGTAACACAGGGGACGAAACTGCAGGCATACAATTGGCTCCCTCCCTCAGAGAGAATTCGAATGCAGTCTGTGAAAGATTTACATTATTTTTCATTTAAATTTTGAAATAACGGAAAGGTTATTGACTTGTTACCTGTGCCCGTTCTATATATATATATATATATATATATATATATATATATATATATATATAAAGGGCGCACGTACCAACTCAATAACCCTTTATTTACACCAGGATTTTACTTCCCCCTCCACAAAACATTAAGTGGTGGTCTGGGTGTTTGTCAGTAAAAGAACACACGAAAAAAAAAGAATTGTATCTGACAAAACAATTCGGTAGAGAAATCAACTCTGATAGTGAAGCAAATACACGTGCAGACAAAAAAAGGAAAAGATAAGAGAGAGAGAGCAGACCAATTTCTGCCTCAGTGAAATTTTGGTGTGTTGACACGCAGTACTATGCAATACAATGTGATGCAGTACAATACAATACGATGCAACACGGTAAAACACAATAAAAAAAAAATAAATTAAAAAACCACAGTACAGTTTTGTGCAATGCAGTGCGATCTGTGCTGTACTGTACTGTAGTGTACTGTACTTACTATACTGCACTGCACAAAACTGTACTGCACTGTACTGTACTGTACTGTACTGTACCAGGCAATCGCATCCCGATATCAACGCCCCGCTGTCGTCTGTTCTCTCTGTCTCTCCCTGTCTGTCTGTCTCTCCACCACTGGTATGCCGTTTTTCAGTTATTAACCAGAGACATTCGCGTGAAATAACAGTTCCAATACACAGATTTGACTTCTTTTTAATATATATTTTCTTCGTATTCTTTATCTCCCTCCCTTCTTTCGAGCGCTGGATGAAAAATTGACATATATGCTTATTCCGCTATCCCTTGCAAATACAATTCATTCATTCATTCTCTGTCTCTCGGTCAGTCTGTTTCTCTCTCAGTCAACCTCTGTCAATGTCACTGTCGCTGCCCCCCCCCCCCCCCCCCCCCCCCACCCCCTCTCTCTCTCTCTCTGTCGTAGATACGCGCGCACATATTTATCAAAAAGCGCACAAAATACAGACTACGCTGACAAGCAGACAGAACAGGTTGGTGTAAAATAAAGAATCATCATTTAAAAAAAAAAGAAGCAAAAATCATAAATCTGAGGAGATCCTACTATGACATCAAAATATGTATCATATGCGCGGATATAAGAAACTAAAACAATGCGCAAGTCCCTTTAAAAAATAAGTGTATGTGTTTATTATCCTGCCACACACACACACACACACACACCACCACCACCACCACCATCACCATCCCCACACACACCACCACACCACACCACACCATACACACACACACACCACCACCACCACCACCACCACGTGACCACCACCACCACCACACCACACCACACACACACACACACACACACACACACACACACAGTCCCTCCCTAGTTCAATTACGATGTTAATATTTTTCAAAACCCAACCTACCATGACAGACATATCAAAATTAATGATTCTCCCCCCCGCCCCCCCCCCCCACCCCCCTTACATCCCCCTTCCCCACCCCCAACCTCCCAAGCAAGTCAGATCGATACTCGGACGCACAAACAGACACACAGCCGCTGGCTGACTGACATAATTTGTTTCATCAAGAAGACCAGACACTGAGCAAGAGCACTTTCTGCTCAGTGCACCAGACCAGGCACGTGATACACAGCGGCAAGCGGCGTCAGAGGTCATTGGCCACAAAGGTCATGCAGCACGAGAGACCGACAATGTTGCGGGTGTTTTGCCGGTACGACAGCGAGGGATATAAACCCTCATCTTGACACTATGTGCTCTGTATCATTGCGCCAATGATCTGTGACCAGACTGTGAATGACACAACGTTCAGTGACCGCTGCGGTACGCATGCCTATGCATACACACACACGCGCGCGCGCGCACGCGCAAGCACTGCATAAGTACATATCCACAGTCACAAATACACACATGATAATATGATATATAGGAATCACGCCGGGAAGCACATGTTCTTGTGATGGGGTGAAGATTTATATTATACGCGCGCGCGCGTGCGCACACACACACACACACACACACACACACACACACACGGGTCGTCCGTCATTTCTCTCTAATTGTTTGTGATAAAAGAGGGAGAGACAGACAGACAGGCAGACAGACAGACAGAGACACACAGAGAGGACAAACTGGAAGAGTGTCAGGCAATATGTGTGGTGTTGGAGTGTGCGCGTGTCCATGCGCGCGCACATGCGTGCCCCACATGCGTGGATGCGCGCCCTCTTAACTCACCAAGCCACTCCCGTCACCCAAAAGGATTTAGTTCGTCAGATAAAAGTGTCACTTATCCCTGGAATCGCGAGCTTCATCCACCTCAATTTAGACTGCCCGAGTAAAACAGCCTCCAAAGTAGATCATGATCCCAGTTCACCTATGTAACTTGACTTTTGACATGCGCACCTGTGTGTTTGTGTGTGTGTGTTTGTGTGTGTGTGTAAGTGTGTGTGTGTTTTGTGTGTGTGTGTGTGTGTGTGTGTGTGTGTGTGTGTGTGTGTGAGAACAAAAGAGAAATCGGTGCGTGCGTGCACACGCACGGGTGTGTGTGTGCGCGTGTGTGCGCGCGCGTGTATGAGTGTCTCACACTGTGTGTGCTTGCGTGCGTGCGTTTGCGCGCGTGTGCACAAATCTATCTCTGACAAGAGGGGAAGAGGTGTCTGTAGAAACACGGAGACAGACACTGACACTGACACACACAAAAACAGCTCCGGCTCCACACAAGTTGAATGATCGTTCGGTCGAGCGCGAGCGCGCGAACACGCACCCGTGTGTGTGTGTGTGTGTGTGTGTGTGTGTGTGTGTGTGTGTGTTGTGTGTGTGTGTGTGTGTGTGTGAGTATGCATGTGCACATGCGTGCGTTTGCGCGTGTGTTTCTGTTGATGTGAATGCGTGCATTTGCGAGTCGATAAGATAGCAACAAAGTTGGACTATCTTTCGGTCGAGCGCGCGTGCACGAACACGTGTATGTATGCATCGTGTGTGTGTGTGTGTGTGTGTGTGTGTGTGTGTGTGTGTGTGTGTGCTCGTGTGTGCATGCGTGCGTTTGCGGGTGCCACGGTGTGTGGGTACGCGTGTATGCGCGCACAATGAGTGAGAGAGATATTCTCTGTGTGTGAGTGTGTGTGTGTGTGAGAGAGAGAGAGAGAGAGAGTGTGTGTGTGTGTTGTGTGTGTGTGTGTGTGTGTGTGTGTGTGTGTGTGTGTGTGTGTGTGTGTGTGACAAGCGAGTGAGCTGAATGGGGGAATGAAGATAGCAACACAGAGACAGAGACAAGCAAAGAGACAGAGACACACAAACAGCGCCGGCTCCGCACAGAGTTGAACGACCTGTCGGTCAATGACCCCTTCCTTCCACGGGCGCCGAGAGACGCGTGGCGGGAGAGAGAGGGAGAGAGATGTGGGACGATACGGGTGGAGGAGGGAGAAACAGAAAAAACAAGAAACAGAAATGCCGATATGGCATACACTGCCTGCGAACTGGCTAGCAGATGAACTCAAAACGTTTAATCATTCATTCTCTCTGTCTCTCTGTCTCTGCCTCTCTCTCTCAGGGCTTTTCCAATGTGGCACACAGATGGTAAAATAGTGTTAATAACCACTCACAGACACTCGTATACCTACATACAGACAATATCAACAACGCAACAACGATGCAATGATCTCGCACGCTTTCGAACATACACGCAACAACAACAACACAACGGCAACACAGTATCGCGTGCTTTGTAGCGCGTATGTGTAAGAATTTTGTAGTAGGTATATTTATGTGCTCACACGCGCAAGTTCAACGTAAGAAGAGGAAGGATTGATTGATATGGATACTTATATAGCGCCCATCCTCGGTCGGAGACCAAGCTTAGAAAGCGCTTTACAAACACGGAGTCATTTACACAACAGGCTGCCTACATGGGTAGAGGCGACTGAAACAATTAGTCGACAAGGGATTAAAACATAGCAAAACACATTGAAAACACATGTATCACAACAGCCAACTCCCCTTCTTCCTATTCCATCATCCACCGCCTTCTGTTCAGAACACAGGAAAAGAAAACATACATAAAAGAAAACGAAGAAAAGCATGTCAGCATGACAAAGAACGGGAAAGGGAGAGAGGGAGGCACAGAGTGACACAGGAAGAGAAAGTGAGACACAAACATTGAGAATGAGACAGAGAAGAGAGCAGAGGCAGAGACATATGTCTTTTCACGTTACTTTCAACCCCACCCCACAGCGAAGATCAGCACTTCTACATAATTATATACCTACCGGCCAGCTACTTTACGGAGGAGGCTGAAACACACACGTGCTTTTGAAGACAATGCTTTCCTCCCCAGTGACCCCGTCAAGAAACAAAGAGCACCCGTGCATTCGTTTCAATTCACAGCAATTGCTATGTGCGTGCATGCGTGCGTGCAATGCGTGCGTTTGGAGGTGTGTGTGTGTGTGCGCGCGCGCGCGCGTGCGTTCGTGAGTGTGTGAGTGCGCGGTGGCGAGAGGGTAGGAAAGGAAAGGAGAGGATTTGAGAGGAAGATAAACATCTTCCTTGTTTAAAGGGCAATGAAATCGACCGCCACACAAACACAGACGCCAAACAGATCAATTTCAGTTTCTGCTTTGTTCTCTCTCTTCCCTCCCTGTTCCCTCTCTTCCCTCCCTGTTCTCTCTCTTCCTGTTCCCTCTCTTCCCTCCCTGTTCTCTCTCTTCTCTCCCTGTTCTCTCTCTCCCTGTTCCCTCTCTTCCCTCCCTGTGCTCTCTCTCCCTGTTCCCTCTCTTCCCTCCCTGTTCTCTCTCTTCCCTCCCTGTTCCCTCTCTTCCCTCCCTGTTCCCTCTCTTCCCTCCCCCTCTCTTCCCTCCCTGTTCCCTCTCTTCCCTCCCTGTTCTCTCTCTTCCCTCCCTGTTCCCTCTCTTCCCTCCCTCTCTCTTCCCTCCCTGTTCCCTCTCTTCCCTCCCTGTTCCCTCTCTTCCTCTCTCTTCCCTCTCTTCCCCCTCTCTTCCCTCCCTGTTCCCTCTCTTCCCTCCCTGTTCCCTCTCTTCCCCCTCTCTTCCCTCCCTGTTCCCTCTCTTCCCTCCCTGTTCCCTCTCTTCCCTCCCTGTTCTCTCTTTCTTTCGTCTGTCAGTCAATGTGTTGACATCTCCACCAATGTAAATTAAGATTCGTTCTTTCATTCATTTTACTTCTTCAGTGTTTTATTTCAAGTCAGTCAGTTTCACTTCACTATATATATATATATATATATATATATATATATATTCACGCTTAATCACTACAATTGAACTTTGAATGTATTTCTTATTTGTTTATATTGCCTTGTTGTCTTACTTCATCCAATGTTAATGTTTCATTCAAACAGAGGGTAAGCTCCAAGGCCTGATCAGCACGTTGGGTTAATGCGATGATCAGACAACAGCGGTCTTTCTGATTTTTTTTTTTTTTACAGGTGTGCTTTAGCGTATATGGATCAGACCACACGCTCTGACACCTTGAAAGGAAACTCTTATACATACAAACATACATATATGTGTGTGATGTGTGTGTGTGTGTGTGTGTGTGTGTGTGTGTGTGTGTGTGTGTGTGTGTGTGTTTGTTTGTTTAAAAGAAAATACACGATTACTTATTGATTATCCTCGAAGAAAGCACGGAGAACTGCGTCTTGTCTTGTATTGTCTTGTTTTGTACTCTCCTCATTTTCTCCGCCTTCTCCGCACAAATGTTTCCATACACAGGGACAGAAAGAGGTGAATGAGTCTGCTGGCTGCAAAACCTGACGTAAGCGCTGTAAATAAAAGAGGCCGACCTTGTAGTTAGCGCATCGCCAGGTAAGGAGCCTATTCCCGTATCACGTCCCTTTCCCCCCACTGTCACTGCTGGTCCACACACACTTGTCTGCCTTCTTCCTTGATCTGTCCTTCTCTGTCATGTCAGGGCAGAACGGGGAGGGGGAGGGGGGCGAGGGGAGAGCGGAAGGGGCGGAAGAGTGAGAGAGAAAGAAAGAGGGAGAAAGAGGGAGAGAGAGAGAGGTGAAGAGATGGAGAGACGGAGAGGAATAAGTTGGGCCGTGAGAGGGGTGAATGAATTGAACGAATCAATCAATCAATCAATCAGTGAGTATATGAATGAACGAAACAATGAATGCATCTTTATTCTCCCTCGGTGGAGATAGTGGAGCGTCGAATCACCCGCCTTTGTTTGAATACACAACAATGAATGCATCTTTATTCTCCCTCGGTGGAGATAGTGGAGCGTCGAATCACCCGCCTTTGTTTGAATACACAACAATGAATGCATCTTTATTCTCCCTCGGTGGAGATTGTGGAGCGTCGAATCATCCGCCTTTGTTTTAAACACACAGAGAAGTAGGGATTAAGACCACTGAGATATATATTTACATAATTATGTCTATGTGAAGACGGAGGTTGTTTGACGGAAGAGTGTGAGAGAGAAAAGAGGGAGGGAAGCGACAGGAGGGGTGACGAATCGATCCAGAGAGGGAGAGAATTAGACAATGAGAGATGTGAGTGTGCGCCGGGTGAGGGTGTGCGTGCGGGTGCGCGCGCGCGTGTGTGTATGTGTTAGTATGTGTGTGCGCACTTGTGTGTGTGTGTGCGTGCGCGCGCGCGCGCACTTGTGTGTGTGTGTGTGTGTGCGTGTGTGCGCTTGATTATGTGAGTGTGTGTGTGTGTGTGCGTGTGTGTGTGTGTGTGCGTGTGCACGTTCTCGTTCAAACGAAAGCATACACACAGGAAGGCAGAGGAAGGAAAAGGGAGAGAGAGACACACACACATACAGACGGACAGAGAAATCAAGTTGCAGAAAAAGATAGAGAGACGGAAGAGGGAAAAACCACTGGTGTTTTTGTTCGCGTCGCTGTTTTGGCTTGTTGTTTTATGAGGCGGCCCTGTGACCCGGACACTGAACAGAAACACCATGTGGCTAAGTCATGAACCCCCTACCCCTTCCCCTGTTATGAGATCCCCCTTCCCCAGCCACTTCACCTGTTTGTGTCAGGTGAGTGGAAGTGGCAGCAGCGGAAGTAGTAGTAGTTGTTGTTGTAGCAAAGAGCCTGACTCTCTGGTAGTAGTAGTAGTAGTAGTTGTTGTTGTTGTTGTTGTTTTTGTTGTAGCGGAGCAGCAGAAGGTTAAAGCAGTAGTGCAGTTGCTGAAAGGTGGAATGGCTGCAGGCTTTGTCAACATCCAAGCAGAACTCTTGAAACATAGCAGGCAGTAGCTGATATCGTAACTGCCATCTGCAACAAAATCCTGGCTCACAGACGAATGGTCCACGCCATACACCCCAATCACTAATCGTTCTAATTCACTCATGCCGAGAAATCTCCCATGCTATTTGCAATCCCGCACCATCGTTTGATCAGCTGTGCTAGCAAAGTAATGTTGGAAAATCATTCTGAACAGATTACAGCTGCAAGCAGATACCGTTTTAGCTGAAGATCAGGCTGGATCCCGCACAGACTGTAGTCCCATCGAACAGACTGATCTTTAGTCCGTGTCCCCTTTGCGAAAAACAACTTCAAAACTACACCGGGAGTTCTAGCACGTCTCCAGATACTTCAAAAGGCGTTACAAAGTCTGACAGGAGGCGCTATGGGCCACAAATGGAAAAAAAGAAAAGAAAAAAAAGAAGGAAAAACAAAGATCGGGCAAAAGTTTATCAACACCATCCAGACACCACACTCCGAAGTGGCCAATGCTGTTCATACAGGATGCTACTGGAGACTCGGTTCCATATCACGGTTTCAGCTGGTCATGGCTGCCTTCTGTCTCCCACACTGTTTAACCCTTTCACCGCCAGTCAATTTAGAGTACAAAATTCCCTTGTGCTATAAACACAGGAAAGACAGTGTCTGAGAATAGCTGGGGATTCTCCCTGCGATGTATAGAAAATATGGCCAGTCCTACCACCGAACATTAAGAGCACTAGGTTCATGGATAACAGACCAATGATCTGGTCACCTTTCAGTGACATGGGTCCTCTACCTCGCCTGTGCATAAATGTGAGCTTGGCGGTGAAAGGGTTAACATATTCCTGGAATGCATCATGACTGATGAACTCGAAGATGAATGAATGAATGAATGATGGATGACTGATGTGGATAGTTATGTAGCGCATATCCTCGGTCAGAGACAAGCTCTAAGCGCTTTACAAACACGGTGTCATTTGCACAACATGCTGTCTTCCTGGATAGAGCCGACTGCATGACACCTGCCACTAGACGCTCATCATTCGTTTCCTGTGTCATTCACTCAGGTTTCAGTCATGCACATATACACACTCATACAGACATGTAGCATTTTACGTGTATGACCGTTCTGTTTATTTACCCCGCCATATGGGCAGCCATACTCCGTGTTCGGGGGTGTGCATGTTGGGTATAATCTTATTTCCAAAACCCACCGAACGATCTGTTGTATGCACTGTTTCGTGTGTATTATTTCACAGAAGGATGTGGGAGTTTGCGCCATATCAGTACCATTATCATCGTTATCATTGTTGTTATTATATTATCATTATCATCATCATCATCATCAAAATAATCATCATCATCATAATTCTTCTTCAGACTACTATTATCATATTTACTATTATCATCATTTAAAAAATTTTTGTAGTAGTAGTAGCAGCAGCAGCAGTAGTAGTAGTAGCAGCAGCAGCAGTAGTAGCAGTAGTGACAGTAGTAGTAATAGTAGTAGTAGTAGTGGTGGTGTCTGTCATTATCATTGTTATTATATCATTCTTGTTCTTCTGTGTAAAAAAAAATCTTTACACTCACAGCCAATTATTGTGTGTATTTTCGCCACTGCGTTTGTTTATTGTTTATGACACATGAAAGAGCATGATATAAGCTCAGGCTTGTTGTTGCTCAAGTTTTCTTAATTGAACGTTACATTTCGCCTTGGTTTACAGATATTTAAAAAAATGCTTAAACCAATCATTGTTACAATCATAGAAAAACGAGGGCAGACAAGGAAATAAAAAAGGCTTTCCATACGAAAGTCCTGACGCTTGTTGATCGCAGAGGTGACGGACGGACGGACCCTGAACAACAACAGCACAGACCAACGTTCGTGACTCTCGGGTGAACTCTTGGGTTACGCAAAACTTGTTCGCCCTTCCAGCGGGAGTCAAGGTAGTAGGCCTACATTTGGTAGGGGGGATCCGGTGTATTTGTTGCTGTTGGGCAGATGTGTGTAGGGGGAGAGAAGTGGGTGGGTGGTGGGGGGGGGGGGGGTAGGGTTCATCATGGGGGGTTGTAGAGTGGGGTTGGGGAGTGGTGTGTGCGTGCGTGCGTGCGTGCGTGCGCGCGCGTGTGTGTGTGTGTGTGTGTGTGTGTGTGTGTGTGTTTCTTTTCTTTCTTTCTTTTTTCTTTTTTTTCCCTCAGTTCCGCCTACTTCAGAGAGAAGCTGGTCAGCAGAGGGAAGCGAATGGTTATGACTGTGCGTGTGCGTGTGCGTGTGCGTGTGTGTGTGTGAATTCGAATAATCTATTCACTTTCTGAATAATGGCGACTTTCTTTCTTTCATTCTTTCTTTTTTCTTTCTTTCTTTCTTTTCCTTCTGTCCGAGGAGTGAGTGGACAGGGTGAAACTGAAGTGGTTTTCCGGAGTGCCTTGCCTCACGTACAGTTACCCGCAAGTACTCCTTCACCTGCAGGTACGATGGTCTCTTGAATATATATCTCCCCTGACAGGCACTGTAACTGAACGAACAACACACACCGAAGCAGCAGAGCTCCATCAGCATCAGTGGCAGTGCAGGGTCAGTCTATACTCTGCCGTGTGGCCTCACGGCGACCTGACATTCACACACACACACACACACACACGCGCGCGCGCGCGCGCACGCACGCACGCACGCACGCACACACACATTCACAGAGCTCTCCCTGTGAACTGCTATGCCGGTGCAAAGACTGCAACAGAGCGAGTGTGTGGTTGTGTATAGGGGTTTGGTGACAAGTGGCGCGGAGAGGGTGTGAGTGTGGGGAGGGGGGGGGAGGGGAGGGGATAAGGGAGAAGGGGGGTGCAATGTCATTGAAACTGCGCGGAAGGTCGTGCTACCAAACCGAATAAACAAACAAACAAACAAAAACAAACAAACTTTCTTCACGCAACAGACTGTCTTGTATCTGTGTAAAAGCCATTTGTCAGTTTGATTTGGTTTCACACACACCACAAAAATAAGCTGTGCGTGTTTCCTTGTCTGTCTTGCAGTGTACGTGCGCCCGCGCGCGCGGATAATTACAATACACAGACCTGTCCGTGCACGCTCCCACAATAACATTGTGCAAACAAAACAAAACATCAGCCAGCTCCCCACTAGCATGAACACATTTATGTAACGCAAAATACATACGTACGTCGCCACAAGCCGTGTGTGTGTGTCAGGCTGAAACTGTTATCATCTCTCGCAGATCGTGTGTCACAAAGAATAATTGTTTTGTGTGGCGGTGGAGATGGGAAATCGTGGCAGTGTATTGTATTGTATTGTATTGTATTGTATTGTATTGTATTGCATTGTGTCGCAATATATCTTTCTGTGTGAAATTCCGGCTGCTCTCCCTGGAGAGAGCTCATCGCCACAATGAAACACCACCAGTGTTTTTTTTTCCCCTTCTTTTCTGTCTGCATGTGTGTGTGTGTGTGTGTGTGTGTGTGTGTGTGTGTGTGTGTCACGGTGTGTGTGTGTGTGTGTGTGTGTGTGTGTGGTGTTTTTTTCATGTGTGTTGTTGTTGTTGCTGTTTTCGTTATCAAAGTGGACTTTTCAAAGAATTTTGCCACGGAGAATCCCTTTCATTGTCGTGGGTTCTTTTACTATGCTACGTGCAGGCTGCACACGGGACCTCACTGAATCATCCGAATGACTAGCACCCAGACAAAAAACCAAAGGTCTCGTGCAGAGAGGATGGGGGTATACAATTCATCCCGCTCCGTATAAAGGACAGAGGATGTGGTATACAATTCACCCCGCTCTGTATAAGGGACAGAGGATGTGGTATACAATTCATCCCGCTCTGTATAAGGGACAGAGGATGGGGTATACAAATGATCCCGCTCTGTGTAAAGGACAGAGGATGGGGTAAACAATTCATCCCGCTCTGTGTAAAGGACAGAGGGTGGGGGTATACAGTTCATCCCGCTCTGTATAAGGGACAGAGGATGGGGTATACAATTCATCCCACTCTGTGTCAAGGACAAGAACCCATGGACACTGGCTTCCTAGTCGGGTGCGTTACCACCAGGCCACCGCTGCACCTGAACGGACACGGCGCTTTTCAAGAGATCACATTCATGGACTAAGTCAGATTCCCTTCTGTACAGACCCCCTGCCGACCGACTGCACTTTCAGCCTGCCAGAAATATCGAAAAATGCATCTGCTTTACGATCCCTCTTTCTCTATCCTCCGCCCCCGCTCCCACCCCCTCACCGCCCTCACACAAGTCTACCCTCCCTCCTCCTGCACCCTCTTCCCCCCTATCCACCCACCACTCCTCCTTCATTCCCCCCTGACGTGTGTCCTCTTCACAGCCTCTTGTATTATGATCGTGGCCAAAAACAAAAGTCGCAAGGGACGTGAGGGCAGCAGTTTATAGTGAGTGGTGCGCTGATGGCATCAAAAGGAAGAGAACAGAATGCATTTCAAAATACAGCATGAAAAGGAGGGTAACAAAATACATTGAAGAATAACATCTAAAGGAACACAAGAAAGTCAAAAGAAATCCATCAACAGGGAGACGTCAAAGTACATTCAATAACTAATAATGACAGGTGCGATTTTTTTCTTTCCTTCTCTTTTTGTGTGTGTGTTTTGTTTCGTTTTGCTTGTTTCTGTCTCTGTGTGTCTGTTGATGTTTAGGCAACCACTTAACTTTCTTTTCCCCAGGTGATTTCACGTTCGTCAATTCAGATGCTGTCCTCGAAATCAGCACCCCTCCGTCTCTGTCTCTCTACCATCACACCAACGCTCCACGGACTACACAAGAATGTCGAACGTGCTGAGAGGTATGGACGCACGTGTGGTGACCCAAGTTACAAAACCACCTGTGCAGGATAGCCTCTGTGGTCGGTGAACAGTGAAGCAATTAGTGGCGTTTACCTTGAAATCATCCAAGCCTGTGATGTCTATTTACAGATGTAATCGATACGGCAGCGGCGGTTACAGACACAGCAGCAGAAGAAGTAATTGCAGCATTCGTCATAGTGCAAGCAGTAGCAGAAACAGCAGTGTTGGTGGGTGGAAGTATCATTAAAGGAATGTTTGAATCAACTCTCCTGCTTTATACATGCACGCACGCGCGCACACACGCACACACACACACACACACACACACACACACACACACATGCGCACTCTCTCTCTCTCTCTCTCTCTCTCACACACACACACACACACACACACACACACACACACACACACACACACGACTATTCTCATTGTCGTCTTGAAAACAAAACAACACAAAGACAACTACGAATAGTAAAGAGTGGTAACTCTCTCCATTGACAAAGTACACTACTTAACGTCAATGCTGCTAACGCTACCGAATCTGCTAGCGCACAGGTAAACAAAAAGGTATATTGAAACAAACCCAGACACTTCCTCTAAAAAGGAAACGCCAGGCTTGTCCTTACACCGATCATCTGACATGTGCACACAGCAGCAATGACAGAAGAAACGTGCAAACACAAAGTAGCTTTTATTAAAGACTGGCATAGCCTTTATATCGCGAATCATACAGAATATACGGGCAATACAGAACACATAAATAATGACAGAAGCTGGTCTTGTTTTTTATGACCCGCAAATAAAACGGCCATACATGTAAAAGCCCACTTGTGTACAAACGAGTGAGCGTGGGAGTTGCAGCCCATGAACGCAGAAGATGAAGAACCAGCAACAAATCTTCAAACGCGCATGCGTGGTGCGAGTTATGTTTAGGGTCCAACTGACTGTCAAGATTTTTTTTTTCTTTTTTTTCTTTTAGTGGGGGGCCTCCAGCCTCCTCTTTTTCCCCACTTTTTTCTTTTCTTTTTTTCCTTTTTTTCCTTTTTCTTTCTTTTTTTTTTTTGTGGGGCCTCCATCCTTCTCTTTTTCCCCACATCTTTCTTTTTCTTCTTTCACAAACTCATAGTTACCTTTCATGCACCACTTTCCCCCACACACCTGAACTAATCACTTTCATTCTTTCCCCTATCGTCTGGCGCAACAATTGCCCCAGTGTGTCTTGAAGCATACATTTTAAGCCAGGTTTTTTTATGTTCTAGTGTTCTGATGTATGCATTCTAAACATGTATGACAAGTGATTACATCTGTCTGGGTTTATTGTTGTCCTAGTGTGAGTTGTTTGTTTGATATTGAAGCTTTTCTGTCATCCATCCTCTCTCTCTTCCTCCTCTATCTTAACCTAATACATAAAAAATAAATAAATGAATGAATAAAAGATCTGTCATCTGTATAATAACAATGGACCGACCCTATCTTCCCTTTTAATGTTTACAATTGTTTATATGTCAGTGGTTTTGTTGGTTATGCGTGTATGTTTTTGTGTGTTTGCGTGCATGCGTGCGTGCAAGCAATTTATATTATGAAATCTTACAAATCTTACTATGTCTAAGCTGATTTTCAAATATCATTGACAATGGTAAATTTGATACAGTTTTCTTATATATGCTGATGCACATTTTGGCAATCAGAAGAATATGATTGATTTGCATCAGTGTATGGTCCTGGGTCTTGTGTAGGACTGGTATCCCAAACAAAACATCAGTTTCAGACAAAATTACTTTTACATTATATTCAATTAATATGTTTTGACTAATATATTCCCAAAATGCTTTGACAGGCGGACAATGAAAAAAGAAATGTTCAATATAATCAGTTTCTTCTGGGCAGTAGGAGCACCTTTGGTTGTCTTTCTTTCTCATTTTACACAACAGGATAGGATAAATATTATGCAATATTTTCCATTGCAATACTCTTAAACGTGTTTATAGACGGGGAATCTCCCATATTTTCTTATTCAGATCTACACCAAATCTATAATTCCAAAACCTGATGGCACATGGTATTGAGTAGTTGTTGTTGCACAATACTAATCTAAAGTCTTTACAAGTGAGTAATTTCTTACCACAGAAAGGAGGAATATTTGACAGGTCGATGTCAGACCTCTCTTGTTCATTAATTACAGAGGTGAACTGTCGAACAGCAGCAACAACAACATTGTACTCTAATATTCTTGCTGGGGACTCTCCGATTTTGAAACATATGTCATTATAGGTAAAAATGCCACGAGTATTATATATGTCTTTTACATGTATTATCCCACCCCTGACCCAATCAGGAAAGAAAAGAACGTTTCCCTGATACTTTAAGTGTCTGTTATTCCATAATAGGTTTAAATATGGTGTTTCACCTGCTTGCACATTAAGATCTAACCATGTTTGCAAAACCATCCTCCAAAACTGAGAATTAACCAGATGCAAATACTTAAATACAGTACTCTTCACGTTTGTGAAAAAACATACATTAAATACAACAAAATTAGCAAACATTTTCCTGGGTACATGAACCCATTTTTCGTGTTCTCCTGCACTACAAAGACGCACCACCCATTGCAAAAGAAACGCTGACTGCATTTGCCTAACATCAATCATCTTTAGCCCCCACCTCCCTGTTCAAAACCACTGCATGCTACACTTCTCTTAACTTTCTCAAAAGCTTTTCTGTTGCAATTCTGTTTACGCCAAAGAAATCTAGAGTATTTGATTGGTCGATATAAGTACCTTTTCTGGAATAATGAAAGCCTGCATAATGTAAACAATCTGGGAAACAAGAACAGTTTTTATTATGTTCATTCCAATTAAACTTAAGTCTCTCTTTTTCCATGAATGAATAATTCTTTTGATATTCTCAATTCTATACACCCAGTTCTCTTCTAAAGGGGACGCAGAAGTATTGTTGGCATAAAAAATGCCAAGAATTTTAATCTTTTTCCTCAAAAGAAATCCAAAAAAGTATCAGTACAATCTTTTTTACTTCCTAGCCACATTGCAACGGATTTATAGCGATTTATTTCAAGCCCTGAAAACCTAGAAAAATCTTGAAATATGTTTAACACGTGTATCATGTTCATCCTGCAAAAATAATGTAACATCATCTGCATACAGAGCTATTTTCAGTAAGAAAATTTGTTGATTTGGACGATTATTCGTGGACGTTATACACTGAGTCTTGAGGCCAATACACAAATCATTCCCTGAACCAAAGTCGGCGGTCTTCTTCGCCTCCTTTCAATAATATGTTCTCGCAAACCACCTGCTGTTAGTGAATATGCAAAAAAGGGTTTTCACTGTTTTAGTTACTCACCACTATACCGACAGACGGCCTCTTGGACAAATGCAGATTGTGTAAAAACTTCACACTGAGTGAGAAACACAACAACCTTTATATGCCTTGCTTTGAGTTATATTTTGAAATATAGAATTTTCATAATTTTCAAAAGGAACTGTGGGGAAAAAAAAACCCATATTATATTCAGATTGCTGTCCCATTACTTAGCTGATTTCGGTGCCATATCGATTTGTGCCCTGTCTAGAAATGCACCGTCATTATATATTTTTTTTTTTTTCAAGCATGAAAATAACTCTTTTTCCGATTTTCAAGCCAAAAAAAAGTTTGGACAGGCAAAGTGTTTCCTGTGAAATTTGATTTGTTGCATTACGCAGGGTTGTTACACAGACTCACGTTGTGTGTGAACACACACGTGAGCCAAAAACTACTGGCCTTGCGTCCCGTGTCATCGGTCCTGCCACCTCGAATCGATATCTGTTTGAAATATTTGAAGAACGCTGGAAGACACTTGACGCCTAAATTGTCTCGTGCATTAGAAAATCCATGAGAGAAGCGCTGGGAGGTGGTGGGTGAAGGGGAGGGGAAGACATATGGAAAGAAAGAAGGAAAGAAGAAAGGAAAGAAAGAGGGGAAGAGAAAAGGATGAGATAAAGAAGGGGAATCGAGAGACAGCGAGCGAGCGAGAGAGAGAGAGAGAGAGAGAGAGAGAGAGAGAGAGAGAGAGAGATACAGCCATTTTAAAGTTGTTTTTATACTTTTATACTTCAAACTACCAGAACCACAGACGATCGACAATCCAACAGCAACATACATGTTAAAAATGATAACAAAACGGACAGGGGTGGGGAGGCAGGGGGGGGGGGGGTGTCGATGGAGAGGGGGTACGGGTCCCATAGTGTCTTGGGCTCGGCTTAGAAAGGCAGCCCAATACTGTCATTCCGTTGTTTTAACCTTCCCCAACGAAAGTCAGGTTCCCATTCACACCTGGGCGAAGTGCAGGAAATCGAAGTACAGTGCCTTTCCCGAGAACAAAAACAACAGGTGGAGTCGAAACGGGGGATCGAACCCTGACCACTGGATCAGAAGTCCAACGCCTTACCCATTCAGCCACGACACAAACATACAACAAACAAAAAAAAACCCAAAAACAACAACAACAACAAAAAACAGCAACACTATATTCAGTATGATTAAAGTATACTTTTTTTTCTTTCTTTTTTTCTTCTTTTCTACTACAGTTTCCTCTCTTTTGTGTCTTCCAGTGCACCATACATGACAGTGCGCCTGGGGGGTGGGTGGAGGGGACTAAGGGAGGAGGAAGGGAGGGGTGTTGTTTACTTCCAGTCCTGCAGTGCGGCGAGGCGACATTGACCTTGGGCGCTGGGACCGGAGGCGCATCGATCGTCGAAGGAGTGCCAAACAAGCCCACGTGTGTGTGTGTGTGTGTGTGTGAGTGTGAGTGTGAGTGTGTGTGTGTGTGTGTGTGCGGGCGCGCGCGCACGCGCGTACGTGTGTGTGTGTGTAAGTGTATGTGTGTGTGTGTGTGTGTGTGTGTGTGTGTGTGTGTGTGTGCGTGCGTGCGTGTGTCGCGTCGCTAGCAGCAACCTCTCTCCCTGCCCCTACGCCCAGCCCCCTAACGCCGATTTATTTTGGGGGGTGGGAATTGAATAATACTGTACCCTGACCTGACCCACGCGCCGAGTAAAGGGGGGAGGGGGGGAGGGAGAGGGAGAGGGGGGGGAGAAGAGAGAGAAACTGAGTGAGAGTGAGGGAAGAGGGGGACTGAGAAGAACGCGGGGGCTGGGTGAAAGAGAGAGAGAGTGTTTGTTGGGAGAATATTATACGTGTGTGTGTGTGTGTGTGTGTGTGTGTGTGTGTGTGTGTGTGTGTTTTGTTTGTGTTTGTGTGTGTGTGTGTGTGCGTGTGTGTGTGTGTGTGTGTGTGTGTTTTGTGTGTGTGTGTGAGTGCGTGCGTGCGTGTGTATGTGTATGTGAGTGAGAGAGAGAGAGAGAGAGTGTGTGTGTGTGTGTGTGTGTGTGTACTGAATATGCAGGAGTAACAAAAAATAATGAATACATAATATTTTTTGTTGTTGATTGCAGCAACCTGCAGAGACGATTTTCTCAAAAGGGGGGCGGAGGGTTGGGGGGGTGGGGTGGAGAGGTGCCCTAAAAGAGATCCAACCAGTCCATCTCTCTCTCTCTCTCTCTCTCTCTCACGTATCCGCACACACACACACACACACACACACACACACACACACACACACACACACACACACACACACACACACACTCCTTAAGTACAAATAGCCTTTTCTTAATGTTCGAGACAGGGAAATATCGACTGTTGTCGTCAGTCAGGAATGTAATGATTCTATCCAAAAAAGTGATCGATTTTTCTGGCATGTGGGCTTCAATTTAATTCTGTTTTTGTTCCGTGCGCACGCACTCTCTGTGTGTGTGTGTGTGTGGGGGGGGTGTGTGTGTGTGTGTGTGTGTGTGTGTGTGCGTGTGTGTGTGTATTTTGTGTCTCTGTGTGTGTGTCTGCGTCTGTGTTATGTCTGTGTGATATATGCCATCACAAGAAATGTTCCGGCTCCTCAGAGCCCATAGAAACTGACCAAAGCGGCAGAGACATAACAGGTCAATCCTCAAACCAGATCAAATCAAATCAAATCAAATCGTTTGGAGCCAGGCCGGACCGCGCGGGTCCGTCTCCAGAGTGGACATGAGCCGCTCCTCCTCTACGACATATTTCAAAACATACTCAGATACAGGCGTGAATCAACCCAGAAACATGCGCGCACGTACACATACACACATAATTATGTACAAGCGCTCGCATGTACGCACACATACATACATAAGCACGTACGTGCGCGCACGGTGCGTGTGGTCAAAGAGCGATAAACAACAAGAACAAACCAACCAACAATCCAAAGCAGAAAAACAAGCAAATCGTGTTGATGTTTTTTGTTTGTTTGTTTTGTTTTTTGTTGTTGTTGTTGTTTTAGATAGCACCCGTGAGTTAAAAAAAAAAGAAAAAAAAAAAGAAAGAAAAAAAGAGTTCTTTTTTCCAGCGATACCTGACTATGGCTGGTCACTAACAGTGTTCAGATAGCATTAATTTGTGACAGTTATGAAGTATAAGGACGTTTTGACAAGCTTTGACCATTTCCTGGACACTGCTTGCTACTGTTGACCATTACTGGTCACCATTTGCCCATGCTGACAACTAACCACAAACCAAAAGGGTTCATACTGCCTTGTTCTGTCACGTTTGTGCACTTATTATGACGACTGGCAGGCTTTTGGCTTCTAAATTAACTCTGCTGACCACTATCTAACTCTTCAGATTTCATTATTTTGTGAAGGATACAGGAGTTAGGATTTCTTGACAAAGTAATTTTCTTTGATTGTATTTCAAATATTCACCTTTGACTCCACCCTCAACTGACTCCGACTCCACTAACTCACCATCAAACTCCCCCCTCCTCTCCTTCCTTTTGAACAATAACATTCCAATATGAAAATTAATATTCAATATTTTATCAAAAATGAATGTCTAAAATCACCAGTATGTGTGACGGGACCTGAAACAAAACTCATCCACACATACAAGCACCACACATACACGCACGCGCGCGCACACACCCCACCCCCAGCAGATGCAAAACAACTTTAGTGTGTGTGTGTGGGGGGGGGGGTAAGGGGGGGGGAAGGGGGGGGGGGACCTAGGGGGGAACGTCCGAGAAGGGGTGGAAAGTTTTTCAAGGAGCCTCTTGATTACTGCTATGCAGATACCTGACAGCAGCATAACCCAACGCACTGCCAGGCCTTGAGTACATGCATATATTATATATACATGTGTGTGTGTGTGTGTGTGTGTGTGTGTGTGTGTGTGTGTGTGTGTAACTATATGGGTTTTTTCCAACAGAACTTGGCCAGAGTACAACACTTTTGTTGCCACGGGTTCTTTTTCAGTACGCCAAGACAGCGCTGAACACAGGACCTCGGTTTATCGTCCCATCCGAACCACTATACGCTCAGTTTTATTTTCCAGTAAAATTTTGAAGAAAGGGCGAGAGCGGGATTCGAACCCAGACCCTCCTGGACACTGTCTTGGCTGATAAGTGTCAAAACCATTCTGCCACCTCTCTCCTTGGCGTGGAAGGGGTGGAAAGACTAACTGGGATGTTACACAATGCATCTGTCTTCATTTTATCATTCTTCTAAACATATAAACAATGAGCAGGGCTGGTAGGGATGTCATGCGCATATGCGATCCAAATGTTCGCATTTATTTTCTTTGACCACACACACGCGCGCGCGCGCACACACACACACACACACACACACACACACACACACACACACACCCTTAAGTGATGTGCCCTGTGTCACACATGCCACACACAATGCAACAACACCGTCTTTATGAAGCCATGATGACGTGACCTGCACACAATCATCACATGTCAACACAATGTTCCAGTTTCCAAAACACACTCGCAAAAGATGTCAGTTATCAACAATGTTTCAGTTATGACTAGCTGTTTAGTCCTGTTAGCAAGATGTCTGACATAAAAGGGAAAAAAAAAAAGAAGAAGAAATGGTAATTGCGCATGGAGAAAGGAAGAAGAGTATTCTTTATCATCTTCTGCGTTCGTGGGCTGTAACTCCTCATTTATTAAGCCATACTCCGTTTTCGGAATGTGTGCATGCTGGGCCCGTTCTTGTAACCATAGCCCACTGAACGCTGACCGGAGTACGGGATCGATAACTTTTGCTTGTGATCGTTTGCATGCGTTTACACACGAAGGGTGTTCAGGCACTGACAGGTCTGCACATCAAAAATTCTTCGTAATATCTACATTTTCCATGCATGTATACTGTAGGACACATCTGATGACAAACGTTACCACCACCACCCCTCCCGCTCTGTGTGTGTGTGTGTGTGTGTGTGTGTGTGTGTGTGTGTGCCTATCTCAATCTACAATGCCACTAACATAACACTAGTGCTAAACATTATTCAAACGATTAATCACTCCTGTCACCCACGTTGATAAACCGAGGCCTATCAGTTCAGCACCTTGTTCTCATGAGTAATCATCACTTATAGCTCACACTGATAAACTGGCTCACCGTTTTCCACACGTGTACAACAGCTTCAGCTACAGATAGATTATCACTGACACAAAGGGTTGTTTTTTTGTTGTTGTTTATAATAACAATTTCATGCAGTATCTCTCCCTATGCCAACAAGTCCGCTGCTTCTCACTGAGATATAGTATTCAACAGTTTATGCTTTTTTTAACAGCCTGAAAGAGGTGGATGCTGGCAGGCTGACTAAGCTTACCCACACAGCAAGGGATGTGATCGGGTCTGACGTGACTTGTCTCGGGGCACTTTATGGGGCACCTTGCTGACCCATCGCATCCCTTGCATTGCGAACAAGGGGCCCACAACTCTGTAGGGGGCACATCGGGAAGACAACTGAGCATCAGGGCAAAGACTGACAGACTCGTCAAATCCTTTCTTCCCAGTGCCATCAGACTGCTGAAGAAGGAAGTCGCTAAGTCAGCCTCCAAAGCAGAGTGACAACTTTTGATGTTTGACGCATGATATACACGAATGATTAGTCAACTCCCGAAACACAAACATACACACACAACAATAAAAGCATTCCCAATGAACATACAAAAGACATAACAACGGACAAACCAGCAGGCAGACATACATGTAGATTGGTAAATGTACATAGCGAATACTCTCTCTCTCTCTCTCTCTCTCTCTCTCTCCCTCTCTCTCCCCTCCATCTTAATGGTACGTGCAATACAAATTAAGAGTAACAACAACCAAGTGATTAACGTCAGAAGAGGAACAGAAAATTGTAAAATGACCAGTCCGAAGCACCACCTGTATGATTCTTAATAAAAAAAATTTTTTTTTTAAAGACACCACACCACCCATTGCCCCCTCCACCCACATCCCTACCCCTTTAACACCCCCCCGCTTCCCCCCTCAACCCCCCACCCCCCACCCCCACCCCACCCCCCCAAAAAAAAGAAAAGAAAAAGAAAATATCTCAGGAAATACATGATAGCCCACGATCCTAAACACCTTTATGATCACTAACACGTCAGCCTCCCCGACCAGTCACTGTTATCATACGAGAGGTTGGCATAGATATGTTCCGCGATCGAGGCGAGGAAAAAAAGGCAAGAAAAATAAATACTGGCGACGCACTAACGACAACGATCTGGCCTGAATAGAAGATCCAGACACTTTGTATTATCTGACTGACGGATCGGTCGTGGGCGTGAGGACATGTTGGTCTATGTTGCCGTGGACTTCACAGGGGAGACATTTCTCAGTCTCTCTGGACATAGTCGTTTGAACATTTCCAACCTCTCTAGACTCTATCGGCCACAGCCTACATTCCCAATCTTTCTGGACTTCATCGGTTATACAATCCCACTGTGTCTGGCCTTCATCGGTTATATCCCACTGTGTCTGGCCTTCATCGGTTATACAATCCCACTCTGTCTGGACTTCATCGGTTATACAATCCCACTCTGTCTGGACTTCATCGGTTATACAATCCCACTGTGTCTGGCCTTCATCGGTTATACAATCCCACTGTGTCTGGCCTTCATCGGTTATACAATCCCACTCTGTCTGGCCTTCATCGGTTATACAGTCCCACTGTGTCTGGCCATTGGTTATATCCCACTCTGTCTGGCCTTCATCGGTTATATCCCACTCTGTCTGGCCTTCATCGGTTATACAATCCCACTCTGTCTGGACTTCATCGGTTATATCCCACTGTGTCTGGCCTTCATCGGTTATACAGTCCCACTGTGTCTGGCCTTCATCGGTTATATCCCACTCTGTCTGGCCTTCATCGGTTATACAATCCCACTCTGTCTGGACTTCATCGGTTATATCCCACTGTGTCTGGCCTTCATCGGTTATACAATCCCACTCTGTCTGGACTTCATCGGTTATATCCCACTGTGTCTAGCCTTCATCGGTTATACAATCCCACTGTGTCTGGACTTCATCGGTTATATCCCACTGTGTCTGGCCTTCATCGGTTATACAATCCCACTCTGTCTGGACTTCATCGGTTATATCCCACTGTGTCTAGCCTTCATCGGTTATACAATCCCACTGTGTCTGGCCTTCATCGGTTATACAATCCCACTCTCTGTCTGGACTTCATCGGTTATACAATCCCACTGTGTCTGGCCTTCATCGGTTATACAATCCCACCTGTCTGGACTTCATTGGTTATACAATCCCACTGTGTCTGGACTTCATCGGTTATATCCCACTGTGTCTGGCCTTCATCGGTTATACAATCCCACTGTGTCTGGCCTTCATCGGTTATACAATCCCACTGTGTCTGGAGTTCATTGGTTATACATTCCAAGCCTCTCTGGACTGTTATGACTCCGTCTTATCGGCTATACATTCCAAATCATTTTGGACTTTTAAATACATTCCCAATCTCTCTGGCCTTCATCGTTTGTACATTCCTAATCTCTGTAGATTTCAGTTACACATTTCTAATCTCTCCGGATTTCATCGGTTATTCATTCCTAAATTTCTCTCAAGGGTGTGCATGCTCATTCTGATACACTAACTTTGATCCAGAATCCAAGAACCAAAATGCTAACTGTCAAATGCGCAAATCACTTAAACATGCTGTGAGCTTACCACAACGCAAACCTTGAAATCGATTTGACAGCAAACCAGTTCTTGATTAAACTTATGCAGAAGAATGCAGACTTTCATGTCAATGCAAAAACTACGAATCAAACTATGCGGCAGTGCTCGTGCACGGGACAATCGCTCGTGACCTTTTTGAAGTCGACCACGCGGCACATCTCGTGATCTGTGCTACTCGGAAAACAACTGACGTCCTTGATATTTGTGGTGATTTTTCCCTCGCGTTATCAACTGACGAAAAACAAAATTGATACAGACGATATCCCTACCCCGCCCCTGTCTCTCTCTTAATATTTTACTCTCTCCCTCTCTCGCCTCTTTCGATAGGCCCCCACACCCTCTCATTCTCCCCCTCTCTCCGTGGTTTGTACTAATGGTTTGTAACTCGAAGAAAACATCAAACGATACATCAAAGGCGCCAGCACGACAGTGTGCGACATGTGATCAACTGAAGGAATTCCTATTAGCATTATCATCTCCGTAACGGCGACTCGTGCAGCTATGATCGTTAAGCCCAATCAGCTATAAAGATCATAAGCATTCATAAAAATCCCGTCTGCAACAGCTGAAAGTCTAAACATGCTTACTTTCTGTGGTTGTACAGCAAAACTGTTTGTGTGTGTTTCTGTGCTTTTATTTGTAAGTTGTTACCGAAAGTCGGAGCGTTGCGAATTTATTACCGACAGCTGCAGCTGTTTGTTTAGGTTGTTATTTGGAGACATTTCTATTCCATCCCATGTTTGATCTGTATCAAAGAAAAAATCAATCTGTGGACTACTTACTCGTGGACTATGGA
The DNA here is from genome assembly GCF_041734735.1 of Babylonia areolata. Classification (NCBI taxonomy): domain Eukaryota; kingdom Metazoa; phylum Mollusca; class Gastropoda; order Neogastropoda; family Buccinidae; genus Babylonia; species Babylonia areolata. Next base: position 31,094,321 of record NC_134879.1, read on the forward strand.
GAGAGAGGGAGAGAAGAGAGACCCATACAGATACCACAAGGTCGGCTGCACTTCATGCGGACGTCGTATACTGAACGATCAGTTTAGCTCTTCGTCGAAAGGGTGCACAGATAAAACGATGCACACTGGAAACCAGGAGAGAGCTTTGAACTCTATTTTTTCTTTAAAAGCTAAGCTGGCTCTTTACAAAGTCAGTCGATCGACACGTAAACTGGTTTTACAGATACCTAAAAGGGGGTGTTAAAAGTCGCTGTGGCGAAGTGGTTATGGCCGCGGACTGACAGCTGGGAGGAGGTTGGTTAAAACCCCATCAGAAGGGGCACTGTGAGATTGTTAGGTCCTTTGTCCGACTCAATCTAAAGTTGAGGTATCTCTGGGCTCAAATGGGAAGACTGGGGCCATACAGTCGACAGCCATTCATTTCAGGGATGCAACTTAGGGCACGTTGCTCAAATTACCTGACTGTCACTGCAGGTGTCTGTATCTCTCGGGCCTGGTCGATATCGGGATATAATATCAAAAGAATAGGAGAGTACAGCCTTTTTGTCACGTAGTTCCAAATCCAAATGGATCTCCATTGCAGAATCGTAATCATCCTTAACTTCATGTATCGTCAATATACCTTTCTTCATCTATCGTCAATATACCTTACTCATCTATCGTCAATACAACAACAACTTCAGGCTCTGTGGTGTTTCATGCACTGCCACAAGGCGACTTTTGATTCCTCTCCACTTCACTTGTGGTGAAGTTGTTGTAGTCAGGTCGGCGGATTCGTGGACGACTCGCATTGACGGATATGATGGTGGTCCCTCCAGGTCACACACACACACACACACACACACACACACACACACACACACACACACTTCAGTCTAATGTTCATCTTTGCATTATCCTGTCCCCATACTTACTCCCTCATCGCAGAACATTAACCTGCACTGGTTTTTCTGAACTAGTCTGTTGCTCTGTACTGTACAGAGTCGTTACCACGGAAAACCTGTGTAACTTGTAGTTTTCGCGTTAGATATATGCACCATGATTTCCGAAATCAAGTATTCATCAAATGGTCTTACTTTGTAAGGGCGATAGTATAATGCATGCCTCCCTGGTAACTAAATTTTACCCTTTATGTGCATTACCTGAGGCCAGAATTTTACAACTACATACGAAGATCTTCTTCGTTCGTGGGCTGCGACTCCAACATTCTCGTATACACGAATGGGCTTTCACGTATATGACCATTTTAACACCCGTCATGTACCCAGTCATACTCCGTTTTCGGGGGTGGGAGTGTGCATGCCGGGTATGTTTTTGTTTTTATAACCCACCAAACGCCAACATGGATTACGGGATCTTTAACGTGCGTATTTGAAATTGTATACTCACAACGGGGGTTCAGGCACTAGCAGGTCAGCACATCTGTTGACCTGGGAGATCGAAAAAAATCTCCACCCTTTACCCACTAGGCGCCGTTATCGGGATTCGAACCACGGACCCTCGGGCTCAGATTGAAAGTCCAACGTTTGAACCACTCGGCTGTTGAGCCCGTCATACAACGTTATAAAGTCTGGAAACCTCTCAGTCCCGCCCCCCTCCTCCCACCCCCACCCCGACCCATGGGTTAGAGCAGAAGATTTTGGATTGACGCCCAAACATCTCGTTAATAAATAAAATGCTCTTTACACATTCTTGCATGGTTTTCCTTCAGCTTTATTTGTCACCATGGCCAGTATTTACATACAGAGAAGTGGGAAGGAGAAAAAGATCCACTGTTTGCTGACACGCAAAATATCGCACTGCACGCACGCACTACAGGCAGAACAGAACGTGCTAGGCCCCTATTGCGCAATCTGCTTAGTTGTATGCGCTTGCTCCGTCAGAGAATGCTACACACGCTATTTATCTCCCTTGTGGTCAGCGGTTTCTATTCTTGGGCTACAACACTGTGCGACGTTGTTGTGCCACGCTATTATTATATCATTTGGTTAATCCATGGCTCAAGCTTGGTTGGCTACACACGCACACAGGCCTACCTTATGGGGGAGGGAGGAAGGGGGAGGAGGGTCACACACACGATCTGTTCGAAGGATCAGCTCTTTACAGTTCTGTAAGAACAAAGACGCCAACGCCGCCGATCAGTCTGAGGGGTTGGAGTGGGGGTGGAGGGCTGGGGAATGGGGGGGGGGGGAGAGAAGGAGACAGAGAGAGAGACAGAGAGAGAGAGGATAGAGGCGGGAGTGGGGGTGGGGGGTAAGAGAGGAATGGGGTATTAAAGGAGGAGAGGGGATGGGGAGATCGAAGAGAGTGGAGAGAGAAAGATGGTAGAAACAGTAATTTAAAAAAGCGTGTAAAAAAAGAGAAAGAATAAGACAGAATCAAGGAGAGACAGATAATCAGAGAGAGAGAGGGGGAGAGAGAGAGAGAGTTCACCATGATGATGATGTCACTTGTTTGACTGACTGATGGACGTCCTGACAGAAAAAAAATCAAGCCACTGAGATGTGTAAAGCACTCTTCACACACAAGCCTTAGCATTCCCTCCGATCATCAGGAGAAATGATACGGTCTTAAAAGTACCCACAAGAACTTAAAATCCTAAGTCTACAGTCTTTCGGTAACGTAGTTTTAGTTTTTGTACTCCCACTGTCTGGACATCGCTGCCTGTCGGTCTTCGACACCAGCCAACTCTCCCTCTGTTCAAATCCCAGCTAAAAACTCATCTGTTCTGCAGGGGAGGGTGGGTGGAGGGGTGTTGCGATTTATGTTCTGTTTTAATTTGAGCTACTCATGAGTGCGTGTATGCTTCAGTGTGGCTGACCATTTTAGGCCTTGGTGCGTGTGAATGGACGATTGCAAGCGCACTAAATCCAACTTTACTTAGGAAAATGCGATATACAAATGGCATTCATTATCATTATTATTTTTATTTATCATTATCATAATAATGAGAAGAAGGAGAAGCATTATTATTATCACTATAATCATTATTACTGTTATATGTGTTCATACAAAGCATACATCAATGAGCGCGTAATATGCTCTGTGCATGCGACATTGACAGTGCAACTGTGTAAAAACCAGTCATTCATCGCTCTGTAAGTTGTGTAAAAACCAGTCATTCATCGCCTCTGTAAGTTGTGTAAAAACCAGTCATTCATTGCTCTGTAAGTTGTGTAAAAACCAGTCATTCATCGCTCTGTAAGTTGTGATCTGTGTAAAAACCAGTCACTCATCGCTCTGTAAGTTGTGGTCTGTGTAAAAACCAGTCATTCATCGCTCTGTAAGTTGTGGTCTGTGTAAAAACCAGTCATTCATCGCTGTGTAAGTTGTGGTCTGTGTAAAAACCAGTCATTCATCGCTGTGTAAGTTGTGATCTGTGTAAAAACCAGTCATTCATCGCTCTGTAAGTTGTGATCTGTGTAAAAACCAGTCATTCATCGCTGTGTAAGTTGTGATCCGTGTAAAAACCACTCACTCATCGCTCTGTAAGTTGTGAAAAATCAGTCATTCATCGCTGTGTAAGTTGTGATCTGTGTAAAAACCAGTCATTCATCGCTCTGTAAGTTGTGATCTGTGTAAAAACCACTCACTCATCGCTCTGTAAAGTGTGATCTGTGTAAAAATCAGTCATTCATCGCTGTGTAAGTTGTGATCTGTGTAAAAACCAGTCATTCAATGCTCTGTGAGTTGTGATCTGTGTAAAAACCAGTCATTCATTGCTCTGTAAGTTGTGATCTCGGCTCGGGACCATAACGTTTTTTAACGTACTTTTTTTCTGTTTGTCAGAAACTGTGCGTCTGTTTGGAATGCGCCTAATGACTGCCACAGTGCCTTCGAGTTCGACAAATAAAAACATGACTGATATCTGTATTTGTAGAAAGTTTTGATAACTGAATTCGTAATTTGTAGGAAACTTCCATCCCCGAAAACAGAGTATGGGTTTCTTAATGACGGGGTAAAAACAATGCATCAGTGCATGTAAAAGCCCACTTGTACCTGTTACTGAACATGGGGGTAGCAGCCCGCGAACGCAGGCAGAAAAAAAGAAAGAAAAAAAGCTTTCGTAATCAACGAATATGAAAATTGATATACTGATATTTGTGGACAACTATGAACACAGAAAACTGATATAACCAATCTATTCATAGAAAAAAAGACCAGCTATTCTTGTCTCGGCTCTGGTTCTAGATCGCAAACTTTGCTCTTTTTTTGTGCTTTTTTTTTTTTTTTTTTTTTTTTTGGTCTTCTTTTGCTTTGTTTTGGTTTTTTCTGGCAGTATACACCGTATTCTGCACAGGTGGCTTCAGTCACAAAATAACCTGTGTACAACTGCAATGTTTTGTGCGCGTGTTAACTCATACATACGCACGCACATACACAAACACACACACACACACACACACACACACTCACACTCACACTACACGTCTATTTGTGGACACATGCACACATATTTTCTGTGTGGTTTCAGTTGCACACAGGCCATGTAGTACATGATTTTCTTCTCTCTCTCTCTCTCTCTCTCTCTGTATATATATATATATATATATATATATATATATATATATATATATATATATATATATATATATCCACCAATACCATTTTCGTTTCCTTCTTTCTTTCTTTCTTTCTTTCTTATTTTTCTCTCCCAAACCGGATGACAAGCACCAAGAGTGGAGAGTTGTGTGAAATTTGTGCCATTCAGGTGGTGACTGTGATGGATTACAATACAATGTTTTCTGGAACACCACACGCGCCGTCTGTTTATGCGGACGGCTGAAAAGGAGCGATGTATGTGTGTGTGTGTTTCAGTGTGCATGTGTGTCTGTGTGTATCTTTATGTGTGCGCGTGCGTGTGACTGTGTCTGTGTGATTCTGTCATGTGTGTGTGTGTGTGTGTGTGTGTGTGTGTGTGTGTGTGTGTGTGTGTGTGTGATTGTGCATATATGTGCGAGTGTCAGAGAGTGGTTGTATATATATATATGTGCCGGTGACTGTGTGTGTATGTGTGTGAGATAGATAGATAGACAGATAGACAGATGCCGAGAACCAACATGCAACAGCGCAATCAGTCAGAATTATGGTATGTTGATCTGCAGGGGATGTAGCCACTGGACAGCAAGTGTCACTGCTTCACACTTCCGTTGGCAGGCTCGAGGTTGTGACTTTGTACGCGACATTCTCGTCTGTTTTGCTTTACAATGTATTCCCAGCTGGGCTGATCTTTTGTGACTGAACCATTTGTACATAATAATATCGATCTCTTCTTCGCTGTTAGCTGTTTTCTTCTATAACTTAGCTGTTTTCTTCTATAAGTAGCTTCTCCTCTGCATCAGTCCTGCCCTCGGCCAATCCTCCATATTGCCCTACCCTGAGTGGGTGAAATAACTGTGCCGAAGATTGTGTGTTCGAGGTGTTCTGGTTATTCTTCCCATTCTTTTGCTTCTTTCAGGACTTGTAGCTGGCATAAAAATCGAATGGGGGTGTTCTGCTTGTCCAATCCATGATTTCCCACATGTCCAAGATGACTCCCTTTTGGTTCTTTCAATGCATCATTCAGTGGGCTTTGAAGGTTTTCTGTTTGCTCTGCAATGAGCCTTTACCTGTTGTAACTTGTGTCTGGTCTGCATTTAAGGAAGGTCTAGCGGGTATCGTAGATTGCGTTTCTTTCGTTGGTCCCATGTCTCAACGCTTCTTTTTTTAATTTTTTCGGACTTTAAGAGGCAGCCTCGAGAAAGTGTTGTGAGGTTTAGTCTATAGCCAGTCATACTGGGGGCGACTGACTGGTAAAGCCGGAAAGATGTGGCCTCTGGCTGCTTTTCTTTAACTTCATACCGAAAGACCCTTCAGTCTGCGTTGCAGCACAGTACTTTCAGTTATTTTCTGAAGGTCAGCATTCTCTCAAACTGTATTCGTAAGTATAAACAGGCTATCGGTCTGAATTTGAATGAAGTTAATTTAGTACTCACGGCAGCAAAGACAGAAGAAATGTGCAAACACTGACAAATTAGCTTTTATTCAAGACTGGCATAGCCTCTTTAATCCTGAACAAGCCACACAGAACACATGGACAATACAGAACAAACAAATGGTTACCTCGGTGGTTTTTCAACTGGAAATTAACAAACAATGAGGCCAGGAAATGAAATGATTAACAAATAGTAAAGAGTGGTAACTAGTCTCTCCATTCACAAGGTACACACAACAACAGTTCAAGTCAGTGCTGCTTATGCTACCAATTCAGCTAGCACTCTTTACTAATAACAACAACAACAAAACCACACACAACCCCCTAACCCCCCCCCCCCCTTTCCCCCCAAAAAGAGAGAAAATAAAGTTCTGGTCAAACTAGTTTTTCGCCCAGCAGGAATCTAATAGATTGTACAAGCGACAGTCGTTAAAACTGGTTATGGTCCAGATTGCGCAAGTCGGCCTATGTATGTTATTTTAACACACACAAACACACACACACACACAATTTAGTGGCCTGGTGGTGGCACAACAAATACAGAATCTGCAGCGTTAGCAATGCCGCTAGATGGTACACTTAAAATTTTCGTCTGTTCCCATTTCATTGAAACTGGTTAACGTAGACGATGGGGGGGCAGCGGTGCATGTGTGTTTGAATGCAAAATCCACTGTTTCATGCGTTGTGGTGTGTTCAAACAGCGTAGTGTGTGTGCTTGCGTGCGCGCGCGCGCGCGCGTCGGTCTCAGTGTGTGCACGGTGTGTGTGTGTGTGTGAAAGAGAGAGAGACAGAGACAGCCAGAGACAGAGACAGAGTATGTGTGAGTGCATGTGTAGTGTGTGTGTGTGTGTGTGTGTGTGTGTGTGTGTGTGTGTGCGCGCGCGCGCGCGCGCGCGGTACGGACGTATGTCACGCGCGCGTCTGCATCCTAAACTTGTTTTCGAGCTACCAGGCTAGCACTGGAAGCGATTCCAGGCACACTGGTCGAGCAGTGCAGCTCGAGAACTATCGACTTAAAAATAGCACGACACCCCCGCTTTCATCGCAACCCACTCGCCGATTCACAACTACCAGCCTTTAGCTCTGCGACCCCCATACTCCTGGCATTAAGCTTCTGTAGATAGGATCATAATAGCCTGTTGTTATTGTTGTTGTTGTGATCCGATTTGCCGATCTCGACGCACTTCATGAAGCAGGAATATCGGTCGCGATTTTTTTTCCCCTGGAAAGATATGGTTTATGTTGTTGTTGTTGTTGTTTTTGTTTTGTTTGTTTTTTTTTGTGTGTGTTTTTTTGTTGTTGTTGTTTTTTGTTTGTTTGTTTTTGCACTAATATACTGGAAATTCTCTCCGATTAGTTGTTATTCATTGCTCAGTGCTGCTGCCTTTGGTATCATGAAAGATTTTCAGATAATCTTATGAATATATTCACTTCAGTTTAAAACATTCCCTTGTGACATGTTGTCTGCAATTCAGTCCTTGACTCTGTCCTGTTTATTTCTTTCATTCGGTTTCTCTCCTTGCCATATTGGCTCTTTCGCCCCCCACACTCCACACCAACCCCCCGCCCCCTCCGCCCCACTCAATTTCTTTCACACGCAAACTGAAGACGCGATCGCATATGAGCAACATACACACGCGCGCACACACACACACACATTCACGTGCGCGCCCGGGCCGGGGAATACATACACAAGCACACCCCCAACCCCCTCCCCCCTACACACATGCCGGCGCGCGTGCGCGCATACTCACATTGTAGTCCGGTCTGCTCTTTCTATGCGGCTGGGAAACGAAAATTGGAACAAATAATTTCAGTCAGCAGATACTTCTGCCAAATAAGTCATTTCTTACGGTAAACGCATGACGCAAAGACAAACTTTTTGTACTCCCCACCACCAACCATTCGCCTCCGTCCTCAACCACCTTCTTTCCCTCTAACTTACACACAGACTCAGCACAAACACACACACACACACACACACACACACACACACACACACACTGATGTACACATGCTCTCAGAGAATGTCAAAATGTTCGTGCAAGCGGCTTTGTCAATGTTTGCAGTGAGTGTGTGTGGAGAGGGGGGAAGCGGGGAGGGGGGGGATGTGTGTGGGAATGGCGGCGAGTGAGTGAGTGAGTGAGTGTGTGTGTGTGTGTGTGTGTGTGTGTGTGTGTGTGTGTGCATCAGTGCAGACAGATTGGATAACAAACAGGCAAATGGAGCGTACTGCGGACATGTAATGAGACACTGTGAGATTCAGCTGATATATTTAATCTTGCAGTCAAACAACGTGTTAGAATGAAATTTTCGCAGTTAAAATGGAAACCACAATGGTCTTCACGGGAAATGGACAAAAATGACCTTTAAAAAGAACAACAACAACAACAATAAACATTATGCATGCGAGAGTCAGTCTTAAAAACTAGCTCTCTTGTTCACAAAAGCATATACCCGATGCAAGGAAAAAAACACATTAAAAACTTTGGACTGGAAGAATGTTTTGTTGTTGTTGTTGTTGTTTTTACTTCCCCATCACCTTTCCAGTCAGTGGTATCCATAGACATAAACAGTGCATAGACATATACGGTGATGTAACTGGATCAATTATATCTTCTTCTTCTTCTTTCCGTTACACGACCAACATCGACTTGCCACCGATGACTCTGTCGTGGTTCATGCATGCCGCTGAGTATTTTCGTGTCTCCATAACCCACCGAACACTGATAGGTTACATGATCTTTCACGTGCGTATTTGATCTTCTGCGTGTGTAAAGACACGAAGGGGATCCAGGCACTAGCAGGTCTGCACATATGTCACGTTGACCTGAGAGATCGGAAAAATCTCCACCAGGCGCGTTACGTGATTCGAACCCGGGGCCCTCAGATTATAAGTCCAACGCTAAAACCACTCGGTGATGTAAACCATCAGTGATGTAAACATGAATATAAATAGATAATATATATCATTGTATATCTCAGTGGTGGGTTCACTCAAACGCTGCTCACTGGCATTCCGACACCCCCAAACACAAGACCACACCCGGGTTCATCTACCCCGGCCCGGCCGAGAAACCTACTCGTATTATTTAGACACTTGCACTGTTGCGGGTAAGAAAATTTGAGCAACATTCAAGGCGCATCCGCCATGAAATAGATATCAGTGTAATCCCAGTCCAGGTGACTGCACAGCATTCTCTGCTAAGTCTCGGCGAGCTGGGTCGGGGGCCGAAACTGACCCCCACCCCCTTCCCCACCTCTCCTGGGACTCGAACTGAATCCGCGTCCTCGCACTCGTCGGTCCGCGACTCTAACCACTGCGCCACGACAGAAGCATTAATTTTGTTTTTATAGCAACTTTGTTTTAAGTTCCGACATTTTCCCTCTTTTTTTTCCCCAGCGCGAAAACATGTTTGTGTGACATGCGTGACAAGTGAAACGTGGCCCGCGTGGCCCGAATACGCCGCTTGGTGCGCGTGTACTTATGTTCGGGACAAGCAGACGACATCTTCTTCATCTCGTAAACAACGTTGAAAAAAAAGTAAACTATGACTTACCTTTATAAGAAACCTGCACCATCCCGTTGTGAAAAATATCCGCAGCAATCAACGCCACAAGTTTGGCAAAGTTCTGACGAATTTTGGTCGCTGAAAGAAAAGAATGAGGTCCTTGTCGAACTGGAACACACAAATCGGCAGCCCACATATCATTGGCAAAACTCTGCGCGAACATAACTTCTCCATAACAAGACAGGTTTGGATTTGTTTCGGATAAGTCCCTGAAAGATTTCATATGTACCAAGTTGTCAAGCACGACAATCAGTTCGAATTCGTCACAAGCAGACACTTTCATAGCCTCAAAATATTGTTCGGTCGGTAGAGGAACATAGCATTTAAACCTGGCGTCTGCTCTTCCAATTGAAGAGATGATAGGTTGAATGACCGTGTTCATGCAATACACGATCGCATCCCTGGAAACTTGTCGAGAGGCCTCCACAACTTCCACACTAAACCTCTGCAACACCGGCGTCAGTTCATCCATGCTGAATCTTAACTGTTTTTTTCTTCTGCTAAGATCATTGACAACTCCACCTTCGGATCGTAAACACCGTGCGCTACTGCCGAAGGGCGCACCGTGTGTGACTGGAGTAAACAACATGCTGCGCAGCTGGAGTTACCGTTCGCGATATTCTTAGAAGAGTGCTGTCCCTTAGATTCCGGGTTTCGAACTTCGAGAAGTGTTTTGTTCACAAAAGATATCGAGAACCATGGGTCCCGATGGCTTACTTTTTATATTCTGTCTCATCGATGAAGCTATGCTTCTTTTCCTCGCTGTGTATTTTGTATCCTTTTGATGCAGTGGAAGAGTGGCTTGGATCGCATAGTTTGCCACAGCAGCAGTTCAGATTCAATGACAAAGACAAGAGAGCAACACCATGTTTTTATGACTTCATATTTTCCTTCTTCCAACAAATGGACAAGGCATATAGTGTAGAGAACGTGTCATTCTGCAATTAACTACTCGTATATTTAATCTTTAACACGAGAAAAAAGCAGTAATCGGCATTTCTGGGATATATACCAGCATTTTAGTTTTGTATGTGGATGTCATTAAATACATTACATGAATCAGAAAAATAAAACAATTACAAAAAGTACAATGATTCAAAGGAAAGGTTTTCATTGCTTGGGATGGTGCACATAATTTGGTATGCCTAAGAAATACAGTCATACAGTGAAATTCTACCAGGGCACAGTAAAAACAAATGCATGCTCAGTAAAATGGATTTAGATTCATTTAAGATATAAGTGGTAATGAACAACCACAAGAAAACTAAAATAAAGTATTGGAATTAAACATTTAAATGATCCCACTGACACATAATGCTAATTTATACAAGGGTGTGCATGTGCAGTGTCCAACTGCTTGTTTAGAAACACAGTTTTGTATTCTTATTCAAAAAACAAACAAAAAGTTAATTCCAACTCAGAACACTAACAGTGCATTTGTTGTAAGTGCATACGCAGCATGTTTTCAGTTGTTTCTTCATTAGTTTATGAAAGACCATGTGTGCAGTAAGTTCGTTTTTGACAAATTTGCAAGTGTTATTTGTTGTAGCAAAAGCATGTAACTAGAATTATTATCATCCATATTATCAAATGAAAACAATATATATGATAATCCCTTAACTCTATCCAGGTTATTACATTGTCTGATTTGGAGTGTGATTACCTGAATGCCAGAACATGTTGTGAAAGACTAAACTTTGTAAGTCTGGCGTGTGTTCAATTTCTTGAAAGTAACACCTGGTTTTTTAACGTGTATTTGCACTGTCACCATCCTTGGGCAGACAGACCACAACACAAATCATATGAGAATGCACAAACACTCACTCTAGTAAAATCTAGTGTGTTTGTCAAAATCACCTTGTTTGAAAAGACAATAAACCAATGAGAAGAACACACACACACACACGCGCGCACATGCACACACACACACACACACACACACACACATAGATATATATAGGGTGAAGTATATAGCATATTTATTTTGGTTGATTGGTTTTTGTTGTTTTAATGCGGGGAAAGGGGCCTTGCTAAACCTTTGAACTATATTCTTATTTCTGCTCAGGAATGATAATGTTTACTGTACATGAGTCATGACATATTTATATTATTTACTTGCATATATGTAAGTATCTGTGTTGTTGTTGTTTTTGTTTTTTCATTCACAAGCCTATTTCAGTATATGTTTTTGTGGTTTATTTATATCATTTCATTTTCTTATACTGTTCTTCTTCTCTCTCTCTCTCTCTCTCTCTCTCTCTACATGTTTTGTTTTTTTAATTTGGTAGGCTCTCAAGGCATTGGGTTTATCTGTGTTGTTCAGACATCTGTTTCCTATTCATTATTATTATAAAGCAGATGTGGTGTACTTTACGATGTCTACTTGCTTAAGCATATCATATATAGTTGGATGTTTCTACTGGGGGATGGTGGGAGTTCTTTCAGGATAGTACTATTATTAGTATCCTTACCTTCTGGAAATTCTCTTGACCTTAAGGGCTTACTGCTGATAGGTTGTTAAACTCAACTCTATGGAAATTCTGTGCTAGAAATTTCTTTTCTGTTACTCTGTTTTTGATCTTTTTCTTTTCTTTATGTCATCTCTCTCTCTCTCTCTCTCTCTCTCTCTCTCTCTCTCTCTCTCTCTCTCTCTCTCTTGCCATCTACATTGCTGGTCCATTCACCAATAGATATTATTTCTGCAAAGCCTGTGTTTGTAATTGTGGTGATGGTTGTTGTTGTTTGTCCTTTTCTGGACCTGATGACTGGATATTCTCATTGTGTTGTATCATTTTTTGCACCAGGTAACACATGTGAGTTGCCCATGTGCAATTTTCAGATTTGTGTGCCTATTATGAAAATTTCATGTGTTAAGCGTTTTGGGAACGCTGCAGAAGAAGAATGCATACATGGTTTTACATGTTTATGTTCAGGTTTGTGTTTTTTTCTCTGTTGAAAAATTGATGGAACGGTCAGCATCAGAGGCATGTCCAAAGTTTATGTGCTCGAAGTTCTGTACTTGTGCATGATTGTCTTTTCCAGGGTTTTTTGTTGTTGTTGTTGTTATTGTCAGGTTTTTTGGGACCAATATTTACACTTTTTCAGCCCTGATGTAACACATTAAGGCCAGCTGGGCTATATAAGAAACAAAGATAATGAGATATATGTAAATGGTAAGTTAATTGTTATAATTGTCGTGTGCAGTGGGTGTTGCCAGAAGTGATCGCTCACGATGTTTTGGTGCTTTTCCTGTTGCTCACGGGTCATTGGATCCTCTTCATCCTGTATGCTCCGCTGAGCCTCTGGCTCACGTACAAGTAGGTGAAAAAAACTGTCACAAAGATTTGAAATAAAATTTTCTTTCTTTCTTTCTTTCTTTTTAAATTTTTTTTTCTTCTTTTTTTCTTTTAATTCTCAGCTTTTGAAAAGGTTTAGTAAGTGAGACTATGAGAAAGGAAAGGATATTTTTGTATTCACAGATTTTGAAAGGGTTTAACGAGTGAGACCGTGATTGTTGATTTTTATTAGACAAGATGTTTTATTTATATACATGTTGTGTACTTTAAAATGTGCATATTGATTACAACTTGCAAGAAATTGTTTTACTTTCTGGTAAACCACACTATGATGTATAAAGTATGAATGTTAAGGGGGTAATTAATTAACTAGGTAAGTATAATCAAACCCTGTTGTGTTTGATCAAAAAGCAAACAAAAGATGTGATTAAAAATGGCATTCTGTTTGTTTTCAGAATTGTGATGAAACCTTCTGGAGATATCGGGATGTTTGATCCAACAGAAATCCACAACCGGCAACAGCTGAAGAACTACATGAGAGAGAGTCTCATACGCCTTGGGATCCACCTGATTTTCTTCTTCATATTTTTGTACTGGTAGGCAGTCTGTTTATCACACATTAGTGTACATACAATAACGTATAGATAGATAGATATAGATATATATATATATATATATATATATATATATATACAGAGAGAGAGAGAGATACACACAGATATAGATATATATATATATAGAGAGAGAGATATATAGATACACACACACACACACACACACACACACACACACACCATATGCTATCACCAGATTCTGTGTACAGTTTATGGGAGAGGCTGCATAGTGAATTTCTGCCAGGCCTCTGCTTAACAGCATGGGCAAATAGAATTTGACAGCATGAAACTGTTCTGTTCTGTATATGAGTCAAGGTCTAACCATTTATAAAAGTTTATGTTTTATTGTTTTGTTTATAGAATATTATAAAGAACATATTAAAATAATTGCTGTTTTTGAGACAAACAAATTTTCACTGTAATCTAGAAAGTTCTGTCAGGTCTTGGTAAAATAGTCGAAAGGATCTGACATAATCTTCTGCTTCTTTAAAGATTCTGTGGAGCAGCAAAGTAGTTTTCTTTTTTCATGAATCTTGATTGTTTTGTCACAAATCATGAATGTTTTGTCATGAATCCCAGCTGATTCCAGATGACTGAAACAATGATGCATGAAATCTGCCCAATTCACCAGGGTTTTTTTTTTTAGGTTGAGTAGTTCAGTCCAAAATCTACCTGCACTGGAAAGCTTGCCACACAAATTATTGCATTTTCTTACATGAGCATTTGTTTTTTCTAACTCTTCGACTTTAGTAGACGAGACAGTTCACCACCATAGGTGACTTTTGTCATTGAGCGGTCATGTTAAATTGACTGTTTTTCACATTGTAACAAAGCTTGACTGCTGCAGCCAATTTTGCTATAGGAAATAAACGAACTTTCCCCACTTGACCAAGTTTGAAGTGAAAGAGTCCACTGTGTTGTTTTGACGTGAATCAAATTGTGTGACTGAGAGCGTTGTCTGAAATAGTTGGTGCTAGTGAGTGTTTTTTTCACACAGAAGCTTGACAGGGAAAGAATTAACGAATTTAGAAGGGGAAAAAAACAACTCTTAAATAAGTTGAGGAAAATCTATTTCAGCCACTGATATATCATTGAGAGTTTAGGAATTGAAGAAAGAACTTTAAGAATTTGAATTTCATGTTTATATTTGGACTTAGGCTAGGCATTTATAAGCTTTTGATATTTTGATAGGATTTTGATTTGTATTATTGTTGCCCTGTCTTATTTTGTTGACAAAGGATGCAGCATTGGTAATGTTCTTGCATGCTGATTTTCGAATTAAGTTATTCATGGGTCATTTACTTACAAATTGCATTTTCTGGTTTCATTCTTACAAAGCTGATGTGTGTTCTATTGCAGGATGATTTACTCCTTGGTGAAAGGTGAATAGTGACCAGGAGCCTGGAACCACTGTTTTGGCCACAATATTGTTTCCATGGGGTACTTGTGCTTGGAGTTTGTTCATGGGCGTGTGCATGTTTCCTGGTTGTTGTTGATTTTTTTCCCACCCTTTTGTTTTTGTTGAACCTTGTTAAGCAGCTGTAAGGTTTTTGTACAAACTTGAAATTTCTTTTCTCTTTTTTTTTGTTTTTTGTTTGGGTTTTTTTTTTTTTTTTCGTTGTTCTTTTTGTGTGCATACCTTCCAGATTGTTATTGTGTATCTGTGTGGTGTCATCATCCTGACTGCTGTTTGATCCAAACAATACTGCCATGTCATTGATACTGTTATTTTCATTTTGTTAAAATGGCATTACCCCCATGTTATGTTTTCATTTCTCAAAGGAGTGTGTGTGTGTGGGTGTGCACAAGGAGAGAGAGGAGAGAGGTTATGACTGGGAGAAACAGAGACATAAAGGAAAGTAATGATAAGATAGTAGCTGAACTGACCATCATCAGACCATTAATTCAGGGGGAGGGGAAAGTATCAAACGTAAGATGTGGGTGGAAAGCCCCATGGCAAATACATTGATAATTTGCAGAGTGGTTTGAACTGATACATAATAAGACGCACACAAGGAGTACATTTCAGTTGAACGTATTGCAGCTGCAGAGAACATTGACCACTATTTGTTTGTATTAAAAAAAAATTTTTATATGATATGTATTTGTCGACAATATGTTGAAATCGTATTGATTACATCTGTCAGTTCTTCAGAACTGGTTTACCTTTCGGTCAGTAATGTTTACATCTCTCGTGGTTGTGACAGTATCAGGAGAGATTACTGCCTGTTGAAAAAAATTTCATTTTGGTTTGTAATATTGTAACAGTGTTAAAAGGTGAATGTCAGCAGTTTGTTATTATCTTTTTTTTTCCCCTATACTGTGACAAGATTTAAGATCAGAGTCACATCACATAAAAGTTCATGTTCATAGACAAGTGTTTTCTTAACCTTTTGATTGCTTTTTGTTACACAGTTTGGCCAGTGGTTACAAAGTTATGTTAAAATCACACTGTGACCGACAGCTTTGTTCAAGGTTCTTGGTTTGTGTGTGTGTGTGTGTGTTAGTACATGTTTTTTGTTTTCTTTTCTTTTTTTTTATTATACTGTTTTATTTAGATTTTTGTTGTAAGTTTTATGATTTGAGCATGATTTCATGAGTATTTCAGAAGATTTTTGTGAAACTTTAATCAACAGTGAGTTTGCAGAAATGAGACATTTTTCAAATGACTAATTGAGGTTCTTTTTGTCATGGTCTTTTGAAAGGGAGGAGGCAAGTTTTTTTTCCCCACCGTGATTTACCATGCTTACGTGTTTGTGTGTGTGTGTGTGTAGGCATGTGTGTATTCTCTTCAACTTATTGTACACTGTAGATAACAAGGCAAAACATGCCTGGCATGATTCTCTACAGCATTGGCTTGTTAGTTGTAGAGGCACACATAAAGATGGGACAGAACAGTCTTCAGATGGATCACATGCATTGTAGACTGGTACAATATTGCAGGTTAATGTGCACATAGAGCTAAGGGACACGAACAGTGGATTTTATTTTATAAATCATGGTGCACCTTGGTTTCACATGTACAAGCAGTAATTGATGTTATACAGACCTCGCCTCTCCCCATCGCTTCCACCATTTTGCTTATCAGTGCTAATCTTTGCAGGCTGTCTTTGTCTTCACGCTCATGTGATAGCATTATACACCGCAAAGCACCAGCTGTAAGGTTAACTGAACTAACTCTGATGATAAACCTTGGAAAGAAAAAGGTCTCGTCTGTCCAGTGTCAGTTGTGGATGATAGTTCTTGTTTTATCTGTGCTGAGATTTTGAATCAATGTTGAGATTTTTTTCACTCCAAACTTTGGACATCTCTGTGCAATTTTTTGTGATGTGTGAATTTTTTTTTTTTCCAGATCATTATTTACTTGAGGATGATAGTGTGTTTGCTTGCTATTCTTCCTTCTGTACAAAGTGCTGCAGTCTAGATTCATATTTAGTATGAAATATACTTGTATATATTATCATGTATATTTCATGTTTTGTACCCAAAGAAAAAACCTGAAGACCTTACAATATTGAAGAGGGGTGTTGGAAGTGTTAATGACATACCATATTAATGAAGTGATATATATTTCCACAGTATTACATATTCAAGCACACATGCACACGCATCGCGTGCGCGCACACACACACACGCAGCAAAGATAGCACTGGCTGGGCTTCCTCCTATAAAGAACAACCAGAATTTCACCCAGAACATCTGTCACAACATTTTCTCAAAGCCATAACTGCTATTATGGGATGTTCTTCCTCTCATAGCCAAGATAAGGGAGTATCCAACCTCAGGTTATCTACATGCATATAAAAAGTGGAAAATAATTAAATTTTAACAATAATTCTGCCGTGAGCTCCTATAAAATATTTCAATATGAATTCACAAGTGGAAAGAACAAACAAGTGGATGGTACAGGGAAACGAGCTGACAAGCAATGCTTCAGACTGTGAAGAGGTTTAACCCCAACAACCGAATTCAGCTGCCAGAATGGTGGGATAAAAAAATCCATGTAAGTAAAAGCCCTCATACTGATATGACTGAACATGGGGGTTGCAACCCACAAACTGGAAGAATGAAGACTTGAACAAAAAATTGGTTGATATATACAGTGATTTTGGGTTGTTTTTGCTTTCTTCTTCCAACCTGCTTACTGCTGCAAAATGCCTCCAATTGCGCCAATTTCTATGACTGAACATGTATCCAGCCTCTCAGAACAGTGGAAAAGTCAGTGGAAGGTGTGTGTATAAGGAGCATGAATGCATAGTCCTGTCATCTTCCTGGTGTTCTTTTAAATTCCTACTCACAGTGGTGACTGTAAATTTTCTGACATCACACAAGCATCTAGTTTTCAAACAACCAGTAAATTTCGCCTTTGACATATGCAACACAAACTGGAACCTGTATTGTACTCATTTAAAAGATGAAACAGATTTGCTTTCCAATGATCAGCGGTTATTGCTATGTCAATGTTTGCTTAAGATAAACAATCTGATCATCAGAGATTTAAAAGTTTAACCCATTTGCCTCTTTTGGGGTGTAGAAGTTATAATAACGTGTTTCATGTTTAAGGACTATTGCCAAGAACATTTATGTTATTGATACAAAGTTTATGTAGCTCCTATCTTCAGTAAGAGACCAAGCGTCAAGCGCTTTAAAAACATGGAGTCATTTGCACAGCAGGCTGCTTTCCTGGGTAGAGCCGACTGACAGCTGTTTTGGGGCGCTTCATTCATTTCCTGTGTCATTCAGCCTGGCTTCAGTCATATCCACGCACACACTTTCATATTAGATTAAAACTTGTGTAAGATAAAAGGCAAGCCCCAATTTTTTTTTTTTTTTTTTTTTTTTTTAAATTCTGTAACTAGTTTGAGATAGTCTGTTGGAGATAGTAGATAGGGCTTCACTCAGATGTCACTAAGTAATGGAATGGGGAGATCATTGGAATGTTTTTTTCATACCGTTTGCCTTGTCTAGGATCACTGGAAATAAGTGTTAAGCGTGATGTGATCTCTTGCTTCCATCACATCTGATCTCTATATTGCATGATTATTGTGTCCATGTACTTAACAGACTGCGTGTGACATAGTATTGAGCACTCCATACCGTGGCCCTATTCCATTTTGTGATCATGCCGAGATGATTCATTAATAAATCAGTGCTGTTCAGTAATACATGTGCATGTTATGTTTTGTCTGGATGAGGTGCACTTTGCCACTTTGTCTTTTTTTGCGATGTTTTGCATCGTCTTGCATTAATTTTACTCTATACTCATCCCAGCCTTGTTCCATGGCAGAGTGCCAGCAGTCCACAGGGAGCTGCATATGTCAGGTTGCCAAGAGGCACCCCACTGGAGGGAATCCTGCATTGCTGCAGTCACTTCAGTGCAGTCACTTTGGTGCTTTTCAGTTCAGCAGTCCTGTTCTGATTCAAGTGTTTATTGGACATTCACCACCGACTGACAGTCACAACAGCCGAGTGGTTAAAGTGTTGGACCCATTCTGCAGGTCCTGGGTTCAAATCCTGTTGTGATACAAAGTGATTGGAATTTCTCATCAAACCTGCCCAAGAAAATGACGTCCGAATGTAAACCTCCACAGAGTATTATTGTCAGGATCTGCAGTGGCTTTGTGGGTCATCTGCTGATTGACGCTAATTATTCCAGTTTGCAGAGTCTTCATGCTACAAAACCTAGCAAAGGTGCAGACGAGCATTTAAGCTTCATGAAATACCAGTCCATGTGGCACTTTTGTTGGAATAAGGAAACAGAATCTGCTATATGCAAACATGACTTGGCCATTAAATATTGGATCACATACAAGTCAAAGACTCATCAGAATAAACATCCATTTTCACACATGTACACTTTCATTACCATCTGATACAATGAATCAGGCAATGTTCTGAGTCAAAGACTCACCAGAATAAACATCCATTTTCACACATGTACACTTTCATTACCATCTGATACAATGAATCGGGCAATGTTCTGTCCTTTTTTTTTTAAACTTCTGTCCACTCTCATTCCTTTGAAAATAATGAAACAATTTCCATCCATCATGCTTTTTTATTTTATTTTTTTAGCATTATATATTCAAAGGAAACTAAAAATCAAAGGCAAAAACAAAACAAAGAATAATAATAATACATTGCCAAAATACATCATGGTACATACCAAAAACACTTTCTTTGCAAGTCAGTTTTTTCAATGAACCATTCAGAGTTACAGCTGTCCCAATCATGACGTAAGGGGAAGTATACACCAAACACAGGACCCCCCACACAGAACACATAGCCACACACATGAATAGGAGTGCACACATTTACATCACTACACACCACATGTAAATGCAATGGACAAATCTTTCAAAGCATAGTTACATTTCTCTCTTCACAGATCCTCAGAGACTCCAGATCCAAAACAATCCGTCACACCCACTCTGTCAAATAATTATTCTCCTTCAATGTTTGTGTGCTGCTACTCCCACAATCACTCGAATGTTTGACCGTTTTTACCCTGCCATGTATGCAGCACTTTTGAGGGAGGTCACACGCTTCATGTATAACTGTAATTCAGAAAACACAGGCCTGAGATACAGAACAGTATCACTGTTATTCTGTCAAGGTCCTTGGTCATTTCAGTTGATGGAAAGATAGTTCATGTACCGGTATGTGTGTGTCTGTATATGCGAGTGTGGGTGTGTTTATGGTTTTCCTCTACCTTCCCCTCTTTCCCTGACCAAAGTTGAAAAATTACTTAAATCTCACAGCAACCTACCCATGAAACAATCTAGAGTCATGTGAAACCTTGCTTTACAAGCAGCCCAGCACATTCACTGTTGCTGGATGGATGATTTACTGTGAAAAGGGCTCCAGTAACTTTGCTCTTTTTCAAACTTTTTAAATTTATAAGTGATGTTCTTGAATGGCAGTAGACAATAAACTCATTTACTACTTACACTGAAATTAGACAAAACGAAGGAAAAATTAATTAATTTCCACAAGCTGATAACTCGACAATTCCAATCTGCCAAATACTGATAACTGGTAATGTTCAAGCCCATGTCATGTAAATCGAAGAGAAGGATTCCCCATTATTTTCAGTTTCCATTTGTGGGATATCATGGACGAGGGCAACTGATTTTTGTAATACTGAACAGTTTGCGGCTGAAGTCCAGGGACCGCTTAACCAGAACACATCTCTTAATACCCAAAAAAAAAAGGAGTAAAATAGGGGGGTTGGGGGGGGGTGGAATCACCAAAATGCTGAAATCCACATAATTCGGAATATTCACAGAGTGCTCATTATACATAATCACGAAACGTAAGACCAACAACTGGTGCTTGCATTGGCGGGTTATATCTGTAACCTATTTTGTCTTGATCACATGATTTAGTTATAAGTACAGATCCACCTGAAGAGATAAATCTTTTCTTTCCAAATATAAAACCGCTGGGCTACACACACCAAAAAAGATGTTCTGGGGTGGAATGTTTTTCTCCTGTGCCTTTCTAAAAATGACTGTCAAATCTGACTAAGTTATCTTGTGTGTTAGTCATCTGCCCACAACTGCTGAGCTTTTGGGGACATATAGGCAAAAAAAAGTCATGAAGCACAGAACACATTTCTCACTCATCCTGTCTTACAAATAATCAAGCAAGACTTAACTAGAAGGCAAAAAAAGTGACTGTTCTCTTCAGCCACAGGCATATATCACTCAGTGAAACAGAATCACATTTTCATGAAAGACTCCTTTTTATTAAAAAAAAACAAAACACGAAAAACCAAAAAACTCAGATGACAAAAAATGGACATGTCACATCTAAAACACCGCTCTATCATTATCACCTCAAACTAACAGCTCTCTCATTATAATCTCAAATCAACAGACTGCTGTCGCATGTTTTGCTGGTGCATGTTGTCACAATATGCATTCACATCAGTGTCTAATAATTCAAATAAACCTCTCCACTCCTATTGGTCATCGTTGCAGTGCAACCCCAATAACCAGCCAATCATGTGCTGCCATATAAATAGCCAAGCATGTGGTCCTTGCTGGCTGAGGGAGGTCTGGGTGAAAGAGCAGTACACATGAAAGCAGATGACCAACAATGTTATGGTCAGAGCAAGTCTGATCAGCCTTTTCCTGAAATAAATGAAGGTATTATTTTCTTTTTGTTTCCAGAATCCAGGCCAGAAGACTATAATGTGGATAAAAGCATGTGGCCGACCATATGATTAGGTGAGCCCAGATGTCATATTCTTTTCCCTTGCCAGGCGGACAGGCAGACCTTAGCACTTGAGTGGAGAGGTCTATTGGGACAAGGAAGAAAACTAATTATTAAACAAAAGGAAAGCAACATCCAGTGAAACAGTTCTTATACCAAATAATGAAAATCAAACAAAAGGCCAGCTGTTTGGAAGCACAAGAAAGGCATGAAGAGAGAAAATACAGAAAAGACAAACCAGATGCTGATATTTCATCATTCAATTTAGCTGCATACACTGAAGCATACACTGACAGAAATTAACAGAAACACAGAAGATTCAATATCAAATTCATTGTCAATGTGGTATCACTCTTTAATGACAAAGTCTCTCAAAATCACTTGTTTCTATGCTCTGCTTTCCAGAAAGGGAAAAAAAAAGACTGACAAAAAATGCAATGGACATTTAATCAATATCTGGCAAATTCTGTTTTTCCTAACTAACTTGATCTTATGCTCCAGCATATGGCTACCTTGAAAAAATTCTTACAAATGTAAAACACCAATTCTGAAGGCAGTTTACTTAACAAAACATGATGAAAGTATATAACCTTTTAAACTAGACAAACAAGGCTTACAATGAACATTTGGCATTAACATGTAAGTAACAAAGGTGGGAGTGACTGAATTTTACAACACTGAAAAGTTCGCAACCAAAGTGCAAGAGCCAGAAACTGCAGAGTGTGTCTTAATACTGAAACAAATTAAAATTACGGGGAAAAAGCAAACTAAAATGCCTATGAGGAAATCTATATAGTATAGAATTACACCCACTCATGATGCAATCCCAGGATTGCATCTCCCATGTACATTCAATTGTACAATTGGGTTTTACAAAATTGCTTTGGCAGTCACTTAAAACTGGGAAAATAAAATATTTCCAGGGGCGAACATATTCTTAAAAGTAACAATTATCTTACCAAAGAAAAAAAAGGAAAAGGGTTGATCTCACAACAGACTCACAGAAGGTGATCATTTTATTTATTTCCAAATATAACCTTTCATGTAATTTTACATAAACACAGTTTACATGACTACTTCATCATTGTGCTGCTGGTGACAAACTCAGTCGTTTTGAAAAAAAAAGAAAAGAAAAAAAAAAGAATAAATAAATAAGCCAACAGCCTCAACTAAAATGCAAAAGAATCAGAATAGAAACATAAAAAAGGTGGACAAGTCTGATGAAGCTGGGTTTCCAATCGGATGAAAAAAGATGTACTGAATTGCATTCTAACTCTGTTGTGTTGTACTAAAGCATGCGTGTTTCAACACACAAAATAATTTAACACAAAATAGTATTTATGAAGTGCATAAATCTTAAGTGATTTTTGTAATTTTATTTTTATCTTAGCTGAACAGATTTGTATATCATATAGAACAAACAAAAACAAAACAAAAAAAAAACCCACTTTGGCATACATTTTATTATTTGGTGTTTAAAGTGTTTTTGATTAATAAAGTGTTTTTGATTGATTGATTGATTTGATTACTGATTTTACACTCAAACGATACACAAAATCAAGGTTTTCATCTTAAAGTCATGGACTATGCACCAATAACAGAGGTAGCAATTTGTATCTGAAGTTTGTGTTTGTGAGGAAATTTCCAAACTCATCAGGTAAGCTGAAAGTCAAGTATCTACCATTCATTAATAAATACATACATGCACACACAAAGGTAAAAGTTCTATGTCTTCCATTTGAGAGCTGGACACAGAACACAAATAATGCTAGAGAACTCACAACATGTGATCATCATGAACATCAATATGTTATATGTTGGGTTTTTTCTTTTTACATTTATATATGTGATACGATTGCAATTTGAACATAATTAATGTCCACAGATTCCAATGTAAAAAACAGGATCCAACATCAACTACTGCCTGACCAGATCAATCCTAGAAAACATCACACTGGGACACCTGAGAAGTCTGACTTAATTCTAGCACTGGCTACTAACTGATTTAACTGAACAGAAAAAAGACAGTCAATGGAAAATATGGTGCTTGTAGCATACCAATATCCCTCTCCCCAAAATGAGACTAATCACAACAGAAAACCACCAAATACCAAACTTGAAAATGTAGTCACAATATAAAAGCATGTCATAGCTTTTTTCCAATGAAATAATTACCATTTGACATTGTTGTTTATCGTCCAGCCAACTGCACAGGGCCAAGTCACAACTACCCAACTAAATGAAAAGGGTGAGTTTGAATTATACTCTGGTGATATATACTTACCATGTCAAACGGATGCAAACTGTCAGTTTGCTCTGTTTGGCCAAATTTCGTGGCAATACAGTAAAAAGACACTCAGACAAGTCCACCTTGTTCAAGCCAATCAAAACATCGTTAACAGCTACAAGCGATATCTCATTCTGTGGCCAGCATAAGCTGATTAATACCGTTTGACATGAAGAATAAAGATTACACTAGATAAAAACACATAATTAGTACCATATGAAGAATAAAGAGTACACTAGATGAAAACACATAATTAGTACCAGAGCAACACCAAGCCAACACCTTGCTGTGCAGCTTACAGAACTAACAGTTACTGATAATCAAGGGTGGAGGTATCTAGTTCCGAGACTGAAAAGCATGCAGTTGGCAACAACTGATCAGTTTGCTGTCTTGGTTATGACTTCACCCAAATGACATTTCCACTTGTCCAATGACATCTCTCATTACATGTGAAACCCAGAACAAACTGGGCCCTCTAGCACACTGACCTGTTTCAATTCGATTCAGCAATCATGTTCAATCATTGTGCTTCAAGTGAAGTGCTGTATGTGATTCCACATTTTGCATACTGCAAAGTGTGTCCTGCTGTTTAAAGCTGTAAATGATACTCTAAAACTTCCAGATTCCAGATCAATGGTTGGAATTGTTGTTTACATTGCTTGTACTAAAAAGTGGTGTGTCTAAAGCAACTTTAATCACATAATTAATGCATCAAATTTGCATGCAGCTACTGGAATGAAAATGACCATTATCTATTTTGTATTTTCACTTTTATGTTGATCCATTAGTTCATAGTTAAAAACAAATAAGCATCTGGCAGTATATTTCAGGAAACTAGTAATCATTGTTCATTTACAAAATAATTCTAGTTTTCTTTCAATAAATGAAGTGGATATTCTTTTCACAACAGTCTGAAGTGGACTGGTGGCCCAGTGGTTGCACATATGCTTAGAAAGCAAGACAATCTGAGCACATGGGATTGAATCCCACACTTACCCAATTTTTCTCCCCATCCACTATTCTTCAAGTGGTGGTCTGAACACTAGTCATTTGAATGAGACGATTAACCAAGGTGTATAGCATGCACTTACTGCAAAAGAACCCACAGCAACAAGAGAGTTGTCCCTGGCAAAAGTTTGCAGTAATACACACGTGTCTAACTGGATGACACAGGAAACAGTTGAGAGCCTAGCACCAAAAGGCAGCTCTCAGTCTACCCAGGTAGGCAGCCTGTTGTGCAAATGACTGAGTTTGTAAAGCGCTTTGAGCCTGCTTGCTGGCAGAGGATAGGCGCCATTAAGTATCCATATCAATCAACCAGTCTCACATTTGCTGTCATCACAAACAAACAATATGCATCCATTCAACCTCTATGCAAATTCAAGTGCCTGATGATCTTACCTGTTGCATCAGGGCAGATTATAACTTTAACATGTATCAAAAGACCCAAAAGATCAAGTCCAAAAATTCAAAAAATAAAAAAGAAGAAAACACAGGCTTAGCTGTCTCCCTCAAAATATTTTTCTTTCTTCTCTGTTAACGTTTGTCTTGCATACTTATGGTTTGATCAGAATGGCACAATCATCCACTGCATATCAAGAAACGTAAGAAGGTGGTCATCAAATTTTTTTTATACTCTTTTCTATTTCTTCAGCATGTCTAACAAAGTTGAAAAAAAACAGAAGAAAAAAAAAAGAAAAGAAAGAAAATCAGAGGAAACATTCCAGAATGTACAACGCAGAAGCAGTACACAGTACTGTCAGTAATCATTCCATTCACCCAGCGAAACAGCAGAAAAGTGGGAAAGTGATGTGGTGAGTCTCCTTTGTTTATGTAAAGTACATGAGAAAAATACCATCAATGTTGTATATATATTTTTCACAGTAACAGCACAACAGTAGTTATCAAGACAGAGCAAAGCCTCTGTTGTATCTCAAACATGTTCAACCTTTATAGGCCATCCCCATCTATCCTAGCCAATGACAGAAATGGCCATATGAAGAAAAACAACAGAAGAAAACAACAACAGATGAAAGATTTAATGCACTGTAAAGATATGGGGACAAAAGCAATGAATTATCTGTTTCTCTTCAAGCTGCCACAAATTTTGAAAATGCATATTTAATAATAGGAACAGTTTATAATGCTTTTTATTTTTGGTTTGTTTCCAGAAGGGGAAGATATTTTTGATTCAAAGTTCATCCTTCTAAAACCCATTCAGTTAAAATGGATGCAAGAGATGTACATTTTGTCGCAGTCACACAATTCACGCTTCAAAAACATTTCAAGCACACAATACTGCACATTTTGCATGATCAAGGTGGGGGAGGGGTCATTGGTGGTTTAATTTTCATTCAAGAAGTGACAGTGATTCCGGAAATCAATCGAGCAAAAAATCACACAAAGACACACACAGACAGAAGAGGAGCAAGTATGTATTTTTTTAACGTTAGAATACGAAGACTAAATGTAATAATTCAATTAAGAAACTCACAAGAAGTTTACTCATCTTGACAGAAAATGCACCCATACAATATTTTGTCTTTACATGAAAGCATCCTTGCATGTGCAGTTGTGGCATGTTTTCTATTTGCTCATGAATGCCTCTGCATCTGTTTGATAAAATGCAATAAAAATATTGAACTGATCCACAAAATTGCAAATGACAGCAGAAAGCATACAGGTTTGATTTCAAAGCACAGTATTGCACTATGTGCAAAGAATGGTGTCAAATTTGACCTGCTACCAAAAGAGATTAGTTATGTTCAGATAAGACATTGTGAATACTGTACATTGTGTCACCTGTCTGGTGAACAGAAACTACAACAATGTGTTACAAGATTTGCAGCTGTTACCAATTCAAAAGTAATCATTTGAAGACAATCAAAAATATCAACATGTTTTAATCTGTAGTCAAGAATGACACCAAAGTCATGGTACAGATTACTGTTATTGACGTTTGAAGCTCAGCTGACCACACAAGGCCATACCATGGTACAGATATTGATTTCGAACTATTCTCATAGCCTCACACCATATTTACAACAGTATGTGTATTTCCTGTGTCATCCCTGAATATAACTTCACTGTAAAATTATTCTTATAAAGAGAGAAAATACCTGAATTTTTTTTCCTTATAATAAATACCAGAAATAAGCAGACCATCAACTGAACATGTAAACATACTCGTCTTGCGTAGTCAAAACAAACAAGATCAACATCACTCCACTCAAAAGTAAATGAACAAATGAATAAAAGTCCTTCCATCAAAAGCTCAGAACAAGGAGGCAGGCGATCACCACCACAAACAAAATCATTCAACTTCACTGGTCAACACACAACACATATAAAGGTCAAATGACACATGTCAACGTTGGATCAGGCCAGAATAGGGTGTTTATGTTTTAATTCTGTCACAAAAAACCTCCAGTGGGTCAACATCAAGGAGTGATTGTTCCTGAACAGCTAAGTGGGAAAAAATATACATTTCCTGAATTTATACATTAGAACATGAACTGTTGAGGCATGATGCACTTCTACCAAAAATAAGTGTGCAATTTGCGATACAAAAAGAAAGAAAAAAAGATCAGTTTCTTACACACCACTCATGGTTCTGACTTCATCAACAGACAATTCAACTTGTCCACTGAAATCTCTGAAGCACTGACAAAGCAGGCTAGGTACCTTTGAATGCTAGAACTGGCGTCATATTTCATTTTCATTCTGCAGTATGTTGAATCTTTATGCTTCATGTGTAGTGCTATACAGTAATTCAAAATGCTGGTGTATTGTACAGTATAGTATGTCCTGGTGTTTAATTTAAAGCAGTTAACGAGACTCCCCCAATTAAATATGTAGATCAAGTATACAGTCTTCCACTCACTGCTTTGAGCTGTCATATTTATTCACTTGAGAGTGCACAGATTTCAGTCATGTGCAAAGCAGTGCAATGAATCTGCATGCAGATGGGATGACAATAACTGTTGTCGAATTCATACACATTCTTCTAAAGCATACTATGATAAGACTTGACCAAACTCTATGACTCCAGCACTGAACATAGGAAACTTGTGATCCAGCTAATACCAAGCATGATAAAAATTAATGTCACACAGAACAACCAGTTTCACAAGTGGGACACACATCATATGCCCATAATGCTGTTCTGCAATCTTATTTCTGTTTTCAGAAATATAGCGCTTGTAAAAAAAAAATAAATAATAATAATAATAGAAAAAGAGGGTGGTGTGGTGGGGATGGGGGTGGAAAGACTGTGATTGACAATATCCCACTATGATATTCAACATCACAATGTGGTTCATTTCCTCAGTAAACCGCATGACCAATAGCCAAGCTTAAACAATACATTGTGACTGTGGTTCTTTGGTTTTCCAGGTTGGATACACCCACACTGACATCACTTACTCCCTTCCCTCACCTTTTTTATGCTGATCCACACTACACCATAATGTATCTAAAAGACATCACATACTGGCTCAGTGATTGTATTTCATTTGAACAATAAAACAAATGCCATTGCAGGTAAGAAAAAACAACTGAAAAGTCCACTTCAGCAATGCATTTATTGCTATTATGAACACTACCCTGTTAGAAATGTATAGGTCTTCCCAGCTGTGTAATACTGAACACATGCTTTGACAAGCAGCAGCAGAGGGAGGTAGAGGGAATACAGATACACTGACAAAATGATTTTGTGTGTGTGTGTGTGTGTGTGTGTACGCGTGTGTGACTGTGATTGTGTGTGTGTGCACACATGTGTGTAGGTGTGTACTTATGCACGTGCATGCATACTCTGTTCTTTCACACAGTAAAATTTAAACAAGCCAAACACCTCAGAAGTTTAACCTGATAAGAAAAAAATATACATATATATAACAACGGAAAAAAATGAAGTAAGATGATCCAAAAGCCTGTCAGGACATGAACGTGCACACCAACCAAGCCAAGACTGGATGACCAAAATATTATATCCAATCAAGACACAAAGTATGCTTGACCCACCACTACAGTCATCATAAATTCAGCATCACCCCTCACCTTCAAATGCTGTTGTTCCATGAGGGAAAGAAACATCTCATAACTCATCTCCTTTCATTACTTACATCCAACAGATTCTTGCATAGAGTTTCTCTATAATTTTTTTTTTCCAGTGTCAAGAGCTGCAAGCTGTGTACATAACCCAGCATTCCACATAATCTTACACACATCCACACGCGCATACACACAGATTTCTAGCCACAAACACTTAAAAGAGTCAAAAACTCTCGAGTCAAAAAAACCAAAAACAAACGTTCTCCTTGGTAAGCTGCTTGGACAAAGTCTCTCCAGTCAGCAACACACCGAAGGCAGATGCATTCTCCGTTCGAGATCTCTTTCAGAATCAGCCAGACCTAACATTCCAGCCAGGTGTGCTGGATGCAGGAGCCTTGGCAATGTGTGTGAGTGTAGGGCATCATGGTAAAGTGTTGAGTGAGCTGCGAGGATGGCATCGGTGATCACATGCCGGTGGGGCTGTGGCCCCAACAGCACAGCCACTGTCATACCGGTATGCTGCTGCCCAGCTCACCGTCCTCTGAAACAGTGCACAGAGAGGTCCCTTACTTCACCTGACCATCATTACACAAGTCCTGTTCTTACTGCTCATCACTCACTACAAGTCTCTAATTAAAACTACAGTTTATGTACATAAAAGAGGAAAAACAGCTTTTTGCAAGTTTTGACAGTTAACCAAGTTATGTAACTAAAGATAGATGTACTTTACAAGTGTTAACGTTAAACAAGCGACGGAACTGAAGACAGATGTACTTTTCAAGTGTTAATGTTAACCAAACGATGGAAGTGAAGATAGATGTACTTTTCAAGTGTTAATGTAGATAGATGTACTTTTCAAGTGTTAACGTTAATGTTAACCCCTCCAGCACCCCACCCCAACCCCTCTCCATCACCCCCACCCCCAACCAACCCCCTTCCAGCACCCCCACCCCCAATCAACCCCTCTCCAGCATCACCCCCACCCCCAATCAACACCCTCCAGAACCCCCACCCCCAACAAACCCTTCAGCACCCCCACCCCCAATCAACCCCCTTCCAGCATCACCCCCACCCCCAATCAACCCCTCTCCAGCATCACCCCCACCCCCAATCAACACCCTCCAGAACCCCCACCCCCAACAAACCCCCCTTCAGCACCCCCACCCCCAACAAACCCCCCTCCAGCATCCCCACCCCCAACCAACCCCCCTCCAGCACCCCCACCCCCAACCAACCCCCCTCCAGCATCACCCCCAACCAACCCCCCTCCAGCACCCCCACCCCCAACCAACCCCCCTCCAGCACCCCCACCCCCAACCAACCCCCCCTCCAGCACCCCCACCCCCAACCAACCCCCCTCCAGCATCACCCCCACCCCCAACCAACCCCCCTCCAGCACCCCCACCCCCAACCAACCCCCATCCAGCACCCCCACCCCCAACCAACCCCCATCCAGCACCCCCACCCCCAACCAACCCCCCTCCAGCACCCCCACTCCCAACCAACCCCCCTCCAGCATCACCCCCACCCCCAATCAACCCCCCAAAATGCCCCTACCTGTCCTCTTCACCACCAAAACTGTTCTGTAATCGCAACATTAATATTTAATGTTCCAAAACAACAACAGCAACAAGTTCTGAGGAACACAATATCACCCAAAACTGAGGGAAACTCTGAACGCAGCTTTCTTTCCAATGGGCAGGTTTTCCCGTAGAACATCTCAAAAAGCCGAAACAGTGCAAAAACAGTCCAAAGAGGGTGCAACGGGAAAAAAACTGACCAACAACTGTCTGAGATCAATGAAGAGATTGGGAATCAAGCCAAGCAAACACACACACACTTAAGCACAAAACAGACTCACAAAAACAATACTGAAAGGACAAACAAAGAAACAATTCATACTCTGACCGGTATAACAATAAACAAGAGAGGCAAGGCCTTCAAGACTCACTTGTGATACACTTTAAAAAAAAATTTTTAAATAAAAAAAAATCCAAGCTTTTTACGTACTGAGTATAATTTCAAAATGTAATGTTTAAGATAAGATCAGTTTAAAGCAAATTCAGTCCCCTAGCATTAATTACAGAGTAATTTCCCTTTTTTTACTATATGCACCAAAAAGTTTGCAAAATAAATAAAACTTCCATGCTTAGCAAAAGAAGTTCCTGTTTGAACAAATAATGATAATAATGACTGCTCTTGTTGCTGGGTCAGAATATGAGATCAAAGTGCCAAGTTTAGAGAATACAAAAAATATAACAGTAAATGCAGTTTGCATATAATTAGGCTTCATTTTTTTTTTTTTTTTGTGCCCATCCCAGAGGTGCAATATTGTTTTAAACAAGATGACTGGAAAGAACTGAATTTTTCCTATTTTTATGCCTAATTTGGTGTCAACTGACAAAGTATTTGCAGAGAAAATGTCAATGTTAAAGTTTACCACGGATACACACACACACACACACACAGACAATCGAACACCAGGTTAAAACATAGACTAACTTTGTTTACACAAGTGAGTCAAAAACAAACATCCTAAGATAAAAAGGAGTTCACCAATATATCAAGCTTATAATCAACACAATGACAGTTCAATAAAAATGCAATAAATAACATGTTAAAAGTGTAAGTAAAACAACTGACACATTCTGATAAAAATTCAATAACAAAGATATTCAAAGTGTGATTAAAACAACTCCTAACTGAAACATGATAACAAGTGCTGACTTTGCAAGGGTAATAGAACTGACACTTACAACCGTTGATTGACACTTTTCATTTCAAACGTCTTACATTTCCACCTAAATGGAACAAGACAAAAGGATACAAATTTCCTCTTTACGAAACTTACATTATTGTTTATTACAATCTTACACAGTACAAACATCAAATCTGATTACTCCTTTAAAAGAACACAGCAAGGATACACAAGAACATAAAAGCGTGAGAAGTACAAACGAAAACACATAGCAATGAAATCAATTGGGGAAAACTCACTGCAAGAAAATTAAAACCAAACATATGACTATTACGCTACAAAATGAAGCCATGTCCTCCATACTTACACTACCAAAAACAACCCTCCACATACACTTTTGAACACTTTTCTGCATGACCCATATCAAGCAAAGTCTTTACTCACTCCAATTTTCACCGTATGGAAACAAAACATTATAGCATATTTCATTCCAACTGAACAGCTGCCTTTTTGCAATCTTGACTGAACACAAAGAGCTGACAAGCACACTGACCCGCTGCTACTGATGTCAAACAGTGACACAACACAACTGCAAAGGAAAAAGGGAATGACCTCAGTCATTCTATTGTCTATCACATTTTTACAGCTTTTTTTTTCTTGCTGCAATAGCCACAAAATTATAATAGAGTGCTAATAAGGCATTTACAATTATAAATTATGGAATGTACTGATTACATATAAACACCACCGAGGATACAATCAAGAAGACCCCCCTCCTCCCCCCCACCATCTTCCTCCAAAAGTGAAATATTACACACACACACATATACAAATCAAAACTGCAGAAAGAAGCCAGAGATGGGAATCCTCTAAACTAGTAGAACTCAGAAGACAAGGTGGAATCAACAGTGTAAACATGGCACAGTACCAATGGAACCAGCCCCGAGTACAATGGGAAGGAAATGCGATACATACAGCTAATATAATTTTATACACCGGGCAGATGCAGTCTCAGCAGAAGGAAGGTCATAAAGCAGAGAACGAAATCAACCCCTCGTCTATACTGTCAATCTACAGTGAACATCATAAAACACACAGTACCATGACTATAGTGATGTATGCTGTTCCTGATGTATGCTGTTTACTACTGTTCCTGAAAAATTCAACCTTTTTTCTGCTTCACTCAACATAGCAGAAAAGTTGTCTGATTTGTTTTGTATTTGTATTTCTCTTTTTATCACAACAGATTTCTCTATGTGAAATTCGGGCTGCTCTCACCGGAGAGAGCGCGTCACTACACTGACAGCACCACCCTTTTTTTTGGTTGTATTTTTCCTGCATGCAGTTATATTTGTTTTTCCTATCGAAGTGGATTTTTCCACAGAATTTTGCCAGGAACAACCCTTTTGTTGCCGTGGGTTCAATTACGCACATTAAGTGCATGCTGCACACAGGACCTCTGTTTATCGTCTCATCCGAATGATAAGCAAAACCCTAATTTACTCCCTTTATCTTCCTAGAGCTTGGTCTCTGACTGAGGCTAGGAGCTACAGAAGCATCCATATCCATGGTGGTAAAATTGTGTGTGACAAGTGAGAAGGAGAGATGCTCTGTGATCTGTTCTCTCGCTCTCCCTGAGTATGTGCGTGCGTGCATGCGTGTGTGGTGCATGTGTGTGCATGTGTGTGTGTGCGTGCTTGCATCACTACTAAGAAAAGAAAGCAATGGGGAGGTAACCTACTACGGGAGGTTATCGGCCGTAGCTACTTTCGTTTTCTCCGCATAGGCAGATAGTAGTTTGCACAGGACAGGAATCAGACCCCTGCCAGAGTCTGCAGTAGTGGGTCACGGTTAAGTATGTGTAATTAAATATAGATATCTCTCTCTCTTAAAAAAAAAAGAAAACTAAAAACAATCAGCAGGGTAGCAAAGGGTTACAAAAACTTGTATCACTCCAAGGAAAAGAAAGCATGGTGCAGCATTTCCAAACATGACAGTCAGCACACGCAATAGAACAGAACACGCATGCAACACCAAATGGTACAAACATGATACATAATAAGTGCTGGAGAAAAAAGTCAAAACAAAACGCAATCAACAGGTGCACTACAGGGTTGCAAAATTGCAACGCTCCTAACTAAGAAAGGAACTCTTACTTTTCCACAATTCCTTTCATAATAACACTGAATCTGTAAGACTGAATTTATCTCAAATTTGATGGTATGTTTTCGTTTTTTCTTCATCTAATAGTGGTATAAATGGCTGCACCAACATTTTTTGGAAAAAAGAATTACTACCACTGTCCAATCTTTTGATGCTAAAATAAACCACAGCAAAACACTGTCAAATAACAGGTGATGAGATGGCTGAATCGGTGTCAAATAGAGCAAAAGCTGCACACTAAGCAGGTTAATGTTCTCAAATTCTTTAAGTGGGAATTACTGTGTTCTCTAGTTTGGGGGCTGGGCTGACACACAGAGGGCAAAACAGCTGTAGATCTAATTTGTACTGAATGCTTTGTAAACATGGTGAGAGCCATTATCTAGAGAACACTATATTTTCTTTTCATCACTGACTGACTGGTGTGTGCATGTGCACATGCTCTTTTTTCTTCTGTGTGTGTGTGTGTGTGTTTTCCAAGTTACAGAAAAAAACGCATCAGGCTCAACAATGACCTTAACCACTCAACACAGACATCCAACATCACCCATGGTTAACGTGCAAAGAACATCAACTAGCAAATCTTTGCACCCCACCCCCCACCCCCGCGCCCCTTAACCCCTCCCCCTTCCCACACACACACAGAACAGAGGTGGACAACACATAAACATCACAGCACACTGCAGTCTGATTCCCGCACCCCTTAACCCCTCCCCCTTCCCACACACACACAGAACAGAGGTGGACAACACATAAACATCACAGCACACTGCAGTCTGACTCCACAGGATTGGCAGCCTCATTCTGTTCTGGGCTTGCATCCTCACCCAAATCACAAATGCCATCTCCACCACCACCTCCTCATCATCCCACTGCAGAGACGGGGGGCTCGGGGCCCAAGCACATTTTATCATACACGAGCATGATTTCTCCATCTCCCTCACCTGACAGCCTCACTTTGGACTTGGGACCCCATATCCGCACGGAGCCATCGTCAGAGGCCGACGCCAGCATGCTCGGCATACTGGGATTCCAGTGGACACAGTTGACAATGCTCGTGTGGCCCTTGAGCTTCAACACTGGCTTGTCATGGCTCTTATGGTAGATGTACACACTTGGCTCTGAAACATGCCCAAAAGACTTGAAATATGTGTGTCACAAACGCAAAATTATTATTATAATTTTTTTTTTAATTCTTTAATATGATAAACAAAATACCGGTACATCTGTTGACAGCTAATAGTAACTTTAATCAAAAAGAAAAAAAAATTTAAATACCACTATCTTCAATCCCAAAACGAATTCTGAAGCAAAACAAAGGTCAGTCAACTTCTGAGTGCTGTGAATGTGGCCTGCTTGATATGCTGCTCACTGACTTTTTTTTTTTTCTCAAGGCCTGACAAAGCGCGTTGGGCTACGCTGCTGGTCAGGCATCTGCTTGGCAGATGTGGTGTAGCGTATATGGATTTGTCCGAACACAGTGACGCCTCCTTGAGCTACTGAAACTGAAACTGACCCATCAGAAGATCAGTTCAGTGTCTGGACTTTTTTCCTTCTTTTTCTTCCTCCAGCAACGCTTGTCCCACAAAACGAAAAATGCTTGTCCCAGTCATAACCACCAATCTCTGTACATAATTAAAACTGCAGTAACCAGTCTGGAATCCTTGGTTATCCACAAGAGTGACCCACCAAGGAACAAAAAAAAACCTCATTATTAAGCTGGAAAATCAGTTTTGCTTATTCATTCATCTTTCTTGTTTATAGCTCAGCAGACCACACAAAACTGCTTTAGAAGATAAATGACCTGCAGTCAAAATACACAAAGTTAGATTGTAACATATCACAAAGTCCAAACAAATACACTATTCTACTATCTTAGCCATCATATTTCACTGAATACAAGATGTTCAGACAGAGTGGCATAGACCTATAATTCTGCTATATCATTAATTTACTAAATTATCAAGTGAGAGATACACACAAACAGTAAGCTTAAAGTCATCTCCCAGCCCCCTCCCATTCATAAAAATGGATGAAAAACCTGAGGCCACGTTCCCATATTGGAAAAAAACACCATCAGTCACATGGTGGGAGTGACAGGAATTTTTCCATTAAAGTTACTTTTAACATTACAAACTCACCACCATGACCCTACTGGTGCAGACTCCAGAAGGGGACCGATCCCTGTTCAAGCAACTACCCCGCTCATGCAGAGAAATCAAAAGTAGCTGCTGTAGCTAGTGACCTCCCTAATATCTCCCCTTCTGTATACCTATGCAACTCCCTCTTTCCTGGCAGCCATCATCCATTTCTGTAAACCGTGCATCCAAAGGCTGAGTTTTGGGGTTTTTTTTCCAATTTCCTAGCTTCTCCCGATTAATCATTTCTCTATAGTTGCAAGTTGTCATGTTTTCCAACAGGACTCAGGGTTATCTTGCTAGACTGGATGATGGGGCCAAGGTTAAGCCCAGTTTGCACTTGATCAATGGACACTCAGGCCCCACCACCACCTCTTTCTCTTCTCTGCCATCTGTACTGTACTCTCCTAAAATACAACTAGAACATTTTAAAGACTGAGAATATTCCAAGAAATGTTAAACATATACATATAGATATATATAAACATACACACATACACACTCACACGCAATTGGAAGCCATTCATTCTTTAACTTGTTTTTGACATATGTTTTTAACTTTCCTGCTTCCATTTCACTCATAATGAAATGCATTTCGGAGACACATGAAACTGAAAGACTTCGGTTTTGAACAAGATGGCGAACTGAAATGTGATTCTTAATAGAGAAAAAAAACTGAACCAATAGGAAAAACATTTCATCAACCAAATGACCATGTGAAAATCTGTACCAAATGAAGTATTCCTACAGGAAAAAATATTTCATCACCCAAATGACCATGTGGAAATCTGTACCAAACGAAGTATTCCTACAGGAAAAAATATTTCATCACCCAAATGACCATGTGGAAATCTGTACCAAACGTATTCCTATAGGAAGAAATATTTCATCACCCAAATGACCATGTGGAAATATGTACCTAACGAAGTATTCCTATCCATGGAGTCATCATGCTCACCTTCGCTACCAGCAGCCACAAAGTCCTCATTGGCTCCACCAAAACTGGAGTGGGTCACAAAGTAGCCGTGCGTCATTCCCTGAAACTTGCGTAGTAGTGCCCCCTTCTTCAGGTCCCATAGGTGAACTCCCTGTGCACAGCGGTTACATTGTGTTTCATGCTCAAAGGAAGATATCATCATACAGGAAGCAAAGCTTGCAGTTTCTTCCACAGCCTACCATTCCACTGATGAAAAGACAAGTCTAAAATGTCTCATGACATTTACAGTATTTTGTGAACTGCATGAAAAGACAAGTCTAAAATGTCTCATGACATTTACAGTATTTTGTGAACTGCATGAAAAGACAAGTCTAAAATGTCTCATGACATTTACAGTATTTTGTGAACTACAAGGTGCTTCAGATTATGAGGTGCATCCTCCCTCGCCCTCCTCCCAACCCCCCTCAACTCTTTTTTGTAAATCAATTTGTGATTTCAACAATATTTAAGATGCAGCTATCATAAGGTGCAAACCAGAATGATAAACAATATGTCAAGCATTGATGGGTTGGTCACTGTCACTGTCCAATGGAGAAAGAATACAAAATACTGTCCGATGGAGAAAGTATACAAAATACTGTCCGATGGAGAAAGTATACAAAATACTGTCCAATGGAGAAAAAACACAGACTATGAAACTATGTACACACTCCATCAGCCCTCTGCGTGTGTTTCCTTTCCTCCCTCCCCTCTTCACCCACTCTCCTGCACTGATCCCACACAACGCCATGACAACAAGAGATAAAAATCCAAAAGGAAAACTTTATGTCTACAAAATGTACAAAAAATATTCTTCACCAGATGCATGACAATGTTATAAAAGTATGTCTTGGCAAAAAAGAAAAAAAAGAAAAAAAGCACTTCAACAAAAGTGGTACTCATGAAAAAAAAAAACTACACTCAGTCATGAGCACATCAAATGCATACAGGAGCACATGCTCACATCTAGATCCAACTATATAAACCCAGACACATCAAAACAGACAGTGCTATATCACTATGAAATGGTACACATCTACTACAATCTCCACCACCCAACCAATCCCACAAAGTTCAAATTCAGGGGTCAGATGTCAGTGATCAAGTGGTCAAAACCCAGGAAATGACTTTGCCTCTGTTCCCAAACCAAACCATGCTTCACAAAAGAAATGGAAAAAAACAGGTAAAGGTGTATTTTCATTGTGGTTTTTTACCCTTCAGTATCTTAAATCTAAATGCCAAAATTGACATTCAAAAAGCTGAAGCTCCAGTACTAACAGGAAAGTTAGCTCACAAACATCTCTGGTTATAGCAACAACTTGAAAACGACTGAGTCAAAGTAGTCAATTCCACACAATCACTCCACTATGTATCATGTTCATACCTGGCTGGCTACATTCAACAATGCTAATGTCTCAGTTTGGTCGATGGTGAAAGACATAACAGGGTGCTCTTCTTGTACTCTGGACAACAAACAACCAGAAGCATGGCTGAGGTCAGCAAAGATCATGCTTGACTGCAAATCAACAAACACAGGTTCAGCACATCACAGATGTAGATATAAGAACAACTTTCCTTCCACCCTCTCTATTCCCCCTCCCCCCCACCTCCATCCCCCCTTTCATATTAGATCCCACTTCCGGTGTAAAAGGTGCTTTCTTTCTTTCTGAAACCTCTTGAAAGCCAGGCATCATTTTGGCTAGTACTTCCAATTTGCCAGGCGGTTTCTGAGTTGTGGAGGGTAATACACGAATAATTAACAAAAAAATTTAGCATGCAAACTACTGCAAGAGAAAAAACATAATCCATACCTCTGTGAAAGGAAGACTATCAATTTCTGATTGTTTAAACTTTGTTGTTTTGACATGAACGGAAGCCTGTGATTGAGAGCATCATTTCTAAAATATGTGGCAGTGGGGAGTGTTTTTCACACAGAAATTTGGTGGTGAAAGAGTTGAAGCACTGGACTTTCAGTCTGAGGGTCATGGGTTCAATCCTGGAATCAGCATCTATGTGGTGCATTGTGGGTGCAGATTTTTTCCAGTCTCCCTGGTAAACATAACTGCAAATCTGCTAGTGCCTGAAAACCCCTTGTATCTATACTAATTCAAATGGACAATGTAATCCATGTCCGTGTTTAGTGGGTTATGTAAACACAAATGTATCCTGCATGCACACCTCTAAAAATGGAGTATGGCTGCCCACAAGTGAAAGTGTAACATCATCTATTCATAAAACAATGTGATAAAACCAACTATTTTCATATGCATTTTATTCTATGGAACTCCAGCTGCTGTCTTTGAAGGGTTAAAAATGAAAGACCAGTCACTGCTCTCACACCCATTCCCCCCTTCCCCCCACACACATACATAAATGTACACACACACATGCACACATACATACACATACACACACAATATAGAAAATATATGGGAGAGAGAGTGTGAAAGACAGCGAGCACTGGGCGAGATGGAAAAAGATGACACAAAATTAAGCATCAAAACAATTCCTTCTTTGACCATACAAAGTTATATTCCTTCACACACACATTAACATGAAGAAGAAATATTCACAATATACACAAAACACAAAGAAAAAGTGAGGAGAGAGAGAGATCACAAACAAGAGAAGATATCTATGGAGAAAAACAACTTGAGAAACAAGCGTCAAAACTCACAATACTTTCTCTGACTCTGCTGCATCATGGTCATATTCCTTGATGCGATAATGAGTGTCCACAATAAGGACTGAACCTTCAGAGGACCGATCACACAGATCCTGCACACGCACCCCCTCCCAGCTCTTGACGACTTCCCCCTCCAAGTCCTGTACAAACACATACACAGAGTCACTGCTTTTTACAGTCCAGACCACCACAGAGAACCACAACAAGGCACAAACCCTTCCACTCACCCCCAAAAACTGAGTGTGGCTGACTTAATAGCAGGGTAAAAAATGTAAAAGCCCACCCACACACACGTGTGAATGTGGGAGTTGCAGCGCTCTTAGCAGCTGCACCCACCATTGCAGTTTAATAAAAATAAAAAATAAAAATAAATGTTGTGCGTTAAATGGTATGGCACTCACACACAACAAGAACTGCCCACGTGCTCCTCCCAAGTAGAACTGCTGACTGTTACCATGCCAGGCAGCACAGGTCAGACTGTCGTCTATGGAACGGTTCCATTTCTTGTGCAGCTTCCCATCCTGGAAGAATTTACAAGCAAAACAAGAGAAAGTATAATGCATCTTTACTGACTCACAGTGGATGAATTCCAAGCTAGCTCAGAACAGCACAGCCTCACTTGGCGCCGATTTCATACTATACTCACAACAGAAAACATACTCCAAAACTCTTCCAGATCCACATTTTCTCAATCATTTAGCGCAACATGTTTCACATGCTACTGCTTTAACCAGTTTTCCATCCTACAAATTGAGTTTGGCAATCTTAATTTAAACACTGAAACTGTCAACAATAACAACCAAATAAAGGGTATTCAATGGAGTATGTCCTTCAAGCAGTTTTCATGGAGAGTGACAATGACAAGCCACCGAGTGACAAAGACTTTGACAAAAGCTTCAGTATACTTCAACAAAACCTGAATTGTTATGTATCGTTCATCCAGAAAAGAGAATTTCCTCCCAAAATTTAAAGTACTCTCACAACCCCTCTTCCTCCTGACCTTGCTTTTGTCACTGTTTACGTCTGTCTTCTCTCTCTCTCCCTCCCTCACACACGTTATGTAATACACACTTCAGACAGGCGCTATGGCTCAATCCTATTAACATATTCTAGTTTGCAATTCCCTTACACACACACACACACACACACACAAATGTGAACGTACATCGATGTCATATATCCAAACCACATGGCAGGTCTCTGGACCACAGACAATGAGGTAGCTACTGTCAGGACTCCAGGACATGTAGGCCACTCCCATACTGTGCTTGTCAAACTTGTGCTTGAGCCTGATCTCGTGCGTTTCCTGAGCAAAACAAAACATTAAAACACACGCAAGAACGTTATTCACATAAAGAAAAACAGTGCATTATGTAGATCAAAACTACCAGAGAAAAATTTAGAGCAAAAAAAAAAAAAAAAGTCTATAAAAATAGCTTTTAACTTATTTGTAACTTATTGTTAGTTGAATCTAAATGCATCTGGTTTATGTGAAAATTGTGGCATTTTCCAAATGGACAGGTCACTGAAACTTTGGAGATGCTCTTCTTTTCAATATATATAAAATCAAATCCCAGTCAGGTTATATGTACGAAAGTACTATAAATACTTCTCATGATGTTCAAAATGTTACACTTGAGCATGCACAAACACACAAGTACACACATTCATATCGACCTTTGCATGCACAAACACACACACACACACACACACAAACATGAAAGTACATCTGAAATAGTAACACACCAAGTTCACACTGTAGATAAACACATTGCCATCTTTGGATCCCGTAGCTAGATTTTCACCATTTGGTGAAAATGCACAAAACCAGACTTCATCCGTATGGTCAGTAAGGCAGGTAGTTGTCATGCAGGGAAAGTTTTCTCTGAAAATAGGCAAAGATCACAATCTAATAAAAATCAAAATACAACAATCTCAAATTAAAAGAAACATTAAATTTCAAAATAGATCAATCTGGGGTCAATTAATGTAGTACATCATGCAGCAGAAAAAGGATAAAGTTGCAATAATAATCAACTGTTAAGAATGAAAATTAGCTTTAGTATCATATTTCAAATTCAATGTAATGAATCACAGAAACATCAGGAATAATGAAACTGTTTGGTTAACCTGAAGAGTCAAATCAAGATCAACCTTGAACTCATAACATATGAACCGAGAAAAGTAACTCTTCCCTAATACAGAGCATACACATTGGAAATAATCACTGTTGTCTACATAACGTAAATAGCATGTGGAATTCACCTGCATCATCTCTGAAGACTTAATTGTTAGAAAGTTTTAAAGTGTTTGCAATGTCCTCACTCTGGCCAATCCTGACATAACATATATGTATGTATCATTTCTGTGCATTGGTGAACAGAGTGTACAATATTCACTAATGAATCTCAAAATCTTTGTGTACATGTGCAGGTACATGCTTGCTTTTGTTCTGATGGCTTGAATTCAGAAACAAAAGATGCAAGGCCAGAATGAACCTGACTGCCTACAATGCCTATAATCAGATGAATATGCAATTGCATACTTCTGAGCAAGACAAATATCTAAAACTATCTTTAATTTGCGTTGAAAGAAATACTTAACTTTATATAAACACACACACACACACACACACACACACACACACACACACATATGTATATACATGCATACACTGTCAACAAAAATATCATTGGCAATACACGTACACCCGTTTTTGAATAATGCAAACATTTTCCATGACATAGAAACTGGAAATATTTTTCAATTTTGGGAGGCTTCAAAGAGGGAGGTACCCATAAATATATTTTCAAACTTCAAAGACATAAGATATTCATTACAGTTGTTTTTTTTCAGTGTTAAAAAGTGATACCATCTGAGACAGTTAGGTTTGTTAAAAATATTTGACTATTCCAATGAAATTGTTATGTTGAGATGTTTATCACTTAACTGTGGCCTTGGTTGTCAAACATTGTCAATGTAATGGGTATGTGTGGAAGGACGTAATCGTTAATCAGGCTAAAATTGGTGTCACCTAACAAATAGTTTCTGAAAAAATTATGTTATTGTTTACAACACACATGCACACAAACACGCACTGATGCTCAATATAGAGCACTCGCGCCCACACACACATTGATACACACTACATACACATGACACACATGTAAAGATACATTGATGTACACTGCACACATACACAAACTGACACACACTACACATACACACACACACAGACACACAAACTGCATCAAGAAGATTACACAGACTGATTATCCAGACACACAAAAGCCCCAAACCACAAGAACTCACAAGCTACATTTGTGGTCAGTCAGGTAACCTATAGAGTTGGGATCATTGTCAACAGCAGTGTTGTGGAAGAGACATTTCTTGCGCTGCTGTTCAGCTGCCTGGTGCAGAAGAGTCAGCAGTCGGCTGGGAGGGAGCATCACATTGGCAGGCAGGAACTCTGAGGGAAACAGAAAATATATCACTTCACTATTTTGTTTTTTTAACACTTATCAAAACAGGTAAAATATGTTATAGCACTGTTTTGTTAATACACACACATCAGAACAGAAAATATAATGTTTCAAGACCACCTCCTTCTGTTTACATGAAATACAACACTTTGTTATACTGGCTCATTTAATATACATATATCTATTAAAATAAGGAAATTACAACAGCATTATCAGGTAATATACAGACTCAGTTTCACACATGTAAGTCGAATACAGAAAACAGTAATATCACAGACTCATTTTGTTTACACATATAGGTGAAACATGAAAACTATGACAGTGTTGTACTTACACAGACCACTTTCAATAACTAGAAACGTTGTAAATGAAAATATGGAAAATGTAATGTTGTTGTTATACAGACTAAGTCTGTTTAGACAAGTGGATCAAAACTTTAAAAAAACATATCGGCCTTGTTATACATACCACTTTCTTTGCAATTTTCAATCATTTCATCAACTCCATTAGTCTACATACACATGTAGATAAAAAAAAAAAAAACTCAAAAATTTTCAAGAGCATTAATTCAATCACAGTCAACAATGAACAAATCTGTGTGTACCCAAACAAAAAAACAAAACAATGTACACAATGTTCTATTAGTACAAGTCACTTTCTCCCTTTCTCAACAAAAAAAAAAAAAAAAAAAGAAAAGGAGATTGAATTATACTCCCTGTTTGGTGATAAATACCTATGTCAAACTGATGCCAACTAGGCCTGTCAGTTTGCCCTGATTGCCAAATTTCACATTGTTGACAGTGAAAGGACGCCCGGCAATGTCTAGTCCACTCTAGTTCCAGGTGGGGGGGAGGAGAGGATGAGGGATTGTGCCTCGGTCCTCCTGGCAACACTGCATGCACCATAAGTGCACCCCAGTACAAGTAGAATGGAGGAATCCACCCATGGGTGCCAGCCATCCTGTGACCCCATCCCCGAGTGTCACTGGCACCTTGACTCCAGTCAGAGAGAGGTTTGGTCTGACTTGGTTGTGGGACCCATCAGTAAACCAATGGGCTGACAGCCCGGAGCCGCCTGACACGCCCAGGCCTCCCCTAGTAGGTGAGACCGGCTGGATAGCAGGATTGCCTGAAGTACAGATAAGGGCCACACGTGCAGAATCCTCTCCTGCGGAGAAACTGGGGTGACTTGGCTAGGGGTGGGGCAAAAGAGAGGTCCCCCCCCCACCCAACCCCCCACTCCCCAAGGCCAGGGATTCTCCCCACTGAGGGAGGTGGGGGAGGGGGCTCGACATGAGAGGGAGGAAGGGAAGCAGCAACGGCCCCACTGAGGGCCTTCTCAGCACACTGACTGAGATAGAGCTCAGGTATGAAATCCCCTTGTGAGGAGGTGTCCCATCCCATGTCCACACAACTGACAGTGGAGCTGCTACTCCCCATGAATCCCCCATCACGCTGAGACATCTTGGGAGGTGATGCTTGACTTCATGTCCCCTCGGTCCCCTTCACAACCGCTTTTGTCACTGTGGTCCAAATCAAAAAGATGCATGGGCTCTGAGCCTGGGGAAGGCTTTTCACGAATCTCTAACCAAACCTCATGGTTCCTTCCACTGCAGGATGACGTGTGAGGCATATTGGACCACACTTATGAACCCAGAAAAATAGCCAAAACCAGCACAGAGAAAGGAAAGACAAGATTTATTGAGAGTAACAAATAAATTGTGATTTGAGGGAGCAGAGTTGAATAAATGTCAGAGATAGCACAAAGCTTA
Source organism: Babylonia areolata (assembly GCF_041734735.1). Classification (NCBI taxonomy): domain Eukaryota; kingdom Metazoa; phylum Mollusca; class Gastropoda; order Neogastropoda; family Buccinidae; genus Babylonia; species Babylonia areolata. Next base: position 31,139,247 of record NC_134879.1, read on the forward strand.
TAAAAACAAGCCGCATTCAACAAAACAGGCCAAATGAACATACTTAACAGCCAATAAAAGCATTAGACAAGGCAGAGCAGAAAAACTGTAAAGATGGAATCAATCGCCTGGTCATAAGAAATGAGTCATTGCTTGTAGCCTTCAACAGCGTTTAATTGGCTTGAGTGGACTGGATATCGCCAGGCATCTTTTCACTGTCAGCCACACCAAATTTTGCCAAGCAGGGCAAACTGATGGGCCTAGTTTGCATCGATTTGACATGGTACAGTATATGACACCAAATACAAATAATCATCTAAAACAAAATCCTTAACAAACATGCTAAGAAAAGAGAAAAGCACAATTTTGGAGCCTGCACCTGTGGGTCACAGCACAGTATGTGTAATTAACCCAATTATAACACCTTGAAAGCTCACACCTGCAACACAATCCAACCAATCAGATCCAGTTCACTGTAATTTTACTTTTGCAATAATTAAGTTTGTTTGACATGCTGAAAAATCCTTCACATTCATGGTTTACATCAGCCTCACCTTGTAACTTGTCTAACAGTTTTTGTCTGGACGCGGTCTTCCCTCGCCAGTGTATCTTCTCCTGCAGTTTGTCGGCGTCATACATCAAGCATCTACAGTTTGCAAACAAAAAAACATAAGTTGATTTTCCACTTTTTACTCTCTGCATCCTTGAACTCATGGTGCAACGTTTTAGTTATACCACTACCTCTTTCTCCCTCCTTTATCTTTGAAAAACACATGCATATACACACCCCTACATATACATAAATATAAATAATCTAACTTTCAGTTTGTTTCAAGGAGGCATCTATACATGCGAACTGATCATTATATGCAACACATTTGCTTTATAAAAGTCACCATTTTTAATAATTATTCAATCTCAAAACCAAATGACAGAAAACACATATCTACCAATAAATGAAACTGACATTACCAAAACATCTCACATAATAATCTGAATATGTATTATGTATGGCATAGCATCTGGAATACCTATAACCTTGTAGGAAAATATATATAACATTATTTCACATAAAATTTCAGTCAACTGTTTTGTTCCAGTCTATGTTTTTGGGCTGAGATGGGCTTATAGCCGATAAGACTTACTGGAACACTCTTTGTATTTTCTTATTTCCTGGATTCTGCCAGAGTGAAGAAACAAAGCATTCTTCAGAGAATTGTTTGATTGAAACTATGCTGTTCTGTCTGGAGATAATAGATTTCTTGATTCTCTTTCTTCTTCTGCTATCATGAGCTACAACTCCCATGTCCAGTTGTATAATAATGTACAAGTGGGCTTTATATATATATGCATGCAGTTTTACCTCAACATGAATGCAGTCATGACACTCCATTTTTGAGGAGTGTTTTTGTTTCCATAACTCACCAAATTCAGACATTGCTGATGAGATCTTTTAGCATTAAAATTTGACCTTCTGCATGAGCGTACATGTCTACAAACTGACAAAAGGTTGAATGTGGCAGAAACCTTCTGCATGAGCGTACATGTCTACAAACTGACAAAAGGTTGAATGTGGCAGAATGGTTAAGATGCTTGTCTGCCAATACAGTGTCTGTGAGGATCTGGGTCCCGGTCTTGCCCTTTATCTCAAATTTGAATTAAAAATCAAACTCAGTATTTAGTCATCCGAATGAGACTGAGGTCTCCTGTGTAGCACACACTTGGTGCACAGAGAAAAAACCCATGGCAACAAAAGAGTTCTCCTTTGGCAAAATTTTATAGACGAAGTCCACTTTGATAGGTACATGAATGTGTATGCATGCACTCTAGGCCTGAATAAGTGCGCTGGGTTATGCTGCAGTCAGGCATCTGCCTAGTAGATGTGCTGTAGAATGAATGAATTTGTCTGAAAGCAGTGACTCCTTGAGAAACTGACAAAATGGGCTCAGGCACTGATGGGCACGCTCATCTGTTGACCATAGAGATTTGACAAATCTCCACTCTAAACCCACAAGGTGCCATGAAAGGGACTCACACCCAAAACCCTCAGACTTAAAGTCAAACACTTTTACACTTTTAACCTCTCGCCTGTTACGCCCATGCTAGAACTCCTTAAACATTAGTATGTGTACTCACTGGACAACTGACTTTAGTTTTGACAGTTTTGGATTTACTGGGTCAGACTTACTGCATCAGTTTCTGGTGCTCTAAAAACATCAGTAAATTATGTACTCAGGACAACTGGCTTCAGTTTTGACAGCAGCAGACTTACTGGGTCATTCTGTAGAGATGCTGCTTACACTCCTCAAAGTTAAAAGGGCTCAACTCAGTCCGCAGGCACTTGAGCGCCTCCACCTCATGACTGGCCATCAGCAGCTCCAGGTACTTCTCTTCCAGCATCAGGAACTTCATCCTCTGTAAACCATATCCCGATACACATGATACAGCTGTAAGTCAGTGGGGCAAGGCACCCCCCTCCCCAATCCTCAGGCATGTCAGGATACACATCACAGGGGTGCAAGTCTGTGGGAAGAGGGCTGCCTAATTCCACAACCGTTCAAGCGATTTCAGGATATACATCAAAGGATTGAAAGTCCCCCCAACCCCAAATCTTTTACTGTGGACCAGAAGCCTCAATGGACATGAAACAAAGACAGACGACTTTGTAAATAATTCTTTCTTGTAGTGGGAGCCAGTGTACAGCATGAAGGAGAGGAGAGACATGATCAAATTTACAGGAACGAAAGACAAGACAAACAGCATAGTTATGGACTTTCTTTAGCCCAGCAATGAGGTAACTGGGTGAACCAACAAGTAGGAAATTACAATAATCTAGGGAGGACAACACAAAGACACAGAGGATAGTTTTGGTTGCATCTTCAGTCAGGAGATGAATGGATGCAATTCTGCAAACTTCAAAGTAACACAGTTTGCATATATTTACAACATGCTGCTGATAGGAAAGAGACTGGCTGAGTATGACACCAAGATTGCGGACGGAAGAGGAAAGAGGAATGTCGGTGCCATGAAGGGAGACTGAGGAAGGCAGAGAGACTGAGTGGCAAAGTCTTTATGGGGCGATAATCAGGATTTCAGTTTTATCCTCATTTAGTTTAAGCTTGTTTTCAGTCATCCATGTCTTCAGATCGGAGATGCAGGCCTGAGCTGAGTCAATGAGAGAGGGAAGGAGAGACAAGGTCCCAACAGATACAGCAGGTTGTCATCAGAAAAGCTGTGGCGGGACAATGAATGATGATTCACAATGGTGAAAATCAGCTGTGTATAGAGAAACAGAAAGGGCCCAAGCATGCAGCCTTGTGGCACACCAAACTGTATGTCGGAAGGGGAGGATGAAAAACCGCAAACAGAAACAACACTGGACTGGTCAGACAGATAAGAACGGAACCATGAGAGAGTAAGATCGCAGATTCGAAAAGTGCGATTCAGACGATTGAGGTGAATCTGATAATCAACAGTATCAAAGGCGACTGAACGATCAAGGAGGAAGAGATTAGAGATTTCGTTGTTGTCACAAGTTAATAAATCGTTCGCAATTTTGAGAAGGGCTGTCTCAGTGCTATGACTGGTGCGGTAAGCAAAGTGATATGGGTAATTTAAGTTATTGGTACTGAGGTGGTCGAGAAGTTGAGCAAGGACAACTTTCTCAGTTACTTTTGAGAAAAAGGGAAGATTAGAAACAGGTCTGTAATTCTTTAATGAGTCTGGATCGAGACTGGGCTTTCTGAGCAGTGGCCGTAAGATAGCAGACTTAAACACAATGGGAAAGGAGCCAGACAGAGAGAGTTCTTAATAACAATAGTGATGTGTGAAGAGGTGTGTCAAGGTAGTGGTTAAGGAAGGAAGCGGGAAGAGGGTCAAGTTCGCATGTTTTAATGCTTGACTGATAATTCTCTTGACAGTGTCAACACAGAAAGGCTGGAAAGAGGTGAGGGGGGTGCCAAAGAAAGGTGGGTTGGGAAAGACAGAGAAGACGACAGAATGAGTCAAGAGTCTGACAGAGGTCAAAGATCTTACTGGTGTAGAAATCTGAAAGTGCTTGTGGAAATTGGGAGGGTGGGATATTGGTTGGGGTAATGAAGAAAAAATAGATAATGCAGAACTTTACAGATTAAATTTCTCTTCAAAATCATTTGATGCAACTACACATAATCATGAACCATGACTTCCCAAAAAATCAAAGCTTCTCGACTCACAAAACCTACAGCAGATTTGTCCTCGGGACTTAAAGTTTGCAAATAACTGGGTATTTTTCAAGGAAATCTGGCCAAAAGTTTTAGAGTTTTCATTACAAATACGACAAAAAAATTTACTTCCATAATTGTTTTTAATAGAAAAAAAACATAATACTAAATTAAAACAATGACAAATATAAAAAAAAAAGAAACCTTTCAAATTAGACAGGTTAATAATCATCTGGGGAGTAAGAGTACTGTGCATTTCCAATATATCATTTCCAAAAGTTATGCAGTATTTTGAATAAAACTATACTTCATTATCCTTATCTACACATGATGTACATAATCCACACTCAAATTCCAGAACTTACATCAATGTTATCCTGCGGGACCAGCTCTTTCAGTTCTTCCAGAACTGTGTATGCCTGGTGGGAAAAAAAAAACAGTTCAGTTCAGTTTCTCAAGGTGTTGTCACTACATTCGGATAAATCAATATATGCTACACAACATCTATCAAGCAGATGCCTGACCAGCAGCATAACCCAACATACGTAGGCCTTGAGGAAAAAAACAACTAAATTATGAATGAATAAATATCTATGACAATAACAGAAGGTAAGTACATCAAAATATAGTGCACTAGCAGGGAAAGATAATAATAATGGGTTATTGTTCAGCACACTATCCAGAAATCTGCTCTCTGTGTTGTTTGTTCTCTTCTTCTTGATCCTCCCATTCATTTTTACTGAACACATTACATCAATGTTATGTAAACACACCAAAATGGGACGAACAAACCACACACACACACACACACACACACACACACACAATGCATACATATATGTACAGACAGTTTACCAGCTGTCCCTCACACATGCACACACATGCACACAAACACACACACACACACATGCACATCCACACAAACCACACCCACACCCGTATGCACATACACACATGCACGAGCAAACATACAACACACACCCACACACATTCATACACATGCATTCATACACCTTCATACACATTTTCTTCACAAACTTCTGAGTAACTGGGTGGAAACAATGCAAAACAGAGCCTCTGTACTTGATTTCTTAAACAGGTGAAGGAGACAAACCAGAGTCAAGCTTCTCATGAATGTAAGATAATTAGAAGCATAAGACTGAAATACAAATTTATATGAAAGAAAATAGGCCATGTTCAACCAAACCCTATTGTGTGCACCTACACAGGCATATAGTGATATACACACACATACATTCCACACACACACACACACTGATGCACACACACATTCCTACATTGAGCTGCTCCCAACATACACACACACACATTCCTAATCCAATATTCTGCAGCTCCCAAAATACCACCAACACATGAAAACAACCCTCCCTCAACACATGCACACACACATACACACACTTGTGATTCCTACATGTCATGGCTCCCACAATACACACACAGACATGCACATGTATACATTCCTATATTCATTCCTATTCCGATGTGGAGTGATGGCCTTGAGCTTGAGGTAACGCGTCTGCCTAGGAAGCGAGAGAACCTGAGCGCGCTGGTTCGAATCACGGTTCAGACGCTGATATTTTCTCCCCCTCCACTAGACCTTGAGTGGTGGTCTGGGCACTAGTCATTCGGATGAGACGATAAACCGAGGTCCCGTGTGCAGCATGCACTTAGTGCACGTAAAAGAACCCACGGCAACAAAAGGATTGTTCATGGCAAAATTCTGAAGAAAAATCCACTTCGATAGGAAAAACAAATAAAACAGCACGCAGGAAAAAAATACAAAAAAATGGGTGGCACTGTAGTATAGCAACGCCCTCTCCCTGAGCAGAGCAGCCCGTATTTCACACAGAGAAATCTGTTGTGATAAAAAGTAGTACAAATACAAATACAAAAACAAATTCCACAGCTCCCACAACATAAACACACACACAGGACAGACACACAAGCACACAGAGCCAGGACAAACACACAGAGTCAGGACACACACTCAGACAGACACAAAGACACACAAAATCTCTCCTTTTTGATATGTGTCAGTGAATCGATTTTCATCACAGAGTGATACTGTGAACCCTCTGTTAAATACAGCTCATTTATGTTATACTGAAAATGCTGAACCTCCCACTAATAGTAGCATTAGTCTTATTTCATAATAAAGATATTAAAAATGACAGTATCAACCATACTTGATTTAAGTTAATAGTCTAGAAAACACTGTTCCTCACCCCAAACCATGTAATGTATCCAAACTTTATGCTATTTCTTACACACAAAAAACACCCCTTGCCCCAAACCATGTCTCAAAACTTCAAAACAAAACCACATTTGTCCATTTTTTCAAGACCAGTCCAAATAATGTACTACTCTTACACAAGTTATAGTACTAGTACTCAGTACCCCTGCTACTGCAGTAATTAGCTATTTCTGTCATTTTCTTCTTTTTTCCACAAACCTGATACAAATTTTGTGTGACCTCACTTGTAGGTGACTGGTTCATGGAAAAAATGAAGGTCAGCATCAAAAAATCAATAACATGCTCTGCCTCCCAAGCTATTTCTATCACTGGTAACCCCTGAACTTTATAGTTTATCTCAATCAATGCTAACTTAGCCAACAGTGGCTACTCGATCACAGCTTATGAGCTCTCCAACTATTAATTTCAAGAATGTTCATATCGCTGTGGATTCTTAAAAGTGAATAATCAAGGGGGGAAAAAGCATATGAACAACTACACAGAAATGTGTGTGTCAAATGAGGTAAAGTATACAAAAAGAAAGATAAGCACAGATATAAAAAGTTCATCTCGGTTTACATGTATTCATACACACCCCTTTGGCATGTAATAATACTAGGTAATAAACTTACTTTCAATAGAGTGTGTTGTTGTCGCTCTGTTCGTGTGCAATATTTACTGACAAACAAAACTTGAAAGCACATTTTTCTCCAAACCTTATAATACTACATGAACAAAGAAATGAAATCAAATAAGACCTCAAAACTAGAATGTTACATGGATTACTCCGTGTGCTAAGAAAAAAAAGTATACTGGGGTAATTAAAAGGATATAAATGTATCTCACATACATGAGGTAAAAATCATCAAGTTATCCTTAAGAAAAACACAGAAGCAATAAGTCAAATGATGTACTGGAGAAAACTAGACCCTTTATCTATGAAATTATCACACACACACACACACACACACACATATATATATATATATATATATATATATATATATATATATATATCACAGTTTCTATCCTTCCTTCCTCCACATTATGTAACTGGGTCAAATTTCCTTCTTTGTCAAGCAGGAAGGCCATGGAGGCCATGTGATATGCAAATGAAACAGCTGACAAAACAGATCTGTTTGATTCAGACTGTATCAAGATCAGCCATCCCTCATCCTATTCCTACCTACAAACTAAAAAGTTTCTGTAATTAATTTACATCTTGCTGTTTTCTCACTCATTCTTTTCATTATAACTCATATAACCAAGATTGCAATCTCACACAAAATCAACGATCGAGGACTTGTGTCCGTAATATTCTACCATTAATAAAAATTAGTCGGGACCGTAACAACTGATAGAAAAAATCAATCTTTCAAAATTATCAAAATCGATAATACCAACCTTTTCCCAGTCACCGTTCATGACGTGAGTTCTTAAATTAGCGGCGGCATTGTCTTCCATTTTGCAGCCAGATTCAGCAGTGAGTTTTTCTGCTGTTTGTCTGTGAACACGAAATCAAAGCTTTGGCTTTAAAAATCACAATGCCGTTAAAGCTGTACAATCAAGTGCTGTTACTTTTTTTTTTTTTTTTTTTTTTTTAAATCTTATGATCCACGCTAGCGAAAACTTCACCAAGAATGAGCTACTCTAGCATTTCTATATTTTCAAAATTCACGGGAACTTCTCTGACGAAGAATGAAAACTAACCCAAAATATTAAAACACCAAATTACTCAGAGGATTTAAAATCAGGCAGTGTTTGGTACTGTGTTAAAAATCCATTTGCAACACATGAACGTTGGTTGAGACAACACAAGCTAGCAACCCGAACACTGTGAAGTCATCGATCCAGTGCTACTGTAAAGAACCTATTTCCCCAAATGCTTACTTCAGACCAAGCCCACGTAGGTGCTGTCCAATCAGACGCACAATCTCTTGATCATTCTTGGACAATGTGTTCGAGGTCGATTTACACATATTTTCTACGATTTTGTCGTCTGATTCAGCTGCACTGGGTCCTTTCAGCGGTGGTGAGGCTCCATCGCCCTGTGGGTCTCCGCTGGACTGCATGTTATCAGCAGAAAATCGTTGTTTTTTATGCGGTGGGGGCGACAAACCACCGTCTTCTGAACCTGATAACGATGCCAGTATGCTCTACGGCACAGCTATGGTTTGTATTTGTCAGAAGATAGCAACCATAGTTCCTTTGTGGTCCTCAAATCGTGTGTATTCGACTGTGAGTTCGACTTCTGCGGCCAATTTTGTTTTGTTCCGTGACATCATCTCGCACAGGGATGATGGGAGAATCACAAGTTCAAAAGAGACAATTTTTTGCTTGCTGTTTCTAACAGGGCCCATTCAGAAACACACAATTTAAATAGCACAATCACTCAATGAATTACACATTACATATATCTTGTATTCCTTCGACTGGAAGTTATTATAGAATCGAATATTTCCACACACTCCCTACGAAAATGGACGCTCCCGAGTACTCCTTCCCCCCACCCCGCTCCATCCCCGCTCTCTTCCTTTCCACTTCCCTCCCCTGTGCTTCTTTCGGTTACAAGTTTCTTGTTGGAAAACTTTTTTTCTTCGAATTTTTAAGCTTTGTAATTGCACTTTCTTATATGGCAAGTGTCATATCATGCCAGTTTTGATGAGAATTGAATAATGAAGAATATGATAATCATTGAAATGTTGGTCTACGCATGTACAAAGGGATTAGAAAAACAACAAAACAACAACAACAACACACACACACACAAACACACGCATGTAAACTAAACAACACATTATTTCGCAAACGCCTTTGCCGAACTCGTTATCAAGATTATTCGGGGGTTTGAAAAAGGGTAAATTATTAGTAGGGGGACGATTCGTTTATTTATTTATAGTCTGTTCATCTAAGATGATGATATTAGACTGAGTAGCACAGAAGAGCACCAATAATTCACCCATCAAAGAAAACACAATCCTCTCTCATGGGAACTGTGAGGGCCATAGTGTACATAGTGTAAGCACTGTACATATATAGAATAGAAGGGGGGGGGGTTAGTACATAACAAGATACGAACATAAATCGAAAATCATACACAAACACAGATACAGTAGAAATTAGGATACATAAAAGTGCATATCAATGTAAAAACTTGTGTGCACACACACACACACACACACACACACACACACACACACACACACACACACACACACACACACACACACACACACGAATATATATATAATATAACATGATGTAATACTCATTTCTTAACCGCAAATCCGGCCCCGTTATGTCTTCAGTCGTCGACCTCGGCCTAAGTGCTCCCTGATATAATTACTTCTCGGGGGAGGGGGGGGGGCACGGGGGAGAAGGGGGGGGGGGCATAGTACAATAAGTTTACACAGCAGTACAAATATTTAGTAATACGAAATTAAGATTGCCTTAAAAGAAAAAAAAATGATTATCGGTTTTACTGAGTGTGTGCATGGAGTGTTTGTTACCGTGTGACGATTAATCGTAGCCGTCAGGAGAGCTTTGATTAAGACAGGGAAAGTTAAACTTTGATGTCGATCTGTATTTGACGTGACTCGAGGTTTGCCCTCCTGAACTGAACATGATGAGAAACTGTGAGAGTCATGAAATCGGTGCTGTGATCAGTTATCATCTGTTTATTTGAAGAACAGGAAAAATCAAGGGAGAAAATCTATGTTCACAGGCCGGGCAGAAAACATGTAATTATTCCTACTCAACCCTCCCCCCTCTTCCCCAACCGACCCCGTTCTCTTTCAGTCTTTGCCTCACTGATGTACTGAGCCTATACTTCCCTCAGACCCTGCTCGCTGGAAAATTGCGGGGTGGGGGCAACTTTAGAGACAGAAGGGGTGTTGTGGGGGAGAGGCGGTGAAATTTATTGAGTCACAGACAGGATGCAGTTGAGAGAGCTGAGGATGGAACTGACACAGGACGGCTGTCGATGACCTTGCTCAGTGCTCCGTTCTGGATCTTTTCAATGGCCTGGATGTCTCTGGTTGTGTAAGGTTCCCACACAGAGGCTGCATATTCAAGGACAGGACGAACAAGGCTTTGATCTTGAATGCAGTTTGCTTTGTCTTCTTGAGTTTGCGCCGGCCGGAGAAAGCCTATAGGTCGTGAATGCAGTTTGCTTTGTCTTCTTGAGTTTGCGCCGGCCGGAGAAAGCCTATAGGTCGTGTCTTGGATGTTCACACCAAGATATTCTATGGTGCTGACGTTTTCCAGTATTTCAGTGGCCATGAAGTTGGTAATCTGGGATTATCTTTTTTCTCTTTCGACTAACACTCAAGGTGGAGCACATTTTCGGGCTGAACTGCATAGCCTACTGTTTTTCCAAGATGGCAAGAGAGACAAAGTCTTCTTGGGGTATGCCGGCCCTGGTCGGCTTCCTTCTTGATGATTACCGCTTCGTTGTACATGGTGTCATCTGCAAAAAAAATTTGGCCGTGAATTTGATGGACTTTGGGAAATGAGTCACTGATGTAGAGAAGGAATTAAAAGGCTTGGGCTGGGGACCGATCAACCCTGGGGAACACCTGTTGACTGAGGTGTATTCTGAGGTGACTTCCTCCACCACAACTACTTGTTGCCTGTCCTCAAGGAAGTTCTTAATCCATGTGTTGAGATGACCTCTGATTCCGTAGCGCAATTTTATTTGTGAACAAGCAGGGCGTGTCTGACCTTATCAAATGCCCTGGAGAAGTCAAGGACTATCAATTATTGTATCCACTTGGTGCCTCTTTCCACGTCGAATGTGGTTCCGTCAGTGTGTCACAAGATTGTTCTCGTCGGAAGCCGTGCTGTTTTGGGCAGAGGGTGCATGCCCGTGTTCCGAAGATGTTAATACGACTGAAAGAAAACACATAACTTAGAATTAAAAAGTAAAAAAATATTGAAACTTTTATCTAGATCAATTATCTAGGAGCGTTGAACGCGATTCGCCGCCGGATTAGTTTTTACGAAGAACTTGACGTATGCCATACATACTGGACCTGTCCGGGGTGATTATCTTGAACTTGAACTTGTGGTGCTTGAAGCCTTTCCTAAGGCCTGTTCACCGTCGGATTTGAACTACTACTGACTTGCATGCGTGGCGGTACAGGTCTTACTGTCTTACCTATTCATAGCAAGCAGGATTGTATAGTGTTGATAGGTTTGCCCAGTGGGCATCCAGTCTGGTCTTAAAAGTGTTGACTGTTCGTGCTGTAACTGCATAGTCTGGAAGGTTATTCCAGGTGTTGATGACACGTTCTGCAAAGTTTCAGTTTCAGTTTCAGTTTCTCAAGGAGGCGTCACTGCGTTCGGACAAATCCATACACGCTACACCACATCTGTTGAGCAGATGCCTGACCAGCAGCATAACCCAACGCGCTTAGTTAGGCCTTGAGTGCATGCTTACATATTTGTGTACCTATGAAAGTGGATTTCATTTTACGTAATTTCGCCAGAGGACAACACTCTCGTTGCCATGGGTTCTTTTTCAGTGCGCCAAGTGCGTGCTGCACACGGGACCTCGGTTTATCGTCTCATCCGAAAGACTAGACGCTCAGTTTGATTTTCCAGTCAAACTTAGGAGAAAGGGCGAGAGCGGGATTCGAACCCACACCCTCACGGACTCTCTGTATTGGCAGCTGAGCGTCTTAACCATTCTGCTGAAGTACTTCTGATAAGCAACTGAACGGCGATCGACGTGGAATGCTGTAGGAATTATTCAGTTTCCACCACACAACTTTCGTTTCGACGAACTTGAACACAAATTGTTTCAGATAATGAGCAACTGGCCTGTTACATAGTACAATGTCTATTAGAACACCACCTCCGTACCCTCCCTACTCACCACCCGCGTTTTCGGTTTCGTTCTTGTAGTCGCTAGGAATCACACATGAACCATCAGTAGTGGTTTCCGGCACTTCTTTTTATGTTTATATCACTTTGACTCACGCCCCGTGTGAATTTCTGCTCCATACGAGTGCAATGGCTTACACACATGGGTATTTGCAATACTCTCTCTTCTACCGAGCTTTGTATGAATTATTATCATTATTATTGTCTTTTTAAAAATTTTTTTTTAAATCTTATTTTAATTTTATTTCTTATTTTATTTCTTTTTCAAATATTCATTCACCTCTTTATTTGTTTAATTATTTATTCTTTATTTATTTATTTGTTATTGTTTTTTTGTTATTATGTATATTTTTTCTCAAGGCCTGATTAAGCACGTTGGGTTACGCTGCTGGTCAGGCATCTGCTTGGCAGATGTGGTGTAGCGTACATGGATTTGTCTGAACGCAGTGACACCTCCTTGAGCTACTGATACTGATTCTTGTATAACAAGTGGAAACTTTGCAATGGGGTGCCTGCCAAGTGGGCAATGTCCAGCCTATGGCATTGGCTGTTTGGCCTCCTAGCATGTCCCACAGCCTAGTATATATTGAGCCGACATTGTGGGTTTCATCGCTGGTGCAGAAGTCTAATTTCATGTTCATGCACTTTAAATTTTTTCAATTATTATTGAAGCGAGTCCATGTAATAGTTGTCTGTGAATTCATTTTTGCCCGTGGTTAACTTAAAAACTGGCATTTTTTCTGCTGCAGTTGGCCATGAGTAGTATAGAAATCAAACTTGGCAGGTATGAAATGTGATAATTGGAATCATCCACTTTATAATGACATTGCAAGCAGGGTGAGAGGTCAAAGGTCAAGGTCATTATTTGGCAAAACAGAAATAATCTTGATAGAAATTGTATCTTAAGTTCAATTTTTATCAAACTTGGTATTTTAACTGGTTATGAGTACAGTACTGTCCCTTTGGAAATTCAAGATTTCAGGCCAAGGTCACCACATTGCATTTGATAATTCATTCGGAATGTTTCTTTGAGATAGAAAAGGGTCTTGTGTGCAATATTCGTCCAGTAAAAAACAACGATTCCATCATGGTGAGAACAAATCCCATATAAAGTCATGGCTAGGGGTCAAAGTTCAAGGTCACATAATGGTGTATTTGGAAACTGTATTAGTTGGCGTTGTTTTTATTTTAATCCAATTTTTATAAAACATGGTATGATTGGATTTGGCTTTGTAAATCTAAAAAGTGAAAGGTCAAGGTCACATCAATGTGTTTCGGTTAGTTCGTTTGATTTTTTATTTACATATCATTTCATTATTATCATCATTATTATCTTATTATAATTATTTCTTTTAAAATATTTTTTTCATATATTATATATGCAATTTTTTAAATGATTCCTTTGTTGGATGAACTGTATCACATGCAAGTCTTAATGCCTTGCCTCCAGTTAAAAATATATTTCCAGCATAACTGTGATGCACATTGTACTCTTTTGTTGCACATTTAAATAGTATCCTTTAATTAAAAAAGAAAAAGAAAAAAGAAATGAAAAAGAATAATAAGAAGAATGATGATTTTTGCGCAGATGTGTGAATGTGTTTCCATGCCTTAATGATAACAATAAAGTTTGTGCATGTGCATGTGTTGTGTTGTGTCTGTGCGTGTGTGTGTTTGATCTTGATTTTGACATCTAAGTTTGTTCCATTTTCAATATAGTGCATTATGTTGACTGTTTTTCACACCAGTAATCAAAAACACGCTCAATGTGTGTAGTTCATAGATGTATGTTTACATATACTACATATACATGTGTGTGGTGTTGTGTGGTGTGTGTGTGTGTGTGTGTGTGTGTGAAATCTGATTGTTTTGCTGACCAGAGTAATTGTTTAAACTTTATTGGCTGTGGTTACACTGATATTGTATCACTGATCTGGCACCCAATGTCAAGAACATTTTTTGTCACAGTATGTGCCTGTACATGTAGATATCAATGTGTGTGTGTGTGTGTGTGTGTGTGTGTGTGTGTGTGTGTGTTAGTACAAAAAATCTGGGCTACCTTTCCATCTCAAATATGTAAAAAAGTTTAAAGTCTCACATCCCTTTTAAAAATTCAAAAAAAGAAAAAAGTGAAGTAATTTAATTTCATAAAGACAGAAGAGTTATTTGCCTGCTTTCAAGTTGTTTAAGATATATACACAAACAGAGATATGAATAATAATTTTTTTTTTAAATGTTAAAGGTACAGTAGCCTTTTATAGCCAACAGGACAGTGAATTTATACTTATCATGTCTAGGGCTTGAGAAAGGAAGACAGTGCCCAGTCCTCTCTCTGTTTGAACATTCCCCAATTGAAGTCTGGTTCCCATTCATACCAGGGTGGAGTGAGGAAAATCGGAGTCATGTTTCTTTCCTAAAGACACAACACCACGCCGAACTGGGGCCTTGAACCCTGGTCACTGGTGAACACTGGATCAGACATCCAAAGCCTGACTGCCATAGCACCTCCATGATAACAGTTGTGTCATGAGAGAAATTTAGCTGCTTTTATGTTTTTCTTTATAGGGATTAATATAGCATGTCATAAATAACAATAGCAAATGCTAATGGGGATTCAGAAAGACAGAAAAAATATTCAAGAGAAAGACAGAAAAAAGGCATTAGGCACATATTTACATTTTTCATATACATCATCATAATGTTAGTGGTGTTTTTCTTTTCGTACATTGTTCATTCTCAAACAAGCATCTCTTTTCTGTTTTCTACAACTTTAATATTACACAAGCAAGAAACCCACAACATCTATAAAAAAAAATATATATATATAACATATAAAAAAAGAAAAAGAAAAGAAAAGAAGAAGGAAAAAGAAAAGAGTTTAAACTGAAAAAGAAAAGCAGATTCTGCAATTGTATAGGATTTCTAGATTAGGAAAAATCCTTTCATACTGACACTAAATGAAAATGTTTGACATTTAACACAAAAATGCAGTGACCCAAGTTCTGAATAGAATCAAAATGATGATGGACAACAAGATACACTTTCTCACGTTATACAATATTGCAACAAGAGAGGCAAAGCTTGCATGGCTTACATGTGATTCCTACTGCCTGGAAACAAAACAAAATAAAACAAAAAAACAAAAAACAACAACAACAACAAAAAAACAAAACAAAAAAGGAGAAAGGACCCCCTCCTACCCCTGCACCCAAAACAACAGCAGCAACAACAAAACACATACATAACAAAAAAACAATAAAAAAAAACAACAGACAGCACACACACACACACACACACACACACACACACCTTGTGCAAGGTGATAGCTGGCGGCTAAATAAACATGGAGTTCAGAATAATGTGCACAAGTTCAAACAGACTCATACATAGAAATCACAGTTAATCATTTTAGTTCAAATTGGCTGACAACTTGAACATTCAAGTTCACGGCTGATCTGCAGTAGTTTTGGTCAACAAGTGTAAATATGCACACACACAAAAACCAGTTTTGTTTGCTCACCATCAATTAAAAAAAAAAGAAGAGATTTTGTCAAACCAAACCAGCCCTGTAATGGTCCCTTTATGGTTGGCTGGACTATTAATAGCATCGTGATTTGAACCAGAAGTTGTGTAATGGAATGTGAACGTTTCCACCCAAATCAGATTGTCCTGTCAACACTGACTGACACTTTACTGTGTTTTTTTTTCCTTCTTCTTTTTTTTGTGACACTTTACTGTGTTAATGTGCAGGCAAAAGTTAGGATGGAATCCATCAATGTTTTAACCTTTTCCTGAAGTTATTCTGGCTTTCTGGTCAGGAAATTACATAGCAAAAACTCCAAACACTTGCTGAACACATCACTCAGAAAATGACGAAAGAAGAGATGGAGATATGAAGTCAAGGTATTTGACAATTTAGTTTTATTCATTTACTTCTAATCTAAGCCATCCATTTAACATTGTTGTTTTTAAATAACTAAGTTTAAATATGCATTCCTTTTTTCAAACTACATTTAGAAAAAGAAGATTATGTAGGTCTATAAAGCCAAAACTCTGCATCATAAGTTACTGCACAGTGCATTTTAACTTTATCGGTGACGAAACCTTGAGACAAATAACTGGTTGTTTGAGTCTGGTCATGTTGAAATCAAAATTTAGTTTAGTACAAAGAAGTAACCTGTCTTGTACCAAATGTGCAAAAAGAATGCATAATCAAATCAACAAATTTTCAGCATGCATACTGTTTTAATAATAATATTTAAAAAAATGACCTCTCAGGTGTATGCAAATAGCGTAAGACCTTCATATTGTATGTATGTAAAATACAAAGGCTGGTTTTTTTGGCATGAAGTCATTGAAAAAAAGTTTTGCATAAGTGAAATCCACCAAAAAGAAAAAAAGCCACATTGTATACTCAAACTAAAATCCCAATTTTCCTGCTCCTGGCAGATGTAAGCATCACTGTAACTTCTATAATAAGCAAAATAAATTACCATTTTATTATCATCATTTTTAAATGATTGCTATTAATCTGTCTGTCAATTTTAACATACAAGTGCCAAAATTGTCATTGAAATGTTTATTGCTTCCGATTCTGCATTGTCATTATAATTTGAATGGGTGAAAAGATCTTTTTTCATCTTTAACAAGCCAAATTTGGAGCCATTAGACTTTGTATCAAAGAAATTATTCTAAGTTTACAACACACACACACACACACACACACACACACAACTAAAACAGGGTTTCCTGTATTACACAGACTCACTTTGTTCCCACATGTGATCCGTTTCCTGTATTACATAGACTCACTTTGTTTCCGCATGTGATCCAAAAATACTGTTCTCTGAAATATGACTCTCATTAAGTCTCAACAACTTTAACAACAGCTGGATTTTTTTTTTTTTTTTTCATCCATTGTCTCTGCAATGCATCTGTCAAACTGACAGTTTCAGTAGCTCAAGGAGGCGTCACTGCGTTCGGACAAATCCATATACGCTACACCACATCTGCCAAGCAGATGCCTGATCCCCAACAAAAGTAATGAACACAAAGTGTAAGAAATGAATTATGAGTCAAAACAATATAGTATATGCATGCACATGTACACATTCCACAACATAGTAAATTCAAAGCATTCAAGGTTCATACTTGATAACAGAATCATAAAATCCCTTCTCACCAATATTACAAAAGGTTTACGACTTTTTACAATTGCAATGTAAGAAAACTGACAGTCTGGTTGTCATAGAACCCTGACTTGAAACAGAAAAAAAAAAGGTTAAGAGGCAACGGCATCTTTGAGATAAAAAAAAAAAATCACTGAAGAAAGATAACCTCAGCAATTGTAACAGCAGTGGCAATTATCCTGAGCTCTTAAGACAATCAAAAAACAAAAACAAAAACAAAAAAAAACAAACACTGTCAACAACAGACCATTACTGATCTCTGATCCAGTCATGGTTAACCTTGCAGTCACTTGCTCATTATAATATGAATTCCAGATGTTATTGATTCTCCACCATGGCACATTCGCCACCTCCCAACAGCATTTCCTGTTACACTGTTCTACCCACAACCGGATAGCAAAATTCTGTGATAGCATCATATCAATGGAGGGATCAAACAACACTTTAGAACATTGATTGGAGAACAGATTTAAAAAATCATTGTTGAGAAAAAATCATTCAATAAAAAAAAGTATAACAATAGTAATAATAACCAATAAAAATGGAAAATAATGATAATACAAAGAAAGTAAGCATGGAAATGAAATTGATAAAGAAAGAAAGTAAGCATGGAAAAGAAATTGATAAAGTAGGAAAATTTCTGTAAAACATACAAATTGCTGTTTCGACATCAGAAGTTTGGCAATAGGACTAGCATAAGAAAACTGCAACAGATCAAACCATATGAATTTGTCATAAAAGATACAACACACATATTCATGTTCATGGACAGAAACTAAGAAGAGAGAAGAAAAAAAGAAAAGAAAAAAGTACAAAATTAGAACTCTGCTTAAATGAGAAAACAGCTGTTTTGTCATCTGAAGATGAAGAGCACATCAACGTTTAGATAACATGATTTGCAATCCAATACAGTAGAAAGTATGTATATTGTGTCAAATATTTACTCACACTTCCACTATAATAATAGTATCATTACTTTGGGTGTTTTTTTTTTTTAACCATTCTGTTTCCAAACAAAATACCAATATGATGACATTATAAATTGATTAATATGCAATGAAAATAGCATCTTATTCATATTTGCAATAAAATCAAAGCACATGATTCCTTTGACCTTCTTTCTGTAAACATAACTGACATGAATAAAGAAATAAATATTACATTTATTGACAGTTTCTTCTGATGTAACTAGTATCAGTATGTCCATGAACGCACAATACAAAATGCTCCATTAAAAATTCCTCACAGAAGGAAAACCAGAATCATCCTGAACAATCTTCACACATGCACTTAAGCATGTTGTGTTCTTTTGTGTGTGTGTGTGTGTGTGTGTGTGTGTGTGTGTGTGTGTGTGTGTGTGTGGGTGTGTGTGTGTGAATGAAAGTGTGCATACATGTCTCTGTGTGTTCATGCACAGCTGAGTCAATGTGTGCATGTGTCCTGTGAACAAGTAGTTCTCTGAAATGGAAGTTTTTAATACATGCACAGCACTGAGTACACTGCTAACCGAGAATGACAAATAAAAAATACCAAAGAGACAGACCACAAGAGGAGACAGGAAAGGCAATTCAACACTTGATCCTAAACATTACAGGTGAACCTGCAAAATATGCCAATATACCAAACAGAACCCCAAATTTGCAAATACACCAAACAGTTCTAACACCAGAATGCCAGACAAAATGGATGAGTACAGATATTGCGTGAAGGAAAAAGATAAAGAATTGAGACAAAAGAAGAAAGAGGGAAGAGTAAAAATGAAAACCTTCCCATTCTCACTGATACTGCATCACCACAACTTGCAGCAACTAGCCCCCTCCCCAAAATCTAACACACAAACACTTTCAGCTTTCAATGACATCACACAGATGGCAGCAGCACAAAGATACACTGTGTTGTCAGGAGTCAATATAGACATCAAAGTTCGTGTGATGTCTGTTGACTTTCCATTGAATTATCATTCTTTTCTACAGTTGCAGTCTGTACAAAAGAAAGTCATGTATATTAAAGGCTGATTATCATCCTTTCTTCTACAGTTGTTGCCTGTACTAAGACAGTCATGTATATCAAAGGCTGATTATCAGGCTTTTTCATTCTTAAGAGAGAAAGAGACAGAGAGAGAGAGAGAGAGAGAGAGAGAGAGAGAGAGAGAGAGAGAGAGAGAGAGAGAGAGAGAGAGAGAGAGAGAGAGAGAGAATTGTTTCCAACTATTTGCAAAGTCAGACTGTAAGAACACAAATATCCCACTTAGTTTTTCAATGCAGACTCAACTCTTGCTGCCCTCATGACCATTTTGGAGAAACTGAAGCGTAATGGTGAACTAATAAATGGACATTTTCAATTCAAACAAACCTAAAATTATCCCAAATTACATGAATGTATACTGGTATAGTAATGCCAAAATAATGAGACAAAGAATAGACTGGTCAAAAAGTGACAATGACTTGGTACGGATTTGAGGTATTGCAATCTGTGAGAAAGAAAAAGATTTCGGCAGACCCATTCTCATCATGCCTTCCAAACGTTAGATACAATATAATACTGAAATCAGCACAGTTTTTGCACTGAAGTCGTATCACTTTTGACTGAAACATAAGTTTGATTGACATGAAATGGGAAGAGCTTGGAGATGATTAAAGAATCACAAATGCTTTGGGGCAATCATGAGTGAGAATGGATCAAAAAGCAAGGATCCTGGCAAGAATAGCAATCACAACTACAAGAAAGATTGTAGCCAATCTGTGGCAATGAAAATGTTTTCCTCAGACCCAAACATGTACGAACAATCATGACTTCATTCTTTCTCTGTGATGGTGAGAGATTCTTTGTCATTAAAAACACACTGGGCTGAAACACCTTGATACTGCATGCCTTGAGATGGCCATGAAGCCCCTAGATCTGAATCCTCTTGTGCAGACTGAGAATAGGTTAGGTAATATCAGGTTAGAGTGACACACTGTTTTCTGTTCCCTCTTTTCTCAGAGAATTCTCCTTCATAGCTAATTGGTGAAGACAATCAATCAACAGTGTTTGAATTGTGACACAGAGACTGTTGTGCCATCAGTACTCCTGAGGAAAGGTCTCTGAAAGCTATCAAGACTCACTTTCCACCCTGGACATTTGGTATCCAGCCTGAACACTTGCTTCATCTGAGGAAACTACCTTTTAGATGATGTTTATTCACCTTTCTCTCTCAAGCAACATTTTCCACCCAAGTGGTTCAGTTCTGACCATTTGAGTAGTATTTCTGCCAGTTCTGCAGTGCAGACTGGGAGCCTCTCACTTGCACACATCTCTGCACAGATTTCTATAGAAGTTTGTCATTTGGTTGTCCTCCATTCTTGAGATATAATCCCATGTAACAGAGGTATCTGGCCATCTTATTCTCGTTTCTTGACATATTGGTGAAAATTTTATCTGTTTGGCTAATGATTCTCTACAAAAAAAAACACAAAAAATACACGCACTAGACATGGCAGGCTTCTGTAAAATCACTGGCATCTCAATATCAACAACCACATCAGCAGTCTTGGGCAAAATCCAACATCA
The DNA here is from genome assembly GCF_041734735.1 of Babylonia areolata. Classification (NCBI taxonomy): domain Eukaryota; kingdom Metazoa; phylum Mollusca; class Gastropoda; order Neogastropoda; family Buccinidae; genus Babylonia; species Babylonia areolata. The sequence goes on from NC_134879.1 coordinate 31,160,306, forward strand.
TTGAATTCTGTTTGTATCTTCTCCCAATACCAGAAAAGTCCAAATAAATAAACAAATAAACAGAAATAATAAAATGGAGAATTATATATTCATAATAAAAGATGGTTCACAAAGAAACAGAGGATCCAGAAGAATGGGAGGATCAAGAAAGAAAAGAAGAGACAACACCAGTTTTCACGCAGAACCTCTCCCAAATAAAGAGTGCACACACACACACACACACACATACACACTACTTATTGGGCTTTTTTGTTAAGTATCGGCATTCCTTTTAAGTTTATATATATATACTACAAGTGCTTCTGATTGGGCTTTTTGTTCTTTAAGTATGGGCATTCTTTTTAAGTTTTATTCCACTGAATCTTTCAGACTATGATAAAAAGGAAAATAAATGCCTTTGACATGTCATTCAGCAATGAATAAATAAGTCTTTTAAATTCTGTTGCCAGTTCTCACCTGCAGTCAGACAAGAAATCAGGAGTCTGGGATAAAAAGATTTCATGTCTGTGTATAACTCCCAGGTATATATCTGTTTAGGGAAGGACATTAATTTATTCAGAGTAGTGACTGAGCTTTACTGTGTACCATGGCAGTGAGTGCCCTCCCCTTAGACACCAACATAATAACAATTAGGACACTACAAGCCAAATATGCTTACATTTCTCTAACCCATCATTATCATCATTGTTGCTTATTGTCTAGCAAACCACACAGGGCCATATCAGGACTGCCAAACTACATGTGTCCAACCGCGTTAAACACAAAACTGTCAAGGACACACACACACACAAAAAACCCATTAAGATAAAACTACAAAACACAGTCCATGATACATTATCTTAACTATTTACCTACTTAGGGCAAAGAAGATTAGGCCGTGCTGAGGATATCAGCCATTCCACTTAATTTATCATCCCCAGATTACAAAAAAATCATAAAAAAGCAAAGACAGCAATACTTCAAAGCCAAACAAAAAAATACACAAAAAGGCCACACAGGCAAATCACACTACAGAATGGACAGCTGGTGCCCATCCCAGTATTTACAATTTCACTACCTAACCGCTAGAGCAAAACAGCACATATAGTACATCATAGGCTGCGGAAATGAGAAAAAGTGTCAAGGTATTGCTCGAACAAAAAAAAAAAGGGGGAATGAACTGGAGACAACAGTGAAGGAAGAAAAAAGGCAGAAACAAAGGAGGCTATAGAAAAGACACAATTTCTGGAATAGAATTTCCAGACCCCCGGCAACCCACAAGGGACCATAACCCAATTGAATGCTGACATGCATGATGGGATCTTTGATGTGTGCAACTAAAGTACTGCATACTAAAGTATGCATACAAAGTGGAATGAAGCTCAAATGTCTAAATGTGTGCTGGCCAGAGGTGTCAGAAAATCTCTAACAATGCTCTACTCAGCTTCCATGCCCTTCTTTTCAGATGGCAATTCTTTTTCTCTAGGCGGGAAAGCTCAGATATTGGCATTCCTTCTTAACAACAGTTTTACATATAATAATTCTGATTCATAGACATATGAAGCCCATCATGTGGTTTGACAAAGTCAAGTGAAAAATCTAAATTTATGTCACCCAAAACACCAATGTATGAACATCAATTTCACAACATCCAAGAAAAGAGCAAATCATGTACTTCTAAAAAAAAATTGTTCCCACATAAACAAATCTCGACACCAACCCACGCCAATTCTTGAGTGATTCACTTTTACAGAAGGAAAACTCACTGAAGAAAGTGTTTTGAAAAAAGCATTATCTGGAAAATTGATCAAGATGTCTGTAATTAGTCTAGATGTATGAGCTAGACATTCAGTTTTCTTGAAATACTTCTTTCAACAAATATTGCAGACTTCAGATTTTGATGTGAAACTGAAACCATGAACTAAAATTATACACATTCCAGATCAAAACCCAAAACTTGTTTTTGCAAAGTGTCATGTCTTCACATACAAACCTTTTTTCCCCAAAAATCAAATGGTTAAAAGTTGATGGCACATCAAAATTGCAAGAGCACAACCAATGCACAACCATGCACAACTGTATATTTGTATGCACGCATGTGTGTGTGTGTGTGTGTGTGTGTGTGTGTGTGTGTGTGTGTGTTTGGCCTCTGTGTGTATGGTTTTGTGTATATCATGAGTTGATGAGTGTGCAAGTGTATGCATGCAAACGTGGATTGTTTGTGACTGTGAATGTGTATATGTGACAGTGTGTGTCATAGTGTGTGTGTGCACACATGCGTGCGTGTGCTAAGGGTGATGACAGTGTCAGTAGAAGAATGAGACAGACTTCAGTAAACTGCATATCAAAAAGTAATCAAACCACATTAGTCATTCTGTTTCATTTCATGAACTATGAATGATTTTTTTACTATTTCATGTACTGACATATCAGTCTAATGTGAAACAACATGAAACACAATGAAAATATAATGTACATATATAAGAACATTGAACATCTTTGACTCAAAATGTATTCGGCCACCACATTTCTTAGCAAACAAAAATGATGAAAATAATTATGAAAATATCAGATTCGTCTAAACTTGATATGTTGACATTGTATGTTTTTCATAAAATTAATAAACCTGCATAAGTTAATATCTTTCTCGCTTTGTCAAAAACATCAGAAAAGACAATCTTTTAGAGGTGAACACAAGAATACAATCACAAACATGAGTTTTGACAGATATTCAGTTACACTCATACATTCAAAGAGAGACCCAGAAGACAGATAACTTATGTAATTAATAGTAATAATACCTCTCTCTCTTTTTTTTTAACATATCTTCATAACGTTGCACTTCTAAACACATGCATGTGTGTGCAAACACATGTGCATGCACACTTTAACAAAAGAAAATCATATCCTGTAGGTGTGAAACAAACAAACAAACAAACAAAAAACGTTTGGCGTTGTCAAAATCTGTGAAGATTTCCATGTGAATCTCCATACATGCCGTAATGTACACCAACAGTATCAGCAATAAAGGCCAACTCTATAGCTGTCATGTTATCACAGCCTGCACAACATCTGCTTGTCCTGAAAACACACTCCACTGGTAACGTAAACAGATTTCCATGCAGAGACTTGACTAAGAACACTACCGAAAGTGCACCAAGATCATTTAGCAAAACATTCCAGTGATGGTCCCATAATGCATCCAAAAAATTCCAATGAAATAAGCCTTCCTGCACTGACAAATGAAGTAGGGGAGGTGATGAACTCACAAGTGACCCTTTTTTTATGGCCCTCATGGACTAATTCATGCTGATTTTGATCTCATGTTCTGCATATGTACAAGAAAACTGAAAAAAAAAAAAAGTTTAAAAGTAAGGATTGTATTCATTTAACTGATAATCTTTATTATACATGCATGTTAAAGCAAATGCAAATTCATAATTTCATTTCATGAGGCATGATCTACCCACTGAGAATGATATCGTGCACTCAGCATATTCTCTTCTCACAGCTGTCTTCAATAGAAAACTATCATTGAAGTTAAGATAAATAAATATTTCAGAATGACATAATTTACTCGAGAAGGAACTTTTTTTCTGTCTGATTTCTTTGTACCACAAAAAGTATCCATTAAAATTTCATTTATAACTGAGAAGAAAGACTGCAATATACTGAACATCAATAATATTTGTTTCTCACAATCAACAATGCACATGCTTTCTTTTAGATTTATCATTTTGTACAAACTGTCAACAAGTTAATAGAGTGTTGACTGAATTTTGCAATACCTTGCATAAAATGCACTCCTTTAATACTACTGTACTAGTTTAGTCTGTTACAGAACACCAACTGATTACAAAGTACCTCTTTCCTCTTTCAGCTACTTTATTGTGACAAAACTGAACAGCGTGCCATTAAATGAAAGGAAAACAACAAACCTTCCTGCATTCACAAAAGATTTAATCATTAACAGTCATTTTTCTGTACAATCCAACCTTCATATACACTATACAATCCAAATAAAAAGGATGCACATGAATCAAGCCTAAAATTACATGAGCATATCCTGATTACCCAGTACAAGTTTCTCCACAAACACAAACCACCACAATAATGATACATTCTGTCAAAAGACTGGCGCCTTTTTCCCACTTCAACAGGTTCATCCTTCAATCTAATAAAATCTAAAACTGAAACCCATCCTGACACACAATACATGCATGTAACTTAAGCACCAATCATGAAATATAAACAAACAACATGAACACTTCAACAGAACCTAGAAATCCACACACACCACAACATCATTTACTAACAAACCAAAACAAAGATTAAAAATCTTTGGAAAAGCCAATAAAAATCAAGTGACTGCTTGTTTTATTGTGTGTGGGGGTGGGGGGGTGGGGGTGGGGGTGCGTGTGTGTTTCTGTGTGAGAGAGAGATGGAGGGGGCTCAAGTGGAAGAGACTAAGATTGTTAAAAATGTGAACTATTTGCCTTTTTCTTCTTCTCCCTTCACTCGGTGAAGAGTCACAGGGGGGCTGCATTGAAGAACTGTTCACCAGATTCCTCCAGCTCTGTTGGTTGTGTGTCAAAGCCTGGGTCTCTGCAAATGCTTTCCTGTAAATTCTGCTATGTTGTCAGGTGAGTGTTTCACTTTAACTTGTTTAAGCCAATGTTTCATGAGATGCTGTCCTTTCACACAGGGTTCAGTCTGGACAGTGCTAATGCTGTCTTTACTTGAAAGGATTTCCTTTATTGCTAAAAATAGCTTCCATCAAAATATGCCTTGTCAATGTAACTACTGAAAGACACTTAATGTTCAAATTACTTTAAAGTGTTAAAGAATATGATCATCTCAATTGCAATCCTCTCTACATTTTGGACATTTTTATAATCCTATCAATAGGACATTCTTAATCTCCTTAATCATTTTTCTCTTTTTAATTTGTGAACATACATACTGCATTACATACACAAACACACACATCACTGCTTCGTTAAGAATTCATATAGAGTCACAAAAACAAAGCAGGAAAGGATAAAATTGTTCTGTATATACACATCAAATCTCTTGATCCCATATATCTGAAAACAAGAAAAATCATGGACAGAAATAAATTAGAATGAAGATTTACATCAAAAAAGCAATTACCAAGCACCCAAATAATGAACTTGTTTTTATCCACAAATGTCTTGCATTGAAAAAAGGTTGAGATAAGAGAGGTAATGCTAAGCATGAACCTGACATATCTGAGAGACAGTGTCACTAAAAAGATTTTCTCAACAAATCAACAGTAAACTTTTTAACAAAAACAAGCAACCAACAGAACCAGCCCGCCACGTTTTCCTCAGTCAGCTGGACGCAGAGTGATTTGCAGAATGAGGGAATCTTCCACAACAAAAGGAGAGCCAGGCTCCAGCAGCTCAGCCACTGTGATCTTCTTATCCATCTCTGTGTCAGTGGTGTAGCGAGTCTTGGAGAAGGTCTTGCGTCCAGACACCGATTTGAGGATCTGCTGGTTGCTGATGATGGACAGGTAGTACTCCACCGGTCGAGGCTGGTCCAGGATCAGGTTGGAGTAGAGCAGGATGCGGAAGTCATCGCTGGTGGAGGAGAACCCCTTTGGGTGAACCTTCAGCTCCCACTCCCAGGTCTGGGCCGGGTAGGCAGAGGCTCGTGTTGTGAAGCGGAAGCTCACTTCTGCTCCCTTCGGGTAGGAGGAGAACTTGTAAACGATGAACCGTTTGTCCCACCTGAGGTCACTGTAGTTGCGCAGCAGGAAAGGAGACTTGGTGAAGTCTTTGTTCTTGGCGCGGATGGTAAGGGGCAGAGCTAGGAACTTGTACGCCTGCATGATGTGTTTCTGGAACAGCTGGGGGTAGGTCTCCACTAGAGGTGACGACTCAAGAACGCATAACTGCTCCGCCGTCATCATCGGAAATCGGATGTATTCCAGTATATCTGCCAGGTGTGTCTCAAGCTTTTCCTGACGTTCCGGATGGTTGGGTGACTGCAGCCACCGCGTCACTGCCAGCCATAACTCATACTCATCCTTCACCCTCAGACTGGAGGACCGCAAGAATTCCACCAGCTGGTCTCGGTCAAGGCTCACCCACTCACCATTCCATTCTGCTGAACTCATGAGCTCATCCATTTGTGAGGCCAGAGCAGACACACAGGACCTGACAAGTCCATCATGGAAACACTTGGTGGCATACTGGAACCATATATGGAACACATCCTTCAGCTGCAGCTTGGGGATGATGAAAGAGCGAGCAAAGTCAATGCAGACGTTACGTAAATCAACTACGTTGTATTTGTCTGCCAAAATGAGCACAGGTAGGGTCGTGTCCATATTCAGTTTGACATGGCAACCATACAAGAATCGCAAGAAGCGTGGAAAGACTCTGGTGCATATACTGTCTTCAACTAGGGTCACTTCCTGAAACAGAGAAACAGTACATGTACCCATTTTGTTTTGGTCCCAGTAGTCTGTGAAATATCAAACACATTCTGTCTCTACAATTAAACTAATTTTAGAATGAATATGAATAGACTGATCTTCTTTGGATCAATGCTAATTGCAAATCACAATACAATATGATTTCTGACATAGTTTATGAACAGAAAGACAGACATTCTTGTATCCCAGATTGTAATAATCCCTCATGATATATTCAGAGAAAATCTTTTCATCTATAAATCTGTACAGTCTCTCTCACCTGGCATGAATTACCATCGTCACCACCTCGATCCCACTCAGAGCTAAACATCCGCTCAAACACATCACTGGCCTTCACCAGGATCAGCTTGTGGGCAAAGAACTGCTCATTCCCAACCACCAGCTTCACGTCGCTCAGCAACGGGTTGTTGAAGAACTTGGCTTGCTCAATCAGAGCCTGCCGTTCATTGCCATGGCAGTCAATGCCCTCAGGACTCTCGAGAGCAAGGGAAAGAGAGGCAGGAGACTGTGGGGATGATGAGGTATTGGATGTGGAGTTTACTGCCTGCTCTGAGGGGTCCTCTGCCACGTCTCCTAACAGCAGCTCAAGGGGGACGACTGGTGCCTGTCGAGGAGGTGAGGCCATCACACGAATCTCAAGGGTTCCTGCAGCATGCAGCACAAGATCAAATGAGACTGAATGTAAACATAATACTAACATATTACACTTATATGGCATAAACTCCCCATGTAATGGGCTCTCAGTACCTGACATGAAACAATACATACACACTAGTGCATTATACCACACAACAGCACATGAGGGCTTAGAAGTGAAAAACAAAATCTATGTACACCATCACAGTACAACAAATTGTAGATATGAATAATCACATAAAAAAGCACAGAATATACCCTATGCACACACAGAGATACAGACACTCAAACACACATGCATGCACACACTTCATAAACATGCACTCACAAGCATACACACAACATGAAAACGTCAACATGGGAGGATGCGTAGGAGTAGGGGTAGCGGATGGGTGGGAGGGAACACTAGGGGAGTGTAGAGGGCGAGAAGAGACACAGAAATTCATGACTGTGCTTGGTCACATCCAAATGCCATTTTGAAAAGATCGTTTTTTAGTTTTACTTTGAAAGAGGACAGAGTAGGTGAGTGATGGCGATCCAAAGGAAGAGAATTCCAGACAGAAGGTACTTCATGCTGAAAAACCCTTTGACCAAATGTCTTTGAAGGTACCAAGTTTGTGTCAGATAATTACAACTTTTTGGTTATTACCAAAAAAAAACCCAACTGACAAACAAAACAAAAATAAAAAAACAACCAAACAAACCCCACAACAAAACAATATTCAAACATTACACTTTTTAGAATATTTTGTTATTCTAAATGTGATACTTCTAGTAATAAAATCAGCAAGTCAGCAGATTGGCTTGAGGCTCACACTGAGGAAATGATACCTGTCATAAAGAAGAAAAATGCCCTGACTACATACAAAGCCTGCTCTTGTGAATGGAACCTGCAGATACTGCAGGCAGCCCACAACAAAGTCCAGTAGAGCACAAGCAATGTGCCAATGACTATTAGTCCCAGCTGTGCACAGAAATACAGAACACAGCTGACAAGGGCAACATCAAGGAGATTATGTGGAATCAAGCAGTAACTGGGTCCATCTCAAAGAGAACTGCCCCTCTGATGTCTGCTGCAGATAAGGAAATCCATGACTGAGGAAAACAGATACAGCATTTCTCCAAACTATTTGTCGTGAATGCCATAGAGTGTCTCCCTGTGTTGGAAGAACTTGACAGAGAACCAACCCTCATAGAAAGTGAGGTCTTTGACTGTCTTGCTTCTGGCAAAGCAACTGGAAAATGTGGCATCCCAGCTGAGGTCTTGAAGTGCTGCAAGGGAATCTTCATCACTGAAGTGCATGATATCCTCAATGTGCCTTTGTTGGTGAGATGGTGAATAGCCACAAGACATGAGGGATGTTAATCAACAATAAATTTAGGCCACAATGTCTTTGTTTTCCATGAAGAAGGGTTAGAAGCATCAAACATCTGTCCTGGTATAATTTTTAACCAAAACTTTTACAGATGATAAGTGCAAGGGGAGAGGGTGAGGGAGAGAAGAGAGTGAGTATATCAAATGAGTACTATATATGTATATTATGTGAGATACTGATTACTTTTTAAAGGAAGGTCATCATGACAGCAAGGAAGCAACAGCTGTTTTGCTCTTTCATGAGCTTATTTGGCTTGTTCCTGGTTGCCAGCTGAAAAGAAGTATTTCCAAATGAGCAAAGGGATACTGCCTATTATTCTGCAGGAATATGTCTGAAATGTTCTTACAAGACCATGAACTGAAACTGTGTGAAAGGAAGATACAGAATACCAGACAAGGTAAGGGGAACAGGAACAAGACTTAAGAAATATATGTTTGAATACCTTAATGTCTTCCTTGTTTTCCTGCTCCAATATCAGTTGCTGACATTACATCTATATCCATGCTGCTTGTCCTGAGTACCACACACGCAGTCACACCCAGACATGTTCTGCCACAGCCACAAAAAACAACTATCCACAGGAAAGTATCAATGTCAGGTCACCAAAAGGACACACAACAGAGGCAACTTCTGCTGAGTTACTCCAGTGGTGCTCAGTATAGCTTGATCTGATTCAACATATGCTGGACACCATTTTCTCAGCTCCAAACTGATGACAATAATCACTTACTTGTGGAATCAGACTGACTGGGCACCTCCTCTTGTGAGGAGACCGTCCCCACATCTCTCCAACAGTCCCTTCCAATCTGCCAACAAAGAAGACCTCAACACAAGCTCACCACAGGCATGGTGGAGAACACGAAAATGGGAACCCATGAAAGGGGCCACGCAAGGAAACAATCTGGGAAAATGATGATTATGACAATGATGACGATTATACTGTTATGAGTTCCATTAGGTTTGGAGCTTATATCACAAAGTTTCAGACTGGCCACTGCAATGTATTTGTCTTGATCCTGATAACTATCCGAACATCAAGGAGGCTCAAGGGAACATAAAATAGTGACAAACTGACAACTCTGAATTGTGTGTGGTGCAAGTTTGACATGCTAAATGTTGTCAAACTTGTTCCACTTGTCTATTGTTGTGTGTGGTAGGCCTACGTCGTTGGCGTCTGATGGAGAAAAAGAATTACTTCTTTGATTCCCACGTTCACTCGGACACACGAGCGGACTTTTACGTGTATGACTCAAAAGTCACAATGATCGGTTTGGATCTGGATCAGTCGTCTTATGCAACGAACTGCGTTAGTCATACCTCATTTAAACATCAACCGATCAGCATCAATCCTCAAAAAGCAAAGCTTGATCTCTATCTAATAAGAACCGAACACACAGCATTGAAAAAACAGACGTGAACGTGCAAAAAGCAATACAAACACAATGAAAAGGCACTCGAGTACTACCGGGTCTTTTTTTTTTATTTATGTACTTACACTACAAATAAATAACAAGCTTTCACAAACACTGTGACCACATCGTGCGTTTGCTGTGCATAAATTAATTCAACGTGATCTATTTTCGTTCTTCTGTTATCGTCAGCTGTTTTCCTTTGTTTACTGTACTTAGCCTCCTTCAATAAAAGAGCGTCTCCAAGGGTTGCAACTCATGTCAAATTGCGCTTTCATCAGGATCAGGATCAGGATTTGGCGCGTTGTTTTATACAACTAAGCCATTTTTGGCTTTTTATGCCCCTTCAGATTTACCCCTTTACATTGTTGGTCAGGTCGTTGACTAGCTCAGTCATTTTATCCATCAAAGTCATATTTCGTTTTTGTCAATAACTCGTGTTTATCTATGAGGTTCTTAAAAGTATTAATACTAGGTGCACGTTTCATCACTTTTACGAATCGAGTCTCATTTTGTTGATATTTATTTTATAGTTTTTATTGCCATTGTTTCATGTTTGTAAGTTCACACACACACACTGACATGGACTTAACTCATGTAGAATTAGTTTACAGGATACTATAATCAACTGAGACTTCAAATACATTATCTGATACACACAAGTTCGGAAGAAGCCCGCTAGCATCTGGCGCCCTTTCTGTGGCTTTCTTTTCCTAATAACCTGGCCACTTTGGGAAAGTCTAGAACTGCCAAGCATAGGCACTGCATATTTATACTTGTAGATCATGACACACACCATGACATTCATGTATCGCTTTTCCATGGTTAATCATTACAGCCGTGTGTTAGACTCAATGCCCTCGCCTTCTTTTGTTGTTCTTGGTGCGCGCGCGCGTGTGTGTGTGTGTGTGTGGGGGGGGGGGGGGGGGGGGCTGGGTGTAAAAGGTAGAAATGGAATATAATTATGGGTTTGTTTCATGAACCAATGTATTCGCGCGCACACCCACACCCACTTGTGTGTGTGTGTGCAGACACTCGCATGTCCGTTGATGATAACGCTTGGACCAACACTGGTATGATTATCAAGTACTGACGTACTTACATCAGTGTGTGTGTGTGTGTGCTTGAGAGACAGATACACCATTTGTAAACCAATGAATAAACGATGTTAATATTGAAGGACATTCACATTGAATACGTATACTGCTGTTTGGAGGCCTACTCCACTTGCTGAGCCTATAATCATTTTTTTCTTAAGCGTTTGGAACACAGAATTTAACTTTAGATATATTATTACTGCGCGAAAGCCTCACTGAGTGCCGCCATCCGCGCATGCAATAATGTGAGGGTGCTTTCCCTTGACGACTATCCGGTTTTGTTTTCTTTCAGTCAGTGAGCTCCTCGAACTCATTGTGTCGCGGTTGCCGAACGCCCAGGTAGGAATGTAGCAAACCAATTTTCCTAAAGAATGTAGACGTTTAACTCTGATGTTTTACACTATTCGTTGTTGAACTCAGAATTCAAACACACACACACACGGTATTAAAGAACGAACTTTCAATATCTTTGAAGAAATACCCTTTTCATGTTATACCACACTGGTCGAACACTCACAATATTCTTTCTGTATGTTCCTTTTCGTATTATCAATACAATCTGGTACTGATATTTACAGATCTTTCTTGTGTTTGTAAATTTATTTAATAGAATCTTCCTTCAACAATAATCCATGCCAAGACTTCATCAAGTGGAACAAAAACATTTTTCTTCCAACAGTCTGACAGTAAATTAATAACTAACATTCACAATAGATACAAATACATTAATTCAATGGACAGAACAATCTATCTGTTAAGTACATCGCTGTCGCCAAGATTATGGCATTATCGCAACGGGTGGGGGTGTGCACAGCTTAGCAGGTTCACTGTTAAGATGTAAATAGTTTTTTGAAGATCTCAGGAGTTGGTGCTCTTACTATGTTTTCTTCCAGGTGGTTCCAGTCTTTTACTGTGCTAACAAAAAATGACTGTTTGTATTGCTCTGTCTGACATCTGCTGGCTTGGAATGTTTTTATGTTGTTTCTTATATGATTAGAGATCGCACTGGTGGTATCGTACTGATCGCCAGATGTTCGTGGCCTTATGAGTTGTCCTGGTTTATGTGGGGTTAAGTACTCAGCAGGTGGTATGGCCGGTACCAACCCCTCAACCACCTTGTAGAGGAAGATGAGGCGTAGGTCATGTCTGCGCTGTTGGAGTGTCGGCAGTTAAAGAGTGTGGAGCATCTTGGTGATGGAGCCGGGTGTTCTGGATTTATAATCACCGGTTATGAACCGGGCAGATAGGCACTGCACTTTTTCAAGTTTATCAATATCCTGTTTGAGGTAAGGACTCCATATGATGGAGCCATACTCGAGGGCTGGTCTGATGAGGGATAGATATGCATTTCTCTTGCATTGTAGGGGGCAGAAATGCAGGTTTCTCCTGAGGAAGCCAAGAGTACTGTGTGCTTTTTTGCAGGTGTAGGCAATGTGGGTGCTCCATTTCAGGTCATCGGAGAGTTGAATACCTAGATAGGGGTTTGTGTGGACATGCTGAAGGGGTGTGTTACATAGGGAGTAGATGTGGTTGGTTGACTGCTGCATACTGAGGATGTAGCACTTGTTGGGGTTAAACTTCATACCTGTCAGTGGCCCAGGTTTTGAGTTGATTGAGGTCCTCTTGAAGCTGAATGTGATCTTGTAGGGAGTTGATCTGGCGGTAAAGGAGGCAATCAGCAAACAGGCGTACCTGGGATTTGACTCTGTCCGGGAGGTCGTTGATGTGGCATTGGAAGAGGAGTGGGCCCAACACTGTTCCTTGAGGTACTCCGGAATCCACTGAGGTTTCTTCGGATGTGACGCCCTCTATCACGATAGCCATCTTCCTGCGCTGGAGAAAGTTTGATAACCAGGTGTGGAGGGGACCTCTAATTCCATATTTGTGCAGCTTGTGAAGATGATGTTCGTGGGGGACAGTGTTGAATGCTTTTGAAAAGTCTAAAATGGCGACATCCACTTGATGTTTCTGGTCAAAAGAGTTCAGGAGGTCATGTGTGGTCAGGAGTTGGGTTTTGCAAGAGAATCCACTGCGGAAGCCGTGGTTGAGAGTGGTCAGGGTGCTGTGTTTCTCAAAATGGGTGAGGACGTGATGGTAGATGATGTGTTCAAGAAGTTTGCAGGTGACAGATGTGAGAGAGATAGGCCTGCAGTTTTCTGCTGCATGCTTATCCCTCTTCTTGTACACATAGGTGACATTTGCACTCAGCCAGCGGATGGGAGGTCTCCTGTGTTGAGGGAAAGCTGGAACATTGTTGAGATAGCAGGGGCAAGGTTACTGGCACATTTTTTCAGGATGAGGTTGGGAATTAGGTCTGGTCCGGAGGCTTTGTAGGGTTGTAGCTGTTTAAGTAGTTTGCAGACGCCTTCTGTACTGATGGTAATGGGGGGGATGTCTTTGTTACATCTTTTTCTGATCGGAGGGATGGGAGTGTCCGAGTTTTTTGTGAAGACAGATATAAACTGATTTAGTAAGATGCGGGCCTTGCTCTTGTTTTCACTAAAAAGCTGGCCTTTTTCTTTCAGCAGGGCGACACCGATGTCATCCTGCCTCCTCGCCTTGATGCACTGCCAGAAGGGTTTGTTGTTGTATTTCTGTAAGCCTTTTTCAAGGGTGTAGTGGATGTAGTTTCTTTCAGCCTTCCGCATTTGGCGCCGGCACTCTTTCTGGTGGAATTTGTAGGTTGACCAGTTGTCCGTTTTTCTGGCGCGTGTCAGTAGATGGCTTTTTTTGCGGAGCATGCGTTTGAGTGTGGTGTTCAGCCAAGGGAGGTGGTGGCACTTGGTTTTTATCTTGTGTGGGATGTGTGTGTCTGTAGATGCGCCTCAGACAGGTGTTGAAGAATGTCTGAATCTTCTGCTGCATCGTCTGTGTTGTCCGCCATGTCTTGCATCCGTAGAGCAGAACTGACTTCACATTGGAGTTGAAGATATGGAGTTTGGTTTTCATACTGATTGCTCCAGATGTTCTTGAGCATGATGAAAGCTGTTCTTGCCTTGCCGATTCTGGCTGTGACGTCTCGGTCTGTGCCTCCCTGTCGGTCAACCACGCTTCCCAAGTAGATGAAAGACTCCGCCTCCCTGATGGGCTCTCTACTGACTGTGACTGGTGTGTTGGCAGTGGTGTTGATCTTCATCAGCTCGGTCTTCTTCTTGTTGATCTTGGCTGAGGTGGTCTCCAGGCGAGTGGTCTTGTCCTGCATCTGGCTGTGGTTGTGTGGATTTGGGCAGCACAAACAGCACAAAAAAAGCAATATTACTGTGATCATTATTGTTGGTGGCTGGGTCACGACCTTCTGACTCAGGATATTGTCATAATCATGATTATGCATCATTAGCAGCTGTGCTCAGAAGTACTCATTTTTATTGTGATGTTTTTGATGCTTCAGATCTTATTGTGCTTGTCTGACTGGGGTCTGTACTGGCAACTGAAAACATTGTGAATCGTCCTTCCTGCAGTGTGGAGCTGGCACCATGTCACAAGAAATGATGGATTTCTTGACGTCCTCATGTTCAACCTCGGAGGAAAGTTCCAGGAACAGCATGTCTGACACTGAAAATGACAACACAGTTGACAGGTTTGTTTGAAGCATGAAGTAAGCTAGTAGTCCTGTAAGAATATTAGGTGATGTCTTTGCACAGACATGAAATGTGTTTGTATGGGCATGCACACACACTCACACACACACACACACACACACACACACACACACACACACACACACACACAGTGACTCTCTCTCTCTCTCACACATATTCACGCATGCACACATTCAAATGTACACACACACACATACACAAACAAAAAGAGAAGTTGAACCACACATGTGATGTCAACTGTTCAAATGAGTTTGCTGAACATTGTGATTGCATTAAAGTAATACAACAAGGGTTGTCCTGGTTTCAAGAGTTTTACACTAATTGTTATTAGGATTTCTGTGTTGCAGACCTTAACAAAAGTTTTCAGGCAGAACAGTGTAAAATGTGAACTGATTTTCTTTAAGTTCCAGAGAAGCTGAACCACAGAGAGCTGTCACCACAGATCAAAGCCTTGTTCAGATTCGCGCTTCCACGTCAGAGGTACTTCATCTTGTCATAGCAGCACTTGGTTTAATGTGAGGAATTTCTGAATAGGTGATAAAATCTTAGATATTATAGTGACCTTGGTTGTCAAAGTGTTCAGTGTTGGCAGGTTCATGGGGGACTGTCATTGGAGAAACGTGGCGGTTTCCAGCCTGGGACACTCACTCCTCACTCTGGTTGCAACAAAGCAATTATTGTTGTCAGTAACGGGCTTAGTAGGTGGTGTCCTAAGTATATTAAATCGGATCATTTGGTCATTGACTCATGTAATTTTGAAATAACCCATCGATTTGGCAGCCAGTAAGTCACTTGACGTATTGGTTTTTATTAAAATCAGTCTTGATTAAAAGGCTTTTCAAGTTTGTAGATTTCTCTGATTCTCCTACAAAACAATCACACCTGCAGTTTCAAACTCTGAAAATTATAATCATCACTTGAAAAATATAACCATTACTGTAGTTGTTCTGCAGTTTAATATTTAGCAGATGAACATGAAAACTTGTACCTAACTTTGAAACAAAACAAGGTACATTTACTCTAAGGCATCGTCACTTGCGTATTGTGAACTGTGGCAAAATGCAGTGCCAGTTAACTTTATACTTTCCTGCCAGTCTCCTTGACTGAGGATGGCTTTGATACATGTAGAATATTTTACCATAAGAAATCATCCACAACACTGAGCATGCCGCCAAAAGAAGCTGCCTTATGTTGAGAAAGTTCGAATGAGTGTTCAGAACACTTAGTCATTTCCATTCTGCAGGCAGATGCAGAGTCTGAGAGATTTGTTCGTTGACGTCATGCAAGAATGTGTCCCTTAAAAAAAAAAAAAAATGTAGGTCTGATCAACACGTACAAGCACACTTCTGTAGTTCTAAGTATATGACTGTTTTCATTTCGTCTCTTTAGCAGCAAAACTTTTTGGGGGTATATTTGTGTTTCCATAAATCAAGTTACATGTACTGACACAGATAACATCTTTTAAGTGCATTTTGTCTTTTTCCTTTGTATATTATTAATATATACAAGAACAGAATTAAACTGGTATGCATATTATAATATCATGGTACTTCAGAAAATTAGAGAAATTTTTCAACTGTGAAGATTTGGATTTCCAAAAAGCAGATGAAAGTGTTTTCCTTACAGAATGGAACTAGACTAACACAAGTGGCAGTTACACTGTCTTTTTGATGTTTTTCAGCTGTAATGTAATGCTTTTGTTTTCTGATTTTTCCTGTGTATTCAGTGGAGCATAATCAGAATATTTACTATCCAGAGCAAAATAAAGTTTATTAATTACTATTTTGTATTTTCTGTGTTTCTCACGACACAATAAACATTAGCTTATCATCTCTACATAACTTTACATACGCACACATGTACATATAATACAAATAAGTACAAATTCATTTACAAACGTTGGGAATGTGAGGTGCTGGGGGCAGGAATGAGGAGTTGTTTTTCCTGACCCATTAATTTTGAAATTGACCCACTGATTTTGTGGTGAACCGGTCAAATGACCCATGGTGTCCTGAACCAGACCTAAACTCTGCAGACGGGATTTAAAATACTGACATTACAAAAAAACAACAACAACAAAAAACCTATAAAAAAAAAAAAAGAGTACTTCTGAAAATGTTAAACAGCGTCACCGACACAGATCTATATTTTGAATGCATTTTTTTTTCTCAGCATTTTAGCCATCATTAGATACAAGCCATTGCAATATTCTTTGCCGTAGCACATCACAACACCCATCATACATACATACACATCACAATATCTGAATGATGCACCTCTCATATCACAATACTTAATTAACATCAGTACCACAGTACTTAAGACCACAATCCATCGAACCAATCGACATGCTTCACGGCAGCCAAATCCACAACAAGAAAGCCTGAATAACACAATCATATATAAAAGAATAGTGGTTGTGTAAAAGTTGTGTAATGACTGAATTTAACAAATCCTGGAGAGAGAGAGAGAGAATATCATGCTCAAGGAGTGCAGAATTTGGAGTAGATAATTTGCAGTGATTTTTTTTTTTTTTATCATTCATTTTTTTCTATTTTTTGTCCATTCCTTATCGTACATGTATGTATACTTCCAATGTTAATGATAAGTGTATTGACATTTTCATGTGCTGTTGATGTGTGTTGTGTTAGGTGAAGCGCAGGATTGCTGCTTTCATGGCCAGCAAGAGGGCAGAGGTCAGCGACAACAACATCCGAGAGTTCTGCTTTGACCTGCCCTGCACAGGTCAGTCATGTAGCATGTCAGCGTGTTCCATTCCTGTGTGCATTGTAATTACATGTCCTTCACAGATCAGTTGTGTAGAGCATAAGCATGTTCCATTTCT
Organism: Babylonia areolata; assembly: GCF_041734735.1. Classification (NCBI taxonomy): domain Eukaryota; kingdom Metazoa; phylum Mollusca; class Gastropoda; order Neogastropoda; family Buccinidae; genus Babylonia; species Babylonia areolata. Next base: position 31,177,713 of record NC_134879.1, read on the forward strand.
CTATGTGTTGCAATTATATATGTCCTTGACAGGTCAGTTGTGTAGCGTGTTAATATGTTCAGTATCTGTGGGTGTTGTAATTATGTGCTCTTCACAGGTCAGTTGTGTAGTGCGTCAGTGTTCATTTTCTGTGTATATTGCAATTATGCCCTCCGCAGATCAGTTGTGTAGTGCGTAAGGGTATTCCATTTCTGTGTGTATTGTATTTATATGTCCAGTTGACGTACAATAGCCTCAACTTCTTCCTTCATGTAATCCTCCCACATTTCATTTTTGATACTGGCCACCATTTTCAGCTCTGAAAAAGTGTGTGAATGAAATGGCAAGATGAAGGCCTAATTCTTTTGAATGGGGGACTGTGTAGTGCCAAAAGTAGCACCATTCTTTCATTGGTTTATCGTGACTTTCACAGGAATCTTCAGTGTGTGTGTCTGCAAGGCTGTGGTCAGTGCTTGATGGAAATTTCCCACCATGCCAGACTCTCAGGCGATGGGCTGCAGCGGGAGTAATGGGGGGTTCCAGTCCGTGGGCTGCAGCGGGATAAAATGTCAGAGGGATAAAGATCCAGTAATGAATGTCATCGTTTTTGTGGGTCATGGAAAAGTGAACATAGAAACAGCAGCACACACCCCCAAGAGTGGCTGCCTTTTATGGCAGGGTGAAAAAAGACATACACCAAAAAGCCCATTCATTACCAGTTACATTCTGCAGTCAGTACAAAGTGGCAGTCCTTGCCTTCCGCCATTTTGATAGGACACTTCTGTCTTTCCTGTCTGGAGCGCTCCCCACATACAAGCCTTTGCGTTCCTTCTGGTCCTCAAAGGAAAATTCTAAAATTACCCAAATGAACTTAAGTTTTTGAGCTCCAACTATCTGGAACTCACTGCTTGTCAGTCTTCAACACCAGCCAACACTCCTTCTGTTCAAATCCCAGCTAAATGTTCATCGTTCCCCCGAGGTGTTTATGTGATACTTCTATCCACTGTTATTTGAGCTGTTTTCTACTCATGGGTTCATGTTTGTATAGTGGGTGTGGTTAGTTATTTTCGGGCGTGGTTGTGTGTGAATGGGTGACTGTCAGCACATTGACCCTGTTAACTATGAGAAATGCAAGAAATGCGCAAAACAGATGTCATTCATTATTATACAAGTGAATGTGTGTGTTGCCAGCCATGAAGGCAGAAAGAGACCCATCCTCCACACTCATACAACTTTATATATGTTACAGTTATATGTATGTGTATGTTTGTTTTTTTAAACATAAGTTCTACTCAGTCCTTGTGATTAATTTCTCTGATGATAATGCACATTTATTATAGGGCTCACCCTTCAGTTCTAAGCACATTCAACAATACATGTGATGTGTTTAACTTCATTAAGACACAGGAATAAAAAATTAAAAAATAAATAAAAACTTTCATAAAAAAACCCACAGAAAATACTACTTAAAAAAAAGATTTTTTTTTTTTTTTTTTGCATTGCACTCATCTGACACACCTCTCCATTCACACAATTTTTTTTCCCACCCGTCATCTGCCCCATTTCAGTGGCATTACTCCAACGTCACTCATTCCGAGTCACCCAGCCGGGTTCATCCATCACACTCCCAGCGTCGGTAGTCTGCAGGGAACCATCAATGTTAGGTCGCCAGGAGGCCACACACCAGAGGAGACACTGCACTGCTGCTGAGTCACTTCAGTGATGTTCAGTGGTGCCTGTTCTGGTTTAACTTACTTAGGCACCACCTACTAAGCCCCCTACTGACAACAGTAATGGCTTAGTCGAGGAGCCAGACTGAGTGAGCGTCCCTCCCAGTGTGGAGACCGCCACCACATCTCTCCAACGGCAGTCCTCCATGAATCTGCCGACACTGAAGACCTTGAAAAGACTCACCCCAAGCACGGAAGTAGAGGGGTATCGAAACTGAGGTCATGAAAGGCCACAGACTTTGGGACTTTTTTTGTTTATATTGGTAATGATGGAGGAGGATGACGATGATGGTGATGATGTTACAACAGAGGTCCATTTTGGTTTGGGACTACGTGACAAAGCTGTACTCTACGCTTCCTTTCATAATGATATCCCGGCGTCAGTCAGGCCCGAGAGATACAGGCACTTGCAGTGTTGGTCAGGAAATAAGAGCAACACACCCAAAGATGCATCCGTGAAGTGGATGATACTCAACTGTGTGGTACCAGTCTCCCCATTTAAGCCCACAGCACACTCCACTCTGAGTAGGAGCCAGCTGCGGGCCGAAAAACCCACCTCCGCTGGGATTCGAAACCATGTCCTCCCAGCCGTCAGTCCGCAACGCTAACCACTTTGCCACGGTGGTTCCATTCACACAGTATGCATACTCACATGCGTACACAATAATTTCTTTTCCCTCCCTCAATTTTTCCCTACCTTCATCTAATATTACTTATAGTGAAGAGACGTTAAACTAAAGAATGTACACTTTTCCCACCTCAACCCGACCCAGCACACACACTGACGCACACAAAAGCACAAAGACTGTCGGGGGCATGGGGGGGAAGGTTCCATAGTGTAAAATACTGTTTGAACGAATACGTTTTCTAAGATTAGATTTGAAATATTACAAGCATTGGAACAGTGTCTTGAATGACCTTATTGTTCTGACTAATTTTTTTCGACGACAGGGACAACGGGAGACAACGGTGAGGAGATGAACAGCTGTGCTCGAGTGGATGCCGTGTACGTGAGTCGTGTGGGGTGCACCAGCCGTGTGCGTGTAACACGTGTGTTGAACACACAGGGTCCCCAGACACAGGCTGGGCAAAGGGAAGGAACCCAGGCAGGGAGGAGCACACCCACCCTGTTCAGGAGTTCTGTTGAGGAGCGGCTGAGGAATGCTGAGCAGCATCTCAACATCACCAGTGGTAAGTGTGTGTGGGTCTGTGGCGTATGTGTGTGGTGCGTGTTTTGGGGGGTGATAGGGAGCAGGGGGGCGCGGTGTATATATACATGCAGGTTGCCATATATGTGTAATCTGTTTGTATATATGCATGCTTTTTCTTTGTCATTTAAGAAACAAACAAAAAACACAAAAAAGCAGCTAAACATTGCCCACTTTTCATCTATAGAAGTCCATCGAATTTCTGTTTTTGACTTGAAACTAAGTTAAATGTTACCCACCTTTTCACTGTAGCAGTCAACCAAATTTCTGTTTTGACTTTTGTTTAAGTTAAATGTTGCCCACTTTTCCCTCATCACAAATGAATTTCTCTTGTTGAGATAAAGTATTCTGTAATCTGTAATCCATAGCTGACCAAATTTCTGTTTTGACTCCAAACTTTAGTTTGTGTGTGCTTGTTTGCTTCAAAAGAAAGTTAAATGTTATGCACTTTTCATCTGCAGATGTTAACCAAATTTCTGTTTTGACTCTCAACTTCAGTGTAATCAGCATGTTTGTATGTATGCTTTGTCTTAAAAAGAGTTAAATGTTGCCTACTTTTCGTCTGTATAAGTCAATTTTTTACTCTGAACTCCAGTGTAACGTGTTTGTATATTTACATGCTTGCTTTCTTTTTTCTGTTAAAAATAAAAGTCAAATGTTGCCCATTTTTTCATCTGTAGGAGTCCAGCAAATTTCTGATTTGACTCCAAACTTCAAGTTTAATCTGTGTATGTATTCTTTCTTGCCCACTTTTCATCTGGAAAGCCATGAAATGGTCTTCATAGTCTGAATATGGATGGTTGGTAGAGATGAGCCAGCTGTGCAGTCATTTCTGATATGTGTTGTTGGCTGTTGGACAGACACCAAGGCAGACCTGTTCAGTCGGCTGAAGGCTGTGGAGGAAGGCATTCTGTTTCTCAGCGGAATATCACCAGAGTACTTTGAAAGTGGGGTATGTATCATAAAACATCACCAGAGTACTTTGAAAGTGGGGTGGGTATCTTGAAACATCAGCATAGTACTTTGAAAGTGGGGTAGGTATCTTGAAATATCAGCAGATTGGGGTAGGTATCTTGAAATATCAGGAGAGTACTTTGAAAGTGGGGTAGGTATCTTGAAATATCAGCAGAGTTCTTTGAAATGGGGTAGGTATCTTGAAATAGCAGAGTTCTTTGAAAGTGGGGTAGGTATCTTGAAATATCAGCAGAGTACTTTGAAAGTGGGGTAGGTATCTTGAAAGCAGATTACTTTGAAAGTGGGGTAGTTATCTTAAAACATCAGCAGAGTACTTTGCAAGTGGGGTATGTATCTTGAAATATCACCAGAGTATATTCAAAGTGGGTATATATCTTGCTGTTTCTCAGTGGAATATCACCAGAGTGGATTTTGCTACAGAACATATCCAGGGACAACCATTTTGTTGCCGTGGGTTCCTTAACTTGCGCCAAGTTCATGCTACACATGGAACTATTCCTCTTAGCAAAATGACTAGTGTCTATACCATCACTCAAGGTTTAATGGAGGGGGAGGAAATACTGGCAAGTGTGGGATTCTATCCAGTGCAGTCTGATTTTCTCGCTTCTTAGGCGGATGCCTTGTAATTAGGCCACCGCTCCAGGAGTCCATTAGCACCTGGTGGCATTTGTCTCTACCTGACTACATGAGAAAAAATGTGAGAAAGTAACAGAGAGAAAGGGCAGGGTAGAGGGGAGATGGAAATTTCTTATCTATGAAAATTAGATCGTTTATAAAGACGTTAATTTATAGTGGAATGGATGTTTGTACATTGAATTTGAATCAAGATATGTTACTGTTAAAGCTGTCTTTTGCTGATTACCTGAGTCATGACAAATAACTTTTTGTGCTCTTTTCAGAAAATGCCTCAGCCCAAAGTAAAAAGAAGAAAAGTTTCCAAACCCGAGCCTGTCACAGAGGACCTGTCTCCAACAAAACTAAAGACGGTAAGCACATCACATTCATGGAACATTTGTTGATGATTGAATGAGAGGAAATATAACCTTTGATGCAAAGGGGATGGGGGATGCACACAATATTTATACAGGTGCTAGCGAGTCCAAATATTGCAGAAATATAGTTTTCAAAAACCTGTGATTGTTCCTGGATAAGGGATTTTGTGTTTGCTGTTTTGCAGAGCCAGTTTTGTCAGCTTGTGGTCGGAAACCCGAATATGTAGGCAAGTGGCGCCCTAGAGGCGCATAAACTGAAACAGCAGCTTGTAAAAGAACCCATTGCAACCAAAGGGTTGTCCCTGGCAAAATCCACTTTGACAGGAAAACAAACTTGCAGGCATGCCAAAAAATTTTTTTTTAAAGGGTGGGGTGGGGGAATTCTGTTGTGACAAAAAGAAATACAGTACAATGCTATGTCCTGTCAAGGATCTGTCCACCCTGGACCCTTGTGACACTGTTGCTTACCTCACCCCAGTATGACAAGGAAGCCTGCAGAAGCTGAAAAAATCTCCCCCCATTTGAATGGGTTAACTTCCTTAGCATTTATTTTCATGTTGACACAAGTCAAATAGTGAATTTCTGTACCTCAAAATTGACAAAAGATCAATCTTAGTACAGCCAGCCAGCTACAACCAGAGGGAGGTAAGAAAAGGGTAAAATAAACTACACAAGCAAACTGGACAAAAAGATTATCTCTTCACCTGTCACAATTATGACAGTTGTGTCTGTATTTTGCAGGAATACGACAGCATTTCAGAAATTGACCAGAGAATGTTCATTCTACGATCAAAGTTGAAGGAACAGATGAAATACCAGTCGCCATGACATGACAAGCAAGTGTGCATGTGAGCAGTGTATGGGTAAAAATGTGAAAAATCTTGTGCAAATAAAATCTTTATTTTTCTCACAAAATCCTGGTGTTTTGATTGTGTGGAGTGAAGTGGGTTGTTCTCTGAAGTGAACTTCTTCAACAGTGTAAAGAATGTGTCAGTGCACAAACCACACATCAACCCACACTGCAATAGAACTTTTTTTTTTTTTTGGAGCCATCCACATTTTTCATGGAGAAACCAACCAGCCATTTCATCCAAAAAGACAGACTTGCCACCCTGGTAGTTAACTGCTGGGCGCGCACACACACACACACCTCTTTACAACTTACAGACAGCACCCATCCACAAGACAGGAAAACAGGACTGCCGGAAAATACAATTACTCACAAAACAAAAACTCAACGCCAACTCATTTTTGTCAAACACTGCATGTTCTACAACCCATTGTTACAAGTTCTGAAAGTTTTATTGTACGTAGGTACTTTGCTTGATGTACCATGCAAAGACCATCACAGTATACCCACACAATCTCACACTGCCCAGTTATTCATGTTATCATGAACTGCAGTCATCTAATTCCTGTGTCGCCATGAACTAAAAGTCAAACACACTCTGCTGGGGTAACTGTGAGCTGTACCAGCGCTGACATCACTGGCCAAAAAACAAAAAAAATCACGGCCCATAAAACATTCACTGAGCCATGGGTCAGAATTCAAACACCGTCAACACGACACAAAGTTCACTCGACCATCACAATGAGTTAACTCCACTTGGCCTGCCATCCATTCTGAAACATTGTTGAGAACACGTATACACACCTACATACAAAAAGCGCACAACACACATGCATATCCCCCAAAGTTCTCATAAAATACACACAACTCTGGCACCTGCACACACGTACATACACAAAACACAGAGTTACTAAACCAACACTTTCAGTTCCTCTGCACAAGCCCTTAACATTCTGGCCAGACTTGATGTTGACCTAGGGGCATATACAAGAACTTTCATTGTGACACACACAACTTATAGACCAGAGTGCAAATTCAGTCTGCCCCAAGTACCCAACGTTCTGCTCATCAACACTTCAGACTTCAGGAGCCGCACTGCGCTGTTCTGTGCTGTGCTGTATCACCTGTGGCCCCGAGACATAGCAGTGTGTCTGGGATAGGCTGAACCTCACAACAATGAACTCACTGTCTCACACTGCGTCTGTAGGGTAAGTTTGTCATAGCAGATGACTTAGGTGTATCAGGGAAGTAATTACGAACTGAACAATCATTTATGTAAATTAGATGCACTAGGATTTATGGGATAGTGGTGAGAGTATCACTCGTCTTCAGTATGACTGAATATTGCAGCTTCCTGCTTTCAGTCACCCTGCACTTCGTTCCAGCACTGTTCACGTCACTCAACACCAACGCTTGTCGGCCGTCAGGATGGCGCCCCCTTGTGCTGCCAGACACTCAGGATGCGCATCAGTGATTGCACGTCCACATCCGGCAGCTTCTGGCACAGCATGGGCAGTGAAACTGGGAGCTCTGCGACACATCAGACATAAACCTCTCCCTTCATTCCATTGTTGGCATTGGCTTCTTATCAGCTGCAAATCTCCCCCCCCGAATTCAGTCACTGTCTGAACTCAACTGATTAACTACCAGCCGCAAATCCCCCCCCCCCCCCCCCCCCCGAATTCAGTCACTGTCTGAACTCAACTGATTAACAATCAGCCACAAATCTCCCCCCCTTAATTCAGTCACTGTCTGAACTCAACTGATTAACTATCAGCAACAAAACTCGTCCCTTAATTCAGTCACTGTCTGAACTCAACTGATTAACTATCAGCCACAAATCTCCCCCCTTAATTCAGTCACTGTCTGAACTCAACTGATTAACTATCAGCCACAAATCCCCCCCCTTAATTCAGCCACTGTCTAAACGTGTAAAGGTCCACTGGCTTCCTATCAGCAACAAATCACCCTCCTAATTCAGTCACTGGCTAAAGTGCATTGGCTTCCTATCAGCCACAAATCTTCCCCCAATACAGTCACTGTCTAAACTTCACTGGTTTCCTATCAGTCACATATGCCCCCTCCCCCCACCCCTAATTCAGTCACTGGCTAAACTCCACTGGTTTCCAATCACTCAGAGAATTGACAACATTTCTTGCCTGTGTTACAGTTTTTGTTGTTTTTTTCTGGCATGTCCCCTCAGTACATGCCTGGTCTTGTTCCAACCTTATGTTCCTGACAGATGCAACAGTCAAGTGGTTAAAGCGTTGGACTTTCAATCTGAGGGTCCTGGGTTCAAATCCCAGTCACAGCACTTGATGGGTAAAGGGTGGAGATGTTTCTGATGCTAGTGCCTGAACCCCGTTTGTGTGTATAATCATGTAAAAAAATCAAACACGCACATTAAAGATCCCCCACAATTGAAGTTGTTCCAGAGAAGAGGGTGAAGGGATGGGGATTTACCTGGAGAGTTGAGTTGTTCCAGAGATGTGGGGGAGGGGACGTGGAACCAGGTGAGGTACTGCGACAGACAGCCCACCTCCTGGTCCTTCACCAGTCCACCTGCCAGGTAGCTCCTCACCAACGCCACGTTGTCTGTAACACACACAGGGGGGAAGACACATCCATGAAGACAACACTACACCTCTTGTCTCACACACACACAGAGATGCATGTGCCACAAACATTCTTGATTGATGTAAATCTCAACAGAGATGTCTACAACAGATACACACACGCACACGTTGGGTTACGCTGCTGGTCAGGCATCTGCTTGGCAGATGTGGTGTAGCGTGTATGGTTTGTCCGAACGCAGTGACGCCTCCTTGAGCAACTGAAACTGAAACTGAAACACGCACACACATATCCAAGGACAGAAGTATACCAGCATACCATGGGGCACAAATATACCCAGAGAAACAAGCATACCCAAGAATCACAAGCATACCCAGGAATTACAAACATAACCAGGAATCACAAGCACAACCAAGGAAACGCAAGTATCAATTACGTAACTATGTTGAAAAAAGGGGTCTTTCTGAATAGCTTGATAAAAAAACTGGCCACAAATATACTATCTGTTCCATAGTCTCATAGACTGTGGGGGCACCACACATTTGGCAACCAGCCACAGAGGTGAGAAGCATGAATGTACACCTGCAGAGAAATACAAGCACAGCCCACCAACACTGAAGAAGCAAGGAAAAAATGTGATGCCTGAGTAACCATTGTAGTTTTTCATTGTCACTACTTGCTCAAAGAAACAACCTTTGCACTTCAATCACTTCAACCTCTGATCAGGTGTTCAAGAAAAAAAAACATGCCAGCTAGAGGGCATAATGGGCAGTAAGTAGGTAAACACGTAAGTAAAAAAACATTTTTATTCATCCAAACTGAAATAACTATGGAAATTAATAATGCCTCTACAGGCTCATCACTCACACCACACAATCTGTCAGACTGCAGTCCAGTCCATCATACACAAACCATGATAAAGGTTTGACTAAGATCAAAAAGTGAACCATTAGGCTAAAGACACACAATAACAGTGGCTTGATTCACCACTCAAAAAGGAGGGAAAGTTACAAAATAACGTATTCTAATAAATTTCGGAATAAGAATTACTGCTATGAACATATTGTAAGTTGCTAACTGGCAGATTCAGTAAAAAAAAAAAAAACACCTTGCAAAAGAGACCTGTCAAAGTCATTTGTCTATATGTGTGGAAGCATGTGCAAGTGTAAGGAGGGGAAAGGGTATGACTGGGTGCGAATATAATTTATGTGAGTGGCTGAGTTCATGTGCGGCAGGAAACAAATGTTTGCTCACCTTGTGTTCAGTGTCAATGTCATGTGGTTCTTCTTACCTTATCAACAATAATTTTATTACTAAATTCAATGTGATGCATTCTTTAACCCTCTTTCCACCAGGTCACTCAGCACTAATCGCCCATGAAATCCCATGCCAAGAGGAATAACTCTTGCAATTGTCGAACAGTGGGTAAAGATAAACATAGATTAAAAATATAATCACCTTCTTTTGTTGCACATATTTATTTTTCCTGCATTCTACACATAATGAAGTTGCAAAAGAATTTTTGTTTCCAGGCTCATTTTGCTTTGTATTCACACAAAAAAATAAATGTGTCAAATTTGATGGTCAACTTTGAAAAAATTAATTACAGTATGATTTTCTTTGGAATAAGTTTATCTGGTCTGCAGTGTCTTCAAACACATCTTTTTATTCTTTTTCTTACTCAACTTGAATTGCAACAATGAACATGCTGATTTTTATGTTCTTTTCTGTTTGAGGGATGATGTGTTTTCCAATGATGGAGTGGAGAAAAACAACAGCAAACAAGCAGAAACAAACAACAAACCTACCTCACATGTAATTTCTCCATAATGAAAAGAAAAATATAATCCACTGAACTAGCAAAATCAGGAAGATTGTGCAGAACACCAATAAGTATCAGTGCAATCAACGACTGACAGTATCGATTCCGACAGTCTGGCAATCGATTCACGATTTCAGAGGTCCGGCAATCGATTCATGATTTCGGAGGTCCGGTGATCGATGCACAATTTCGGAAGTCCAGCGACTGATTCACACTCGAGTATCAACTACACTCTCAATATCGGTGAAATTCAGTCAATGGATGTCTAGGTCACACAGTATGATCAACTTTTACAAAATTCTCACGCAGAATTCATCTTCAGAACTGTCATTCGGATTACGCTATGACTCTCGACAGTCATCAAACTCATCTCACAACTTTGAAACTTTAAAACTTTGGCAAAACTTTACCAAATCAGTAATATATTCCACTGAACTAGCACAATCAGGAAGATCGTGCTGAACGCCAAAATATATCAGTGAAACCAAGACTGACTCACTGACAGTACTGATTGCGGAGGTCCGGCGTTTGATTCATGATTTCGGAGGTCCGGCGACCGATTCACATTCAAGTACCAACTTCACTCTCATTGTTGGCAAAACTCAGTCAGTCGATAACTAGGTCACTCAGTTCGATCAATTTTTACAAGATTTTCAAGCAAAAATCATTAAAATGGTCAAAAGTTATCTTCAGAATTGTTGTTAAGATTACATTAACTCAGCAATCCTCAAACTCATCTTGCAACTTTAAAAATTCACAACTTTGTCAAATTTCAAGCAAATCGGATTCTGAAAAGTGCAAAGTGCCCAGCAGGAAGTGCCGAAAACAAGGATGTGAATCTCATGAGAGTCTCGTTTATGTAAACAACAATGGCTGCCCCATAGCATTGCAAGCAGTACCATAGTGTTTAGCTAGCAGTGCCAGGTACGTTCGGGTGTTACACTGCAAGCCGCTACCAGACGCAAATGTTGAAAGAGGGTTAATGAATGTCCGTGTCCTAAAAGTGATTTCGCCTCTCATGTTTAATGTTACATTTATTTGGGCCAAATTACAAATCCCTGGTAATTTCTCTGTTCTTCTGTGAGAAGTAACTGGGCGCCTCACAGAACTGTTCACCAGATTCCTTCAGGTCTGTCAGTTGTGTGTCAAAGCCTGGGTCTCTGCAACTGGTTTTCCTGTCCATCCTACAGTGCCGTCACCCCACCATCCTTCATCATACTGTGTGTCTTGGGCAAGTAAAATCTGGTGGAACCCACCCCTGATGGATCTGATTGTCTTGTTGGGTTTACTCCCCACACCTGGCAGGTAGTACTGGGTTACATGGTTTCATGCAGCAGCAGAGAATTTACAGACAAGGTTGTATCTCAACTTAGTGCCCTGTGGGAAATGTGTGTGTGTGTGTGTATGTGCGCGTATGCATATTTGTGTGTCTATTCATATCTATTTGTTTATTTATCTATACTATGATTGTTATTATTTGTGTGTGTGTGTGTGTGCGTGTGTGAGTGAGTGTATGTGCATATTTGTGTGTCTATTTATATCTATTTGTTTATTTATCTATTGTTATTATTCACATCATGATTTTATTCTATTTATTTTTCCTTCTATTTCTATCTTCATTTATTTATTCATTCCACTTATTTCATCTTATTCTATTTCTCCCTCAAGTCCCAAGTGTGTTGGGTTACGCTATTGGTCAGCCACCTGCTTTGCAGATGCGGTGTAGCATATAAGGGGTTTGTCCGAACACAGTGAGCCTCCATCAGCAACTGAACTGAACTAAACTTGGTGCCCCACCTTCCTGCCACTGTTCCAGGGCGTCCTCGATGCGGTGGGAGAGAGCCAGCAGAAACTGTTGTTCCAGAACGGGGGGAGGGGGGGGTCCTGCCCCGCGCTGCCCCGCCACACGGAACGGGGAGGCGTGGTACGTCAGACACAGCTTCAACTGCCACAGGCCCTGCGGCCGTCCACAATGACTGCTCTGCTCTATCAACTGTCCAACACAGATAACAACAACAATAATGATAACAGTAATAGTAATGACAGTAAATAGTAATAGTGATGATAATAAAAATCATATCAGTATATTTATATCTGCCTCCTAGTGGAGGGGGAGAAAATATCGGTGGCTGAGCCGTGATTCGAACCAGCGCGCTCAGATTCTCTCGCTTCCTAGGCGGACGCGTTACCTCAAGGCTATCACTCCTCATCATCATACTAGTACATTTAAATCTGTCAGACATAGCTTCAAGCGCCACAAGCCCTGGGGAAGTCAGCAATGGCTGCTCTATCAAATTTCCAACACACAGATAATAGTAACAACAATAATACCAGTACATTCATTTATCTCATTTTCAAACCTCTAAAAGCACTTTACAATTACATATCAGTCAGACGCAAAGCACATAAAAACACACACTGTTGCGGACTTTAACTTCCAGAGAAGTGGGGAGGGGATGTGGGCATGGGGTCAGTATAGGCAGCCCCAGAACAACACACCCTTTTTCGATTCCTTCATTAAACCCATAGAAAGGTAGATAATTTCCAACAAGGTGGGCTTGGTGGCGGGCAATCTTGACCAGCCCACAAACGACCGTCTAGGAGGGGTGGGGGGTGAATCGAGGGTAGCCCAGAATGATCCTGGGGGTAAAATCCAACAGGGGGGTAGTCTGGGGCTGTTACACTGGCAGGGGAGGTGACCCACTGACCTGCTGCAGCACGAAGTGAGGACAAATGGCATCTGCCTTCTCCTGCACCACACACTGGTATAACACGTTGGACAGGTGCTGCACCGTCCTCACGTCCTGAAACAGTGATGTATGAGTTGTAGTTGTGTGGTGGAAGTGTTGTGTTGTCGTTGTGCGGTGGTGTGTTGTCTTTATGTGGCGTTGGCATGTGTCGTTGTTGTGTAGTGTTGTTGTCATGTTGCTCTGTTGAATTGTTGTGTGTGAAGTGTGTCGTGGTGCATTGTGTTGTAGTGAGCCACACTGGATTGCTGTTCAGTCTTCTGGTGCTGAAACCGTGCTGTGCTGTGTTTGTGTTGCATGGTGTGGTGCCTTGTGTGCTGTGCTGTGCTGTGTGTTGCACGTTGTGCTGTGAGTTGTGCAATATGTAGTGTGCCGTGCTGTGGTGTGTTTGTGTTGCATGGTGTGGTGCCTTGTATGCTGTGCTGTGCTGTGTGTTGCGGGTTGTGCTGTGAGTTGTGTAATGTGTTGTGTGCCGTGCTGTGGTGTGTTTGTGTTGTATGGTGTGGTGCCTTGTATGCTGTGCTGTGCTGTGTGTTGCGGGTTGTGCTGTGAGTTGTGTAATGTGTTGTGTGCCGTGCTGTGCTGTGTTTGTGTTGCATGGTGTGGTGCCTTGTGTGCTGTGCTGTGCTTGCTTTGCGGGTTGTGCTGTGAGTTGTGTAATGTGTTGTGTGCCGTGCTGTGCTGTGTTTGTGTTGCATGGTGTGGTGCCTTGTATGCTGTGCTGTGCTGTGTGTTGCGGGTTGTGCTGTGAGTTGTGTAATGTGTTGTGTGCCGTGCTGTGCTGTGTTTGTGTTGCATGGTGTGGTGCCTTGTGTGCTGTGCTGTGCTTGCTTTGCGGGTTGTGCTGTGAGTTGTGTAATGTGTTGTGTGCCGTGTTGTGGTGTGTGGGAAGGGCTGGAATGGATTGTATTGAACTGTATCACATTCAATCACAACAGGTTTCTCTGGGCGAAATTCAGGCTGCTCTCCCCAGTGTTGGGTTTTTTGTTGTTTTTTTTAAACAGCATGGAGATGATACAGGAAAGATTATTCAGTTAACAAGAGATGTGCTAGAGGAAGAGAACTGAACCCCCAGCACAGCCTCTGACACACAAACATGCCTCTGACACACAAACATGTGGTTCTGATGCATAAGAAATGGAACGGATCCCCCAACAGCTGTTCTGACAATGGACTCACCAGTCAGCCTACCAACCCTGACAGCTGTTCTGACAGAGGACTCACCAGTCAGCCTCCCAACCCTGACAGCTGTTCTGACAGAGGACTCACCAGTCAGCCTCCCAACCCTGACAGCTGTTCTGACAGAGGACTCACCAGTCAGCCTCCCAACCCTGACAGCTGTTCTGACAGAGGACTCTCCAGTCAGCCTCTCAACCCTGACAGCTGTTCTGACAGAGGACTCTCCAGTCAGCCTCTCAACCCTGACAGCTGTTCTGACAATGGACTCACCAGTCAGCCTCTCAACCCTGACAGCTGTTCTGACAGAGGACTCACCAGTCAGCCTCCCAACCCTGACAGCTGTTCTGACAATGGACTCACCAGTCAACCTCTCAACCCTGACAGCTGCTCTGACAGAGGACTCACTAGTCAGCCTCCCAACCCTGACAGCTGTTCTGACAGAGGACTCACCAGTCAGCCTCTCAACCCTGACAGCTGTTCTGACAGAGGACTCACCAGTCAGCCTCCCAACCCTGACAGCTGTTCTGACAGAGGACTCACCAGTCAGCCTCTCAACCCTGACAGCTGTTCTGACAGAGGACTCACCAGTCAGCCTCCCAACCCTGACAGCTGTTCTGACAGAGGACTCACCAGTCAGCCTCTCAACCCTGACAGCTGTTCTGACAGAGGACTCACCAGTCAGCCTCCCAACCCTGACAGCTGTTCTGACAGAGGACTCACCAGTCAGCCTACCAACCTTGACAGCTGTTCTGACAATGGACTCACCAGTCAGCCTCCCAACCCTGACAGCTGTTCTGACAGAGGACTCACCAGTCAGCCTACCAACCCTGACAGCTGTTCTGACAGAGGACTCACCAGTCAGCCTATCAACCCTGACAGCTGTTCTGACAATGGACTCACCAGGTCAGCCTCCCAACCCTGACAGCTGTTATGACAGAGGACTCACCAGTCAGCCTCCCAACCCTGACAGCTGTTCTGACAGAGGACTCACCAGTCAGCCTACCAACCCTGACAGCTGTTCTGACAGAGGACTCACCAGTCAGCCTCCCAACCCTGACAGCTGTTCTGACAGAGGACTCACCAGTCAGCCTCCCAACCCTGACAGCTGTTCTGACAATGGACTCACCAGTCAACCTCCCAACCCTGACAGCTGTTCTGACAATGGACTCACCAGGTCAGCCTTGCCCAGGAAGAACTCAGCCAGGGCCACAATGTGGGGGTCCGATGTGAAAGACTTGATCACGTCCGCCTGATGACACACCACCATCAACAAAAACAATGACGTTTTCATATATGTCAGTGGAGGAGCATGTATGTAATCATACTGAACAAGAAATTATGTGAAACACTTTCAGACTGATCTTTTTTTGTTTTTATCAACTTTCAAATATTTACTAGTTTCATGATGAGAAGGAAGAAAAACCAACACATGTTATTTCAAAAACAATAAACACAACCGTTATTGTCTTATAAAAAAAAAAAAGCCCTTGAGTGTGTGTACATATGTGTATGTGAAAGTGCTTGCTACTGTGTGTGTGTGCATGTGCACGCATATGTGTATGTGCAACCATTTTTTTTGTTGGTTTGTTTTTGCGTCGCAGTTACATATTCATTCACAAATGGTGAAGAATGCTAGGAAATTGTGTCCAACAAAAAGGGGTTGTTGCTGTTTTCACTGTGAATACTCAATACTCAGTTTGTATCACACTGATATAAGCTTACGGCTGGGCCAACAGCAAAAGGAAAGCTGTATGATCAGTGGTGCCTCCACTACAATGGTAATTCATTTACAGTTTAGTCTTTTGTGAAGCACCATGACTCTCAGACTATGAAGCAAGACTGAACTGGATCTTAGTGCTGCAGCCTTGGGGGCCAGTTGGCCTTTGGGAACCATCCCAATGCTGACTGTTCTATAGCCCTCATTGACGAGAGAGTGGGGATGTAACTTGGGCAAGACACTCTCAACTATAATCAAGTCCTAGCCCAGATAGTCAGGAGAGCAGTTGTGTCCTCTGCTGTTCTGACTGTCACCGTCAGGCATGACTATCATATAGTAGAGACAGACACTATCTCTGTCTTTTGTTACTCAAGTCCAGCCAACCACACAGGGCCATATCAGGTCTGGAAAACTAAAGATCAATCCCGCAACAACAAAGAAAAGTCGGGGAAAAAAAGTAGCACAAGTAGTCATATTCCTGCACATAAATCTACAAAATACCTGTGACATTAAGCATTCCATAATGTGTTTTGCCTGAGAAAAAAACAACAACAAAACACAACTAAATCGAATTTAAACATAATTATACATAATATAAAAAAAAAAATTTAAATAAAAAATCATGACAGGCATACAAAACCAAAAATTGCCATCAGGCAACTCACACATTCCAGGCACAGAAAAGAATAGATCAAAGAGTGCCCAGTTAATGGTCCAGAAAAGGACAATGAATATTCACAGCTTTCCAGAAAAAAGATTGCTGACCAGACCAGCAAGACAGAAAAAAGAGGACAGGGGAGACAACAGACTGGGGAGGAAACACACACTCCAGACCCCAGATGACTTAATGTTCATACTCATCACACTTCCAAGATTAGTGTGTTCAATACCAGTTTGCTTGGATCAGCATACTGTTTTTAAAAATATATTTCTTTTTATAATTTAAACATGGATATTTCACACACACACACACGCACACATAAAGAAAGCAACAAAAAAGTGGAAAGGTATAGCGCATAATGTCCAGCTGTGGAACAGTACATACACCTCTTCCTTGTCTTCAGTTTCTCGTTTCAGAGTTATGCATGCGTGTGAATGAATGGTGCGAAAGCACTTTGATTTGTCTATGCACACAAGATTCAGCGCTATATAAATATTATTATTATTATTATTATTAAAGAACCCCCGGCATCCCCAGTGGGTGAGGGTGATGGGTGAAGGGGTTGTGGGGGGTCTGGGGGGGTGGGGCGGCAGGGGGGAGGCCAGGGGGGGGGGAAGAGACAGACAGACAAGGGAGGGAATACAGGGACTGACCTTGGTGAAGGAATGGCTGGAGTTGTCTGTGGTGAGAGACTTGACCAGCATACTCCTGTAGCCCTGCACATCACCAAAGGCTTTTTGACACCTAGTCCTGAAGGAAAACCTCTCTAAGGGCCTAGAAAAGGAGAATTTTTTTAAGCTTTTGGTAACCACTTTTAGTGAACTGATATTGGTACTGTGATGAAAAGCAATCTGGTGAAAGTGAGCCTCTGCTATCTCGATCAATATGATGATATAGCAATGTAAAGATGGAAGCATGTGTGGATAGCGCTTTCCAGGTATGTCTGTACTTATCCAATAATAACATGACGAACTTCAATTTTCAAAAAAGATCAGATGAATATATTGCTGTCGAGTCTGCATTACAAAACTATAAAACAAAATCATACAAGAACCACAGCCCGAGAGATATAGACGCTTGCAGTGGTGGTCAAGAAATTTGAGTAACACACCCAAAGATACATCCGTGAATTGGATGATACTAGACAGTGTGGTCCCAGTCTTCCCATATAAGCCCACAGCACACAAAAGTCTTGGTAGGAACCAGCCACAGGCTGAAAAACCCCACCTCCACTGGGTATCAAACTCACGTCTTCCCAGCCGTCAGTCCACAATGATAACTAATTCACCACAGTGGCTGGTTAATATTTAATTTACCTCCATAATATTCATACCATGTTTCCCCTAACTCGCCATTACACTCCCCCTCCTCTCCTACCTTTTGAAAATGACATTCAAATATGAAAATTAATACTTTAATATATTTTCTACAATAACCAGTATGTGTGACAGGGCAATACAAATGAACGCACGCACATACACAGAGACACACAGGTAACAGACAAAATGCAAGATTACAAGAACAAAAGTAATTTTTAAGCCTATAAATCAAACATACCTTGGGGTCCTCGAGGTAGGAGAGATGTCCAGCCCTCTGTTTGACACACAGCACCCCCCCTCCATCCAAGATAGATCTGTTAACAACACAAAGCCACCACTCTTCAGTCAGTCAACACGTGATGTGCACAACATGTATCACAGTCTGTCCTGTCTGTCCCTGACCATCAGAACCAACTGCTGTCCTGACTATCTGAGCTAGAATTTGATCACAGTGAACAGTGTCTTTCCCAAGTTACATCCCCACTCATATCAGCCAAGGTTTTTTTTTAGGACAGTTAGCAAAGGCCAACTTGCCTCCAAGGCTTCAGTACTAAGAACCAGTGCAATTTTGCCTCCTAGTTTGAGAGTCCTTAGTCCTTCAGAAAAGACTATGCTGCAATGAAATCCCATTGCAATGTAGGAAAAAACATTGATTGTACAGCTCTCAAATTGCTGTTGGGTCAACTGTAAACATGTCAATGTGTGATATAAGCTGCATTTTATTCATGCCTTGGACATTCAACCTTGGGGTCTCCAGTTTGAATCACAGTCACGGTGTCTGGTGGGTTAAGGATGAACAGTTTTCCCATCTCCCAGGTCACATGTATGCAGAAGACCTTCTTCTTCTTCTTCTGCTGTTTGTGGGCTTCAACTCCCATGTTCACTCGTATATACGCGAGTGGGCTTTTTACGTGTATGACTGTTTTTACCCCGCCATGTAGGCAACCATACTCCGTTTTCGGGGGTGTGCATGCTGGGTATGTTCTTGTTTCCATAACCCACCGAACGCTGACATGGATTACAGGATCTTTAACGTGCGTATTTGATCTTATGCTTGCGCATACACACGAAGGGGGTTCAGGCACTGGCAGGTCTGCACACATGTTGACCTGGGAGATCGTAAAAATCTCCACCCTTTACCCACCAGGCGCCGTCACCGTGATTCGAACCCGAGACCCTCAGATCGAAAGTCCAACGCTTTAACCATTCGGCTATGGCGCCCGTCTGCAGAAGATCAAATAAACACATCAAAGATCCTGTATTCCATGTCAGCAATTGGTGGGGTTATGGATAAAAAAAACAAAAACATACCCAGCATGCACAACCAAGAAAATAGAGTACAGCTGCCTACAGGGGATTTGGGGGTGGGGGGTCATACACATAAAAAGCCTACTCATATGTATGTACGAGTGA
Source organism: Babylonia areolata (assembly GCF_041734735.1). Classification (NCBI taxonomy): domain Eukaryota; kingdom Metazoa; phylum Mollusca; class Gastropoda; order Neogastropoda; family Buccinidae; genus Babylonia; species Babylonia areolata. The sequence goes on from NC_134879.1 coordinate 31,196,879, forward strand.
ATGTGGGAGTTGCAGCCCACAAACATTCCTGCTACTCTTCTTTAAAAGTTACTATTTCTTTCTATATATTCTGCCTACACTTTTCTTAATGTTATTTTTACATTCCACCTACACTTCTTGGAATGTCATCATCTTCATTTTCACATGCTGCCTGCTATCTTGGAATATTATAAGATTTATTTGTTGTTATTGTTGTTGTTGTTTTCACAGCACCAAGACTTACTGTAAGGTATCCCAGTTCTTGTCACTGCGGAAGACGATGGGCCAGTAGCGAGGTCCCAGCACTTTCACCTGAACAAAACACACACACCTTGGTGAACCAACCCCATACACCTTTCATCTCACGCAACACAGCCTGGTCCATGGTCATTCCCCTTAAAAAGTCACACCTCACAAGGCCTTTTGTCAGCCATCAGGGCGGTGAATTCATGTCCAGGAGTGAGGAATTTCAGAGTAAACTGCCTTTCCCAGGGACGCATTGTCATGTCAAAACCAACCCTGATCACTGGTGACCACTGGATCAGAAGTCCTACACCTGACTGACTCGGCCATGGAGCCGCCACATACACTCAGAATAATACTATACATCAGCTTTTGCTGTTTCATAATAATTTATATAATTTCAAATTTTAATAAAACCATTAAAAGATTTTTTTTTTTTTTTTTTTTTTAGTATATAAAAACAAAAACAAACCCACACTACAAAAAAACATTCACTTTTTTGCACACATAAACAGGGATCGCGTTAACGCATGTTTTTCGCGTATTTGACACATTTTGATTTTCACTGACGCATTTTCACAGCGCTCACGCGTAACACTTAAGCAAAACAACTTTTACTCCAAGCCATATCAATGCAACTTTAGGACTGACTTGGCAGCTAGGTTTGCGATACTGAATCAGATGGTACAAGACAAAGTGTCTGTGGATGCGGAGCACTGCGAGATGCCTACGTGACTCTTAACAGCTACAGCCAATTAACAGAGTACGCGCGCACACAACACTGCTTAGCTGACAAGTTTTGGAACAGAGTGGCGTCATTACAGGACGTGACCAGTTTCGAGAAAGCCTGCAAAGTCGTCATCATGGATTATGACGCAACATATCCTGATTTTGCTGTGCTGGCGAACATTGCATTGACAGTCCCAGTCAGCTCTGTTCCTTGTGAGAGAGGTTTCAGCTGGCAAAATATGATCAAAACTGCTGACCGATCAAGACTGACAGATGCGCATGTGGACACGCTGTTGCGCATTGCAATGGAAGGTCCAGCATTAAGCCAGTGCAACGAAATGATTGTCAGGGCTTGTGGTGAATTTCAGCGCCGACGTGAGCGGCGAAAATAGGTGAGTAAACCTTTGATTTAGTGTCATAGGTCTGACGCAATTCTGACTCTAACTTACGCGTTTTTTTGCTGACTTTGCGTAAGCTGCACGCGTTTTGAAAAAGTCTAGCGCGATCCCTGACAAACCAATGTCAAAGACTAAACTAAGACCAGAATTATTCAGTTTACAACATAATAATTCAGTAAAAATACTGTCAGTGAAAAATTCAGTGCACATGTCAGTTCCATCTCTCACCCCACAGATTTTATGTGGTGTGGTGGCCTAGTGGTAATGCATCCACCCAGGAACCAAGAGAACCTGAGCCCGCAGGTTCCAATCAAACACTTGCCAGTATTTTGTACGCCACCACAAGGCCTTGAGTTGTGGTCTGAATGCTTGTCATTTGAGTGAGATGGTAAACCGAGGTCCTGTGTTTAGTATACACTCAGAAGAACCCACTGAAACAAAATTGTTTGCCTTGGCAAAATTCTGAAGATTAAATCCACTTTGATAGGAAAAAAATACATTTGCAGGCAGAAACAGAAAAAAAAAGAAAAAAAGAAGTGTCACTGCACAGTAGCAACTCTCTCTCCCTGGAGAGATCAGCCCAAGTTTTGCACACAGAAATCAGCTGGGACAAAAGGCAGTACAACATGAGTCAATAAACACCTACCTCATCCAGTGTGTGCAGCTCAGGCAGGAGACAGGGTGCGTATGTGGTGAAGCTCTGGTTGTGGTAATCAGCACAGTCCTGACAACAAAGCTCCCTGTCAGTTACACTGGCTGCCATGACATGCTGATACTTTCTGATTTCCACACTGATATAATTACAGACCCACTTCTTGATCTGCTAATTCTCCTATGGAAGGCAAATGGAGGATGTAAGAAAGTGAGTGAATGAGAAAGTAAACTATCAATCTTTTCACTAATGGCAAAAATCATAGAGGCTATCTTAGAGCTCTCAATATTAGTATAAAGTTTGCATAAATCATCTTCATTACATAATCTGATCACTTGACGAAAAAAACACTGTAATCATAACAAAGGAGCAAAAAAACAAACAAAAAAAGCCCTGCAGATACAATGCGATACCAACCACATAGAGCCTGGGACTGAAAAGGTTCAAACCATTAGAGAAACACACCAACAAGAAGTGAAACTACCTAAACACACACACATGCAAGTGCATGGCTTTATCATTGTTGTCAATTTGTCTGACTGAAGATGCAATGCATAGTTCAAGCCCTCACAGCAGCAGTACAAAAGAAACAAACATGCTCACACTCCACTCAACAGGGTCACTGCAGACATTCACAGCATCGCACACACAGAATGGAACATGCTCACACTCCACTCAACAGGGACACTGCAGACATTCACAGCATCGCACACACAGAATGGAACGTGCTCACACTCCACTCAACAGGGTCACTGCAGACATTCACAGCATCGCACACACAGAATGGAACATGGTCACACTCCACTCAACAGGGACACTGCGGACATTCACAGCATCACACACACAGAATGGAACATGGTCACACTCCACTCAACAGGGTCACTGCAGACATTCACAGCATCGCACACACAGAATGGAACGTGGTCACACTCCACTCAACAGGGACACTGCGGACATTCACAGCATCGCACACACAGAATGGAACATGCTCACACTCCACTCAACAGGGACACTGCAGACATTCACAGCATCACACACACAGAATGGAACATGCTCACACTCCACTCAACAGGGACACTGCAGACATTCACAGCATCACACACACAGAATGGAACATGCTCACACTCCACTCAACAGGGACACTGCAGACATTCACAGCATCACACACACAGAATGGAACATGCTCACACTCCACTCAACAGGGACACTGCAGACATTCACAGCATCACACAAATACAATGGCATATGCTCACACTCCACTCAACAGAATACAAATAGTTAATCTCTTTTACCCTATAATTACATTTAATCTAACATACAATGATAAAATGAAAGATGACTGCAAAGTCTATAAAAATTACAAATGGATAAAGTAAAACAAAAACAAAAAAAAACCCTAAAGGTTGTAAAACAAAACTCACTTTTGATAAAAGGTGTCCAAAAGTGAGACTCATTTTACAACCAACACTTTTTATCAACTTTCTCCATTTGTAAACTATCATACCACTTTTTTTTATTTTTTTTTTTTAACTTTCATTATTTACTGCCACCCACAAGTTCAGACTCCAGCAATGGTCGGACTCCTGTCCCATGCAAAATACTTCTCAACATATATTCACTCATTTCGTTCTGAATGCATGACATACTGACCTTGAATTTGATCTTCAAGGGCACAAAGCAAGGTCGCCCCGAGTCGACATCGTGTGGAACCATGACACGTGGCTTGGCAGCCAGCACGTACAGGTGACGGAACGCCTGCAGGTGATACCTGGAACCACACGTGTCAAACACATCAGTTGAGACCTGAAACCCGATCAGAAGTGGTTTGTTTTGTTTTTTTGGCCTGTGTCCAGCTCCCACCCAGAGCTGCGTGAGCTATGGATTCAAATGGGAAGACTGGGACCACACGACTGACAGTCATCCACTAGACTGCTTAAATTTACTGACCAACACTGCAAGTGTCTGTACCTCTCAGTCTGGTTGACACCAGGATATATTATGAGAGAACAGCTTTGCTAAGTAGTCCCAAACCTAAATGGACCCCCCTTGCAGCATTGTCATCATCTCCATCATCATCATCAAAATAAGAAAAAAAAATGTGCATGTGTGTGCGTAGATGCATGTGAGACTAAATCCTGACCTAATGACACAGGACACAAATGATGAGCAGCTGTCAATCATCTCTACCCAGGTGGACATTCTGTTGAGCAAATGACTCTATGATTGTAAAGGGCTTACAGCTTTGTCTGTGACGGGGAACAGGCACTATTTTAGCATCCATATCAATCAAAAAAATTCTGAGGCAACAAAGAAAAGAAAAGAAAACAAAGATCTCACTTGTTGTCAGTGCTGAAGATGGGGAATTTGGGGAAGAAGGCGATCAGCAAGGTTCCCACAGCTTCTGGCGTTGTGCTTAGTGTGTACCTGAAACAAGGCAAGGTGAGAAGTTTACATCCTGTGCCTCCAGTCAGCGCTGAAATGTTATGTGCATCCACCTTTTACACACACCTTACAAACAAAAACATTGATGTCAAAACATAAAAAAGCCCATCTACCCAAACAAAACAATACATATTAACAAAGAATTTTTTATAGACAAAAATAATTTCCCTATCAATAGAAATAAATTAGTTGAAAAGAACTACATATGGAAGAAACAAAGGATTTAAGTTGAACAATATTGTTTTGTTGTGTTTTTCAGGAAACAGTTGGTGGAATTTAATGGGTTCTATATCCTCACACAGACAGTAGACTCACTGTTCACCACCTCAGGCCTTCCCACATGGAGTGGAGTGGTGGCCTAGTGGTAACGAGTCCACCCAGGAAGTGAGAGAATCTGAGGGCATGGGATCACATCCCACACTCGCCATAATTTTCTTCCCCTCCACGGAGTGGTGGTCTGGATGATCATCATTCGCACGAGACAATAAACAGAGGTCCCTTGTGCAGCATGCACTTAGTGTGTGTAAAAGAACCCGCAGCAACAAATGGGTTGTCCCTGGCAAAATCCCTGAAGAAAAATCTACTAATATAGTAAACCAAAACACTTGCATACAGGCAAAGGGAAAGGGTGGCACTGCACTGTGGGACTGCACTATCCCCAAGGAGAGCAACCTGAATTTCAAATAAAGCAATCAGTTTTTACACCAAAAAAAAAAAAAAGTGATACAAAATTACAATAAAATAAATTGTCCAATAAAAAATGGATGAGCAAGCCAGCATGCCAGTATCTCTATGCATGGCAAGACGTGGAGTGATCATGTGTGCCTGTGTGTGCACGTGCGTGTATTCAGCCTGTATCCATTTCATATGTCATAAGCTCCTCACGGGAAAAGATTAAAGTACAGCTCCTACGGAGCAATCAAAGATACACAACCCTACACACCATGTGTCTCCAAGTCCTCAAAGAAGAGAGAAAGGTTTGTCAGAAGGAATCAAGAATGTACAAATCAGCCAACACTTTTTTGTCCAGTAATATCAAATAACTTAACCCTTTCACTACTGCTGCGCACATCCAGACACACGCACATCCACACAAGCTTACACATACTAACACCCAGCCCCAACACACATTTATACACGCCAAGACACAGACAGAAGAAACAGACGGTGACCCGTACTTTCCGCCCCCGAGGAAGAGAAGGCCGGTAGCCATGGAGTGGGCCATGTGAGAGCCGTACATGGCCCCCCCGTACTGCTGCCCCACCCGCTTCCTCAGGAACCGACACACACGCAGAACCTCCAGCTCCCCCGTCCCTGCCATCACCTGTGTCAGGGGAAACAACTCACGTTAACTCATTCTACTCCAGGTGCAAGTGCACTCGAACCATGATTACTTCCCCTGTAGACCAGTCATGTCTGACAATGACCACCAGAACAGCAGAGGAGGCAACTGCTGTCATGACTATCTGGGCTGGAATTTGAATATAGTGGAGAGTGTCTTGTCCAAGGTACATCTCCACTCTCGGCCAAGAGGCAAATGTATAAGAACACATGGCAACAAAAGGACTGTCCCTGGAAAAAATCCAATTTAACCCTTTCGCTGCCAGGGAAATAAGATAACAGTGAAATCTATTTGCCAGGATTTTTTTTTTCCCCACAAAAAACGGGTATATATTTTTTTTAAATTCTGTGCTCTCTGTTATTGGAGAAAGACCCATAAAAGTGTATGTTTTCTGAAAGGTAAATCAATAAAGAATACAAAACACATGATGTTTTTCAATTGTATGTATATTCAGTGACATGCTGTTGTTTTGAAATCAGTGTTTTGTTTTTTGTGACATTTTAAACTTGTTCATTACAAACATTAGTCAGGTAATTTGCACTAAAATATCATATTTTCTAGACAAATGGATAATACCTGTACACACAAATTATACTAGAACAACCACAATATAAAAAAAAAAAAAGACAGATACACAACACATTATGACTGCTCCAAGTGATAACATGGATGTGAGGTCACGCCCCCTCTGTCTCCATGCCCATCCTCTTCATCCCTCTCACACAGTCACTTTATCCAGTTCTCATCAGACTGTGTTGGCTTAGTGCCAAGAAAATCGCTCACACTGTGTCCTGCTAATAATTCACTCACTTTCTGCTGTCTGCTACAGCTGTACAGCCAGCATCACTCACTGATAATTGTATCTTGGCCAGTCTCTTCAATGCTCCCTTCATTTTCTATCAAATCATCCGATAAAAGTTCATCACTGTCTTCTCCTTTGAATTTATGCTTCAATTCGTTCTGAGTATCAGCTAAAGAAAGCAATCTTGGTTGATTTAGTGCACCACGATCGCACGTCTTGAGCACATTTTGTTGAGTGAGCGAGGAGAGGAGCCAGGTAAACACTGCGGCCAGTAACCCAACCAAAACGTTCAAATAAAGGACTGCCTCATGACGTAGATGGGGTTTCTAGCTATGAATAGAATCCAGAAAGATTCCCCAAGCTAAAGCTACCAGTATTTTTGTCATCGAACTCAATGCAAACCAGGGAAAAGTCAGAATATTTCGATGACGAGTTATCTCATCATTGTGGCAGCGAGCGTACATGCTTGCGCTGACGAATGATCTCGTCATTTAGGCAGCCTAGTATACTAAATATCTTGCAGACAGAATATAAAATCGGGGTGGAGCTGCACTGTAGTGATGCACTCTAATTTCACTAAAAGAATGCACTCTAATTTCACTCAAAGAATGCTCTCTAACTTCACTCAGAGAAATCTGTTCTGACAAAAAAAAAGTAATACAATACCATACAAAATAAAACATTTTGCACCCCAAATACATATCTATCCCAAAAACCCAGCTGCTTCCCTCGGACCAAGTATTTTCAGTTTCACTTTCTTAAAAAGTTGTTTAATTTGTAATCACTGTGTCATATTCATTTATCTCTGCTGTTATTCTTGGCCAAGGAACAATGATTAAGAAAGAAAAGCATTAAAAAAACAAAACAAAAAAAACGTGAAAACTTATTAACTCTTTCAATCCTGCAGCATGGTTTTCCGGTTCACAGGAATTTTACCCTTTGTTCCTGGAGGCCAGAAAACCGTGCAGCAGAGAATTCCCCCTTTCCTTCCTGCAGCCCAGAAAATCAGTTCTCGCCGTAAGCGCTTTGAACTTTGTGCAAGTCGCGTCAACAGCACGCGTCATCTATCCTTGACCAGGTCACTAGCTGGGCAGTGTTTATGAGTAGAATGGATGCCAGACACCCCCCTCCCCCTCCCTAGGCTGTGGGAAAGTGGGTGCCGCTACATTCTTGCCGATGTGCTGTGTAGACACATGGACACAGAAAAATGGAACGTGTAGAAAGTTCGGATTCTGACCAGTTTTCTGATGATGAGTTATACAATGCTCTATCAGATGATGATTTCAATCTGTTTCAACTGAATGACAAGGAGAGAGTGCAATTAGCTGTTGCTACAGAAGCACAGATAGCAGGTGATGAAAAGTTCTAAAAGTAACAAGTGTGAAAACTATGGTGTATATTTGTGCAGTAACTAGTGTGACTGCTTCAAGGTATATCACACACACATCACCTCTGTGTGGCATATTACGTGATGAATGTGACATGGACATGTGTATTTAGAGAAAGTATTGTTTCTGAATAGTTTTTGTTCAAGAACTGTGTACGTAACGATCTCATTCTGGCTCTGTGACTGCTGGTGGAGTAAAAGGCATATGTTCTCTTTGAGACTAAGTTCAAATCATTCATGTGATAAGGACAACAGCAGTGACAATTGTGACAGTTTTCATGGATATGACTAGCAGTGTGGCACTGAGATACATGTGCGGCACTACTCGGTGAGTACCTGCATGATGTGCATACTCTGCAAGCAAAACACTGTCCTGCAGGTGGTACATACTTGTATGCATTGTGTTTGACCCAAAAGTCACCTGTTTTACACCCGAGTGTCACCAGAGATGTCACCCTATAGTGTCAACAGGGTCTCAGACAACTTCTCACATCAATTCTGTATACAACAGAATATGACAATCTTAGTGTACTGTAATGAGCTGCGTTGACGTAAGCCTCCGAAATAAGTACCCTGTTTCATACTTTCTTTCTCTTCTCTAAATCTAGGAATGAAGGGAATATACATATGGTAGGAATCTCGGAACAAGGGGGAGTAATGGCTCATAGAAAAACAGGAACGAAAGAGTTAACTGACATAGGGAGAAGAGAACAGAAAAAGAGAAGGGGAAAGAGTGAGAGAAAGAGAGCAAAGAGAAGAGAAAAGAGGAAATGAAAGAAAGAGGGAGAGAGAAAACTCAGAATTCAAAACATTTTTATTCAAGGATTAAGGTTTTAGGCATGGTCTATTCCTCCAATCTGAAGGGAGAGAGAGAGAGAGAGAGAGAGAGAGAGAGAATGAGAGAGAGAGAGAGAGAAAATGAAAGAGAAAGAAAGAGTGAAAGAGAAAGACAGACAGACAGACAGACAGACAGACACAGATAGGTGTGGGGCACTGACCATGGCGAGAGAGGTGAGCAGAACACTGGTGCAATTTTCCATCATGTTAAGAGAAACAGACAGACAGAGAGGTGTGGAGGCACAGACAGACAGACAGACAGAGAGTTGTGGGGACACTGACAGACAGACAGAGAGTTGTGGGGACACTGACAGACAGACAGACAGACAGACAGAGGTGTGGGCGCACTGACCATGGCCAGAGAGGTGAGCAGAACACTGGTGCAGTTCTCCATCATACTGCGGCCGGCCTGCTCACACAGCGTGGGCGTCAGCAGTCTGTTCAGTAGGCGTCGCATGTACTCCAGCTGTCGACACAAACACTACCGTTGTGCTGTGCTGTGCTGCGCTGCGCTGTGTTGTGTTGCACTGTGCTATGTTGCACTGTGCTGTGTTGTGTTCAACTGTGCTGTGCTATGTTGCGCTGTGCTGCACTGTACTGTGCTGTACTGTATAATATTTACTGTACATACAGCAGTCTGTTCAGTAGGCGTCGCATGTACTCCAGCTGTTGACACAAACACTACCGTTGTGCTGTGCTGTAGTGTGCTGCGCTGTGTTGTGTTGCACTGTGTTATGTTGCACTGTGCTATGTTGCACTGTGCTGTGTTGTGTTCAACTGTGCTGTGCTATGTTGTGCTGTGCTGCACTGTACTGTGCTGTACTGTATAATATTTACTGTACATACAGCAGTCTGTTCAGTAGGCGTCGCATGTACTCCAGCTGTTGACACAAACACTACCGTTGTGCTGTGCTGTAGTGTGCTGCGCTGTGTTGTGTTGCACTGTGTTATGTTGCACTGTGCTATGTTGCACTGTGCTGTGTTGTGTTCAACTGTGCTGTGCTATGTTGTGCTGTGCTGCACTGTACTGTGCTGTACTGTATAATATTTACTGTACATACAGCAGTCTGTTCAGTAGGCGTCGCATGTACTCCAGCTGTTGACACAAACACTACCGTTGTGCTGTGCTGTAGTGTGCTGCGCTGTGTTGTGTTGCACTGTGTTATGTTGCACTGTGCTATGTTGCACTGTGCTGTGTTGTGTTCAACTGTGCTGTGCTATGTTGCGCTGTGCTGCACTGTACTGTGCTGTACTGTATAATATTTACTGTATTTGTAAGCTGGGTGTCAGCAGTCGGTTCAGCATGCATCACATGAACTCCAGCTGTCAACAGCAACACTTCCCTTGTGGCATGTGTGTTGGTTTGCATTGTATTGTATTGTATTGGTGTGTATTGTTTCTGTATTGAGTTGTGTTGTATTTACTGTCTTGTGTTGTCTTGTATATATTGTAGTGTGCTGTGCTATACTGTAATGTGGTGTGGTGTTTTGCTGTGTGATGTGTGTGGTGTTGTGAATGTTGTCTGGTGTGTTTTGTTTTGTGTGGTGTGATCTGGTGTGTTCTGCTGGACTGTGGTGTTGCAGTGTATCATGTTTTGTACTGGTTCATTCTGTCTGTATTTACTGTATTGTATTGTATTTACTGTATTGTATAATACTGTATTGTAGTCTTTGTACACTCCCCCAACAAATGAGGGCTGGAAGAGATCTGGGGAGGGAGGTAGGGGGTTTAATGAGACTGAGGGGATTGGTAATTAATTAAGTGGGTTATGAGGATGAGGACAACGTGTGTGTGTTTGAGTGTGTGTGTGTGTGTGTGTGTGCGCGCGTGTAAGAATGAGTGTGTGCGAGGGTGTGTATGTGGGTGGTACTTGAGTGAAAATGGTACACAGTAGGAGGCTGGCCTTTGTTAACAATGAAGCCTCATGTGTTTAAAGATTTATACAACTGTGCCTGCTTTTGTTGGCATACTGGGGCATGCTGCATATAATGTTGTGTGTTTCCTATGAAAGCCTAACCATTTTTAGGCAAAACAATACAGTCCCATTTTTCTTTCTCCTCTGTAAGTTATTGCAAATAATCAGGCGTGACAAGAGGATTGGAGAGGAAGAAAATGCAAAACAGACATTCGATACACCGATCCACTTCAAAGGAGGAAGCTTTTTCTTTCTCTTCTGCCTTCCCGTTGCCATGCTATACAGTCAAGTTTACTGCAGTGATGAACTCTTGCAATCCATTGCAAACACTCCTGACTCAACGTCTCCTCAAGATCCACCACCTCGGACCAGAACTGATATCGGAGTGCAGCATGGGCTGGGCACCACTGAAGGATGTGCTCAAGGGGCTGGATGCCTGTGCCACCAGTCTATGCAGGAGATGTGGATCCTGCAGAGGTGAGCCAGAAGCTGGCAGTGTCCAGTCCACAGCCTGAAGATGACCTGATGTGCTCTGGAGAGGATTCTGGTGTCTTCATCTTCTGTGTCAAGGCTCGGGTGGAACAAGAGAGTTTTGGGTTTTTTTTTTGTTTTGGTTTTTTTTTTTGGGGGGGGGGGTTCTCGTTTTTTTATAACTTTTTTTTTTCCAAATAACAAAAAACCAAAAAAAACCCAACAACAAAAAAACCCCAAACAAACAAGCAAACAAAAAAGAAACCTGGACCCTTACCAGTAAATCGTATGCTGCCTTGTTGGCTGTTCCGGCAAATTTCAGTCCAAGCACCATGGCACTGCCAGCCACTATGTTGATCCAGGCTTGGCTGTTCCAACACACACAATTACATAAAATAATATGTGATTAACATTTCTTGTGATCACACCCATATACTCAGGCTAGCACACACACACACACACACACATGCACACACACACCACTCACACACACACACAAACATTATATATATATGAGATAAATATTTCATGTACTCACATCCATACACTCTTACTAGCACATGCAAACAAACACATTCACAAACATGTACATCAAAACCCACACACACGCATACATACACACACACACCCTTGCATGCTCATACACACATGCAAACATGCCTACACACACATACACATTATAATTGTTTTATGTAATCACACCCATATTCTCATGATAGCATGCACACACATGCACGCACATACACACAACACACACAAAATTAAAAAAATACAAGTGAAATACCCTCCTCCTTTTGAAAAGTACATACATGCACTCATACACAAACACAAGCACACGCATGCACGGAAGCACACACACGCACGCATATGAACATTTCATTCCATGCTCATTATGTCATCAATAAACACATCATCTGTGGATTATCAAGGCTAAGGATTGAAATTGTGCCTCACCGTTCATAACAATGGACTTATTTAACACTGAAACACCTATCACTTTAAAACACATTGACTATGTCAATTCATGCTCTGTTTCAAGGAAAACATAACTGGTCAGGCATGGTATCAAATTTGAATTTCAATGACAATTTACTAGTACCAATCATATGGTGGTGGTGGTGGTGTGTCCATCGAGATCGATGATGACCATCGTTGTCATCCAGATGGGGGATGGGGGGAGGGTGGTGGTGGGGTGGGGGGAAGGATGCTCATGAGTCTATCTGTGAGTGCGCAGATGGCTGAATAGTCCAATCTGCGCACGAAATGTTCGCTGACAGTTGGGGCAGACAAAGACAGGCATATCATTGTCAGGGAGCTTGTTTGCCCGTGACTTTCTGGCCTGCCTCTTCTGAACAGCTGCAGCAGTCCTGTTGGCCTCGCACAACTTGGCGCCTTTGTGCACAGCAGCACGCCATTTGTTACGGTCCACTGCAGATTCCTCCCAGGAGTCAGGGTTGGTATCAAACGCTTTCAGAGAGACTTTCAGATTATGTACCAATCATATAATATGCTGTGGGAGGGAAACTACCTGCTTCTACTTTTGTTTTCTTCACTTCAGTGGGGTAGTAGTTTGAACAGGACAAGGAATCAGACCCCTGCCAAAGTCTGCATCAGTAGGTCATGGTAAAGTCTGTGTTATAAAACTTTTGTTGTTGTTGTTGTTGTTTTCATTCACAACTTACCTCATGGTTTCAAAGTCAATGTTCTCATCCATGTCCTCACTTTCCTCCTCCTCCAGTCTCTTGAAGGCAAATTTCTTCACAATCTGCAATCATGGACAGTGGACAAAAAGGAATCAAGAATCAAGAAAATTAAAACCATTAACCCTCGAAGAGGCATGGAGGGTAGACAGCAGCAACATACACATTTTATACATAAACACTAACTGAGCAAGTCTGATTATTGAAACAAGCAGTATAAAAAAGGTCAATACATGCATAAAGCATTTTTATTTCCAAATTTTTGTACATCAGACAGCAGGATTAACACTTTGCACTCCAAGAATTGATTTTTATGCAACAACCAACTGCTTTCCTTGGACTTTAACAACCAACTGCATGAAGAGTACAGACATTTCCAAACTGCAGTGAGTGCGTTCAATTTCGCTTACTGTGTGGGCGAATTCAGTTTCGCTTTCTCAATCAGATGATTTCTCATTTGGTGCTGTTAGTTTGTTGGCTTTAGCTTCTGTGTTGTTTGAAAGTAGTTTGTCAGTGTCTTTTTAGGGGGATTGAGCGTATTTTGATTAAAGATGTGTGTGTTGATTAAAGATGTGTGTGTTTTGTACATAAAGTATGGCTTTGACAGTGCACTAAGCTGTTCTTGAGCTGGTCCATAGGGAATGTACTGAAGCTGCACTGATGGGGTATAAAATGTTAATCTGCGATTTAATACTTGCATGAATAAACTGTCCTTGACAAGTTCTGCCTTAACTCTGTATCACATGAATATCTAACTCTTTTCTCTGTTTAGTTTTTGTTGTTATTATCATCATTATCATTACATCATCATTTTTTTATCATCATTATTATCATCATCGTAATGATCATTATTATCATCGTCATCATTATCATCATCACCATTATTTTATCATATTACCATATCATTATCAATGTTGTTGTTTTATCTTTGTTTAACCAGCAGAGTGCCTATAAGACGTCAGCTGACGTCCTACAAAAAGTATTGCCATTGTGCCTATAAGACGTCCACTGACATCCTGCATATGTTCTGATTTTCCCTTCATTGGAGTTTGGTTCAATTCACATAAACAGGCTCTGAACACCCAGTCTGATGTGTCTGGATCATAAAAATACTATTTAAATGAACATTCATCAGATAGAAGACCCCTTTCTACTGGATAATAATTTGCTGACCACGTGATACGCGCGTGGAAAAGGGGGTTGCATCATGTGCAAACAAATGCATTGAAAACTGTCCAGTACAGCAAATAGTCACAGTCAGCAGATTTACACAATTCTGAAAGCTCTGCTTGTGATTATGGACAGCTTTCGCGATGGAGAAGGATCTCTCTTGTCTGATGATTGGTTTGAAAACGAAGGTGACTGACAACAACAGTTATGAAACAGCCCATTTTTATGGTAATTCAGTCCGTCCATCTAATCAGACAGCACTTTTGAACAACTGGCTATGACTGACAGAATACGCACAGCCAGTGTTGGAAGAAGAGAAGGAGAGGGAGAGGAGTGATGTAAGACAATAGGTTGAATGCCAGCCAGAGGTCATCAAGGGGGCGTGGCTTTTGGGAAGAGTGAACTCACATTTCAAAGCAGACAGAAGGCAATCGACAACCACCAATGCACCACGATTTTCACGAAACGCAGTGCTGGCCCTGCACTGGCCGTGAAACACATGCTTTTTGTTTTTAACGCTTTTTTTTGCCGCTGAGTCAGAGGGATGACTTGTTTGAAGAGGTGGCAAGCCGGATACACAGCAGACACTTTAATCAGACCACATACAACTTGAAAAGAGGGAATGTCATCAAAGAACTTCACCTTCTCACCTGCAAATGCTCTTTGCTGTCAAAAAGCCTGCCAGTTCAGTTTCAGAGAATTTTATTGACCTTTTACATTGACTTTTCTCACTTTTGTCATTATTGGGACAGTGATTTACTTACATGTCTGCAAGAGCTGTGATTTGTTTTCATAAGCTTATAGTCTGTTTTAATTTCTTCTACACGTATGATCTGACAATAGGCTTGCTATTTCTTGCTGTATTTGGTTTCTTTTCTTTATGGATGTCATTATGTAGAGGTGGAAATAGACTTTTTTGTTGCACGAAAATTATTATCTTGACTTTACATGCCTGAACAGTTACCTACAATCAACCTAATTGGGAAAAAAAGCCCAGAAGCAGAATCTACACTCATTTTCCTTCACAAAAACGTTTACTTTCTTTCTGTATCACCCATAGCTTTTGTGCTAGATTTTTTTATGATTTATTAGCCCTGAATCCTCAATATTCCCTGGCAAGGGGAGAGCACTTTTTTTTACAAAATTCTCTGGCACTGAACTGGTTAACTATCATTATCATTCTGCAGGCGTCCTTAAAAAGAACAACACACACACAAAAATAACTCAGGAATGTTGCTGAGGCAGACGTAAAGCTCATTTAATGAAACCAACAGAGAGAGACGGACAGACAGACAGACAGATGGACCAACAGACAGGCAGACAGGCGGACCTCAGGGATGTTGCTCTCCAGCCAGGTGCTGCTCGGCACCACAGAGTCCCACAGGACCAGGCCACGGCTCAGCGTCTGCAATGCCCCCAGGCATCCTTGTATTGTGCTGTGTTGTATTGTGCTGTGTTGTATTGTACTGTGTTGTATTGTACTGTACTGTCCTACATTGTACTGGGCTGTGTTGTATTGTACTGTGTCGTATTGCACTGTGTTGTATTGTACTGCACTGTGCTGTGCTGTCCTACATTGTACTGGGCTGTGTTGTATTGTACTGTGTTGTATTGTACTGCACTGTACTGTACTGTCCTACATTGTACTGGGCTGTGTTGTATTGTGCTGTGTTGTATTGTACTGTGTTGTATTGTGCTGTGTTGTATTGTACTGTGTTGTATTGTACTGTACTGTACTGTCCTACATTGTACTGGGCTGTGTTGTATTGTACTGTGTTGTACTGCACTGTACTGTACTGTCCTACATTGTACTGGGCTGTACTGTATTGTACTGTGTTGAGTTGTTATGTGCTGTATTGCACTGTCCTATATTGTACTGTACTGTATTGTATTGTATTATCCTGTATTGTATTGCACTGTATGCACTGCATTATACTGTACTGTAAAAGCACAAAAGAATAACTTTATTATCTCATTAAGAGAAGTTACAGCAGGTGCAGCAAAAACAAAGGTAGACAATTACTCAACACAAAAACATAAACATGACTTCATTAAAAAGAGTCAATAACATATGCGACATTAACATAAAAACTATTGCATATATATTCACTAAACTAAAATGTTGAAATTAATCATTATTGTAAACATACTGAAATACACCAAGGCTAACATTGCATGTATCATATTGCACATTAATTAAGATAAGATAAGAATTTACTGTCACATAGTTATTATCAGTATAAGTGTATCAAAAGACAAGAACATTGCACAATGCCTTTTCACATTCATCCTGCACACTGTCACACATTTATGTAAATGATTATCTAAAAAAAATTAAACAAAGTGCAATCTATTATGCATCCACTTTCACATGTACCCGCATGCAAGCACGCACGTGCACACACACACACACACACGCACACACACACATATTGTGACACACACTTGCATACATAGTTCTCATGAATTTAAAAGGTGAACTGAATGTGGTAAAAAGGTCTTCTGAGCCCTGGATGTTACTTTTAAACGTTTTGTAGTGTCGTCCTGATGGCAGCAGTTCATAGTACTTTGCTAAAATATGTGTGTTGTCAGTTGTTATCTGCCTGGCTTTCTAAACCAATCGCCTTTCATACAGCTCTTGCATATTAGCTTGTCTCACTCCCACAACTTTACTGCTCACACTCACGGCATCATTCAGAACTCGCTTACTTCTCACTGCCAAACTTCCATACCAGCACATAAACGAAACTGTCAGCACAGACTCTATACAACATCAATACTAGCTCTGGAGAATCTTTGAACTGACAACAATATTCCTGAACTTCTGCAAGCAAAATATTCTAGACTGACTTTTCTTATGAATTCAATCAACATTCCTGTCAAAAGCCAGATTATTGTCTAAAATAGTCCCTAAATATTTGTATTCATCAACTCTCTCCACGGTTTCACCATCTATGACAAGAGTACATTACACTGTATTGTATTGTACTGTCCTGTATTACACTGTACTGTATTTTCATGTATTGTACTGTACTGTATTGTCTTGTATCGTATTGTACTGGATTGTATCATATTGTATATAAGTATATCGTACCGCTCTATATTGTATTGTACTGTGTACTGTACTGTACTGCATTGCATTGCATTGTATTGCTCCTTGTCACCACAGATTTCTCTGTGCGAAATTCAGGCTGCTCTCTCCAGAGAGAGCACATCACTAAAGTACAGCATCACCTTTTTTTTCTTCTTTTCCTGCCTGCTGGTGTACTTTTTTTCACATGACTTGTTCACTTCAAACTTGGTCAGTCTTTGTTCCATTGCTCAGAACAATGGCTGCAGCTGTGTGTTTACAATGTGGTAAATAGTCCTTTAAACATGGCCCCTTATGTCGACTAAAGTCGCTGAAGGCGGTGAACTGTCTGGTCAACTAAAATCGCCTGTAGCGGCGAAAAACTTAACTACAATCTGTACACATTAATATCAAAACGACAGGAAAACAATTTTTAAAGGACAAATCGCACATATCTCACAGACTAGCAGCAGTACACAGTTCACGGTGTACATCATATGTTCAGTGACTACAAACAGGTTAAGATTTTTTTACACACACACACACACACACACACACAGAGTTATCAGATCCAGTTCACAAATATATCCATGCATCGATCTGCACCCTGACTTCTGTAGTGTGTGCACACCGCCTTACAGCCACTACACAGAGATACCCGAAACCAACAAAAATGAAAATGAACACAACACACACACACACACGTACACACACATGCACACGCATATACACTCACACACAGAGACACACTCGCACACAGACAGAGACACACACCCATACGAATGCACACACACATACAGGCACAGACAAACAGAGCAAAAGATTAAAATCAAAACAAAACAGTCAAACTGACCCGCAGCAGGAGGAAGTCGGGCCGAACATGGTCCAGCATGAACTGTGTGTCTGGGGCCTCCAGCCATTCCGCCACAGCACTGTGTTCACACACAACACACACACATGCACACAGACACACACAGACAGACATACACACCCACACATGTATGCAAACACACTCATGCGCACGCAAATGCATACAAACACCACACGCACATACAAACATATAAAGTTTGTCTTTGTATGTAAATAAGTAATGTGCACACTTTCATTTATGCCTCTTTTGTTTTTCAAGTGTGTGAGAGACAGAGACAGAGAGAGAGAGAATTTTGGGGGTGTTTTGTTTTTTTATGGGGGGTTTTATGTTTATTGTTCAGGCTTTTTTTTGCCCCCCCCCCCCCTTGTGGACTGGATGTAAAAAATTTTAAAAAGCAGTCGTTTTTCATTTCAGATGAGACAGAGACTGAATGACCAACTGCTGAGCAGTATCTTCTTCAATACTATAAATCTGAACTATGAAAATTCCAAGACTTTTCCTGGGTGAAACATTTATTTCTATGACTTAAAAAAAATTTTCTTTACCAGCCCTGGAAATAGTCTTCCTGTTTTTCCATGACTTTTCCAGACTTCCTTGATTCTGTGGGAAACCTTAACTCAAGTTACCAATACAAACCAACTAACAGCCTCCATAAAAGGCTCGCTCTCTCCACCTTACTTGCTTCCATGGTAAGCTGTCTCACCTGTCTCCATGGAAAAGCTGTCTCACCTGTCTCATTGAAAAGCTGTCTCACCTGTCACTATGGAAAGCTCTCTCACCTGTCTCCATGGAAAGCTCTCTTATCTGTCTCCATGGAAAGCTCTCTTATCTGTCTCCATGAAAACCTCTCTCACCTGTCTCCATGGAAAGCTCTCTTATCTGTCTCCATGGAAAGCTCTATCTGTCTCCATGGAAAGCTCTCTCACCTGTCTCCATGGAAAGCTCTATCTGTCTCCATGGAAAGCTCTCTCACCTGTTTCCATGGAAAGCTCTGTCTCCATGGAAAGCTCTCTCACCTGTTTCCATGGAAAGCTCTCTTATCTGTCTCCATGGAAAGCTCTCTCACCTGTTTCCATGGAAAGCTCTGTCTCCATGGAAAGCTCTCTCACCTGTTTCCATGGAAAGCTCTATCTGTCTCCATGGAAAGCTCTATCTGTCTCCATGGAAAGCTCTCTTATCTGTCTCCATGGAAAGCTCTATCTGTCTCCATGGAAAGCTCTCTCACCTGTTTCCATGGAAAGCTCTGTCTCCATGGAAAGCTCTCTCACCTGTTTCCATGGAAAGCTCTCTTATCTGTCTCCATGGAAAGCTCTCTCACTTGTCTCCATGGAAAGCTCTGGAAAGCTCTCTCTTTCACCTGTCTCCATGGAAAGCTCTCTCTCTCTCTCACTTGTCTCCATGGAAAGCTCTGGAAAGCTCTCTCTTTCACCTGTCTCCATGGAAAGCTCTCTCACCTGTTTCCAGAACGGAAGAACAGCATACCCAGCGCCAGCGTTGCCCCCGGCGATGTCACGTCTACATTCACACAGTCTCCTTCCTGATCAACACAAAATTGCATTTCATTGTATTGGACTGGACTGGACTGGACTGGACTGAATTGGATTGCATTGTACTGTACTGCATTACAATGTACTGCATTGCATTGCATTGTATTACTTGTACTGTTGTGTACTGTAGTGCAGCATATTTTATTGCATTAAACTATATTGCATTGTATTAAATTGTAATGCACTGTAATGCATTACTGTACTGCATTGAATTACTTGTACTGTAGTGAACTGTAGCGTATCATATCGTATAGCATTCAACCGTATTGCATTGTATCAAATAATAATGCACTGTAATGCATTGCACTGTACTGTATTGTACTGTTTTATGTCACTACATATCTATCTGCGTTAAATTCGGGCTGCTTTCCATGGAAAGAGCATGTCACTATGTAGCAGATTTTCTTTTTCTTTTTCTGCCTTCAAGTATTTGTTTCCCTATCAAAATGGATTTTTCTACATAATTTTGCCACAGGCAACCCTTTTGTTGCTGTAGGTTATTTCATATGCGCTAGGTGTATGCCACACACCAGAACTTGCTTTATCGTCTCATCTGAATGACTGGTATCCAGACCACCATTCAAGGTTTATCATCATTATTATCACTATCATTATTATTATGCTCTTGTGCATGATAAGCAATGTCACTAATACATATACACTAATACACATTCTCTCTCCCTCTCTCTCTCTTCTCTTTGTCTCACACACACACACACACACACATGAATCTCAACATCTGGTACAATATCAAAAATAGATCAGGAAAAGACAGGGAGAAAAAAAAAGAAAAAAAAAAGAAGAAAAATCAGGAAATGTTCAATACAACTGACCTTTATGAGGTAGCTGGGGGACCGGTATCGCTCCCTGTAAATGCCAGGCTGCAGACACACACAACAGAAATGTTCGCAGCATGCCTCACTACTGTGTGACAAACACGACAGATTACAGCATCTTTATCATGCACACCATGTTCATCATATACATGATCATTACTGTTTACTAAACATGGAACACTTTGCTTCACAGATTACTAGAGTTTACACATACTGAATTACAAAAACAACACAGCACTACAGCACATGCTAGATAACAGACCCCACACTGGCACACAAGAACATCACTGAAACCGCAACAAAATTTTCAGTGAGTCAACTTGTTGGTGGCTTTTCAGCAGCCAAACACTTAATTCTCAGTACAGACTGAAACACAAGAACCTGATCTCCCAACCAAAGGAACAAGAGCTATAGGGTCAAAGGTCCCACAGCCTTTTATGGCAATAAGGGCAGTGAAGTCACATCCACCATGTCCAGGGCCTGGCACAGGAAGACGGAGTGGGGGGGGGGGGTGGGGGGGCTTGGAGGGGTTGGAGGGCGGGGGGCGCATTCCTCTCCTCCCTCCATTCTAACCTTCCCCAACCAAACTCAGGTACCTATTCATGAGTGGAGTGATGAAAAGTTCCTTTCCCAAGGACACAACACCATACCAAAACTGGGCCTCGAACTCCAATCACAAGTGAACACTGGATTAGAAGTCCAACGCCTGATTTTGCCAAGACACCTCCAAGCCAAAGAACAAGTAAATTAGGAACAACAACAAAATTTTGTTCTAAAGTTCAGGCAGGTGGGTAAAAAAAAAAAAAAAAAAAACAACAACAAAAAACCTGCATGATTACACTAAACATAAGCTTCAGGCAAAACAGACTTAAGCAGATACTGACAGAAGCGATGTTTTCAGAATAAGACAACTCACCAGGGGTCGCCTCTGTCCTCCGACCATCAAATGACACAAGATGTCAGCCATGTTGTGATTGGACAACCCCACTGCTTGCTTCCCCTTCTGCAACCAATCAAAATATTCTCTTTTTTTTTTCTTTCTTTCTTTTTCTAAACCAACCCAAATTACCTAAATACTAGTATTTCAGACTGACGCTCATATATCCCAGACAGGAAACTCATGTTTACAATAAAAGTTATTTGTATGTATAAACATGCTAACATACAGCAAGCAATAGTTCAAGAAGCACATTAGTCAATAAGAAAAGACTTAGCTTCATCACATCCACAAGCCATGTCGAACAGATGCAAACTCCAAAATGGCCAGACCAAGTTAAATACATAACTAGGAGGAAGGGACAACACATTTGAATCACAACAGACCTATAACAACATAACAGTCTAAAGGCCAGTGACAAGCGATGCAAGCATTGTGACAGGTGAAAGGGACAAATGGATACAGCCTGAGTTTCATGACTTCGATTCTCAGTTTCAGCGAATCTGGTGGATAAAGGGTGGAGTGTT
The DNA here is from genome assembly GCF_041734735.1 of Babylonia areolata. NCBI lineage: Eukaryota > Metazoa > Mollusca > Gastropoda > Neogastropoda > Buccinidae > Babylonia > Babylonia areolata. The sequence goes on from NC_134879.1 coordinate 31,218,734, forward strand.
TTCCAAATATCCCCGGTCAACATATGTGCACACCTGCTAGTGCCTGAACCCCTTTCATGTGTATACACACGCAGAAGATCAAATACGCACATAAAAGATCCTGTAATCTTTGTTAGCATTCAGAGGGTTAAGGAAACAAGAACATACCCAGCATGCACACCCCTGAAAACAGAACATGGCTGCTTGCATGGCAGAATAAAAAATAAATAAACAAACAAATGGTCATACACATAAGTTACGTGTGTGTGTGTGTGTGTGTGTGTGTGTGTGTGTGTGTGTGTGTGTGTGTGTGCATGACTGAAACCTGACTGAAAAACAAGGAAACGAATAATGAGCGCCCAAAAGCAGTTTTCAGTCGGCTCTACCTATGTAGGCAGCCTGCATGCAAATGACTCGGTGTTTATAAAGCACTTAGAGCCTGATCTCCAACCAGGGACAGGTACTATGTAAGTATCCCTAACATCATCATCAAGAGGGATCGAAGAGAAAGGGAGACAACTGACCCCAAACATGACCAGACCCAGGGCCAGCCCGGCAGCCAGGGAGTAGGACTCTCTGTCAATGCAGTTCTCCATTTCTGGGCCAGGTGGCCGACCTGTTGACATTCCACATTGTTGCTTACTGTCTAGCAGACTGCACAGGCCTGTATCAGGACTGCCCAACTTAACAAAGGATTCAACAGCACTAAACACAAGACAAAAAAGCAAAACAACACAGTTCATGACATATCATCTTATGCATTATGTGCTTTATGACATGTAAGACTAGGATGTGCTGAGGAAATCAGCCCTTCAACTCAATTGGAGTGAAGGGAGGACAGGTGCTGCATAAGCATCCATGTCAATCAATGCTGGAAAGTGGTTGGAGAGAAGGGAGGGCATTTTCAGTTTCAGTTTCTCAAGGAAGTGCCCTGCATTCTGACATCACTTGTTAGGCCTCGAGTGCATGCATGTATATTTGTGTACCTATCAGAGTGGATTTCTTCTACAGAATTTTGCCAGAGGACAACATCCATGTTATTCTTCAGTGTGCCAAGTGCATGCTGCAAACTGGACCTCACTTTATCGTCTTATCTGAATGACTAGACGCTCAGTTCGATTTTCCAGTCAAGCTTGGGAGAAAGGATGAGAGTGGGATTCAAACCCATACCCTCACAGACTGTACTGGCAGTGTATGCCACCATGCTCCTCCTCAGGACACAGGCTATGTAAATATCCATATCAATCAACTGATTTTGGAAGCAGACGGGAAGGACCCACCGATCTCTGCCAGCAGGACCTCAGCCATGTGGGTGTGGGTGGTGCCCTGATAGACCAGCCCCACACCCAGCACGGCCGCCACCTGCACGTTGTGGGGGATGTTCAGCTCCGTGGAGGTCGGGGGCAGCAGGGCCGGCACATGCACGCTCAGGATCTTGGTCGTCGCCATGTCCATCGTGCCCCGTCTGGGAAAAGGGGAGAAAACCGGTTTGTTTTTGTTTGTTTTTTATATTAAATTTTTCTCTTTTTTTTTTAATGTTCATTTGTTCCATAGTATAAAGAACAATGTCTTATTTTCAAGATTCATTTATTACATAGCATAATGTTTAATATCTTGCTTTTCATATTCATTTATTACACAGTATAAAAACAATATCTTATTTGTTACAATTCATTTATTACATACTAAAAAGAATAAAAACATATTCAACAAATAATGCAAAGCAAACACTTCCAGGCAACATTGCACACAGCAAGACAGTGCTTAACCTAGGAGGAAAATAGCACAATGCAACCCAACATTCTCACTTGGAAGCATCACATACACACACTACATAACACAATGGAGCGGTATTGTAGTGGTAATGCACCTGACTAGGAATCAAGTTCTAGTCCCGCACACAGATTTTTACTCCCCAATGTGCAACACAACAAAATACAACACAACACAATGCACTAAAACACAACAGAGAAAAGCCCAGCACACTTACTTGGCAGCAGACAGTCCCAGCAGTATCCCAATGGTGGTCATCTCGTGGCCCTGAAATCAACTACCACCTGTCATTTCTTTTCTCCCCTCCATTTACAGACTGCACTTCCCACACACGCTCATTACCTACCATTTTCCGTTTTCATCTCCCTACAATTTAGGCAGCCATACCTTCGCTTTTGGTTTTTTATTAGATTTAAACAGTATTCAATTTGTCATAATACAAACACAATGAATTAGACAGAGCAACAAAAAAGTCTTACATTATGCCCTGTGATAATGTAAACACATATAACACATATACATACACGCTAGATGTGACGGATGTCTGCAAGCAGAATGCTCGAAATCTGGCCGAGCAGGGCAAACCAATAGGCCTTGTTTGCATCATTTTGACATGGTACAGTATATGACGCCAAATAGTATTTTTTATGCTTCAGCATGATTTGATCAATAAAGAAACAAAAAGAACAATACAACTGACAAATAGAAAATGAATACAAGACAAAGATGTGCATGCTAGTTACATTTGTGTTTCAGTTACCCACCAAACACTGACACAGATTACTGGATCTTTAAACGTGCATACTTTATGCTCTGAATGTGTACAGGCACAAGCAAGTCTGCAGATGTTGACCTGAGAGATGGGAACAATCTCCACCCTTAGCGCACCAGACGCTGTCAGGATCTGAACCCTCAACCCAAGGTACAGGACCTTTGACATTAACTTTATCCCCCACCTTGCTGAGGTAGTCATGGACGTTGAGGGTGTCCAGGTTGGGCAGGTGTCCGTTCAACCCCAGCGCCATCAGGAACCCCGCATACTCATTGGTCAGCTCATTGTTCTTGGGCCGGTTGTAGATGATCCATGCTGACTCCACCTGAAATACCACCACTTAACCACATGTAATGCACTGCTTTCTGCTTTTCAGCATTCCACTTGACTGGACCTATCTTTGACTTTCTGACCTTATCAGCACTTGTACTCCATAAAGAACTCTCCACTTTTCCTGTGTTGCCTTCTAAAAACTCCTTGTGTCAATACAAGAACCTATGGTGAATGCTCTTTCCTCTTTGCTGCTCCTCTAAACTGGAACAACCTTCCAAATCATATCCGTTCATCTGACCGTCTCTTTCCGTCTTCACTAAAAAAATCATCTTTTTTCAACACCTTCATAAAAGCGCCCTCTATTTCATACTTCAACATCGCCTTTTTTTGTTGTTGTTGTTTGTTTTTAGGGGTGTTATTTTTACCCTTCAAGGAATATTGGCTTTGGATGATTCTTTTCCAATGCTTTATATAATGTCTCCTATGTATGTCACTGATTTCTCTTTTTGTTTTGTATCTTCTCTGGCTTTCTAAAAAATAGGGGGGCAGATCTCTTTTTCTGCAATTGTTCTTCACAAGATTTTTCCCCTGGCTTATTTGGTTAGTTTTTAGCTTTTATTTGTTATTGAAAGCACTGAATCATTTGTGACCTTTTATCCCTTATCCCCAGACTGTCAAATGCTGCAAATTGTTTCTTTTTAGTGTATTCAATGAGGGAATAGAAAGAGGTGGGAGTGGGGAGGGGGAGGGACATGGAAGGAGGGTGTAATGGGGAAAAGGCATTGTCTTTTTAAGTGTCCCAGTTCCTTCCCTTCCTGCACACTTGATGCACAGGAAGCAAATGCTATCCCGACTATGTGGGCTAGAACTTGATTACAGTGGAGAGTGTCTAGCCCAAGGTACTTTTCCACTGAAGAGGGCTTTAGGACAGTCAATGTTAGGATGATTTCCAAAGGCCAACTAGCCCCCCAAGGCTGCAGCACTAAGAACCAGTGCAATCTTGCCTCCTAATTTGAAAGTCACAGTCCTTCACACACACAAAAAAATAAGCTGTAAATGATTTCCGATTCCAAATGATTTCCAGCTGCAGTGGAGACATCACTGATCATACAGCTGTGATTCTGCCATTGGCCCAACTGTAAGCTGATGTCAAAATCTGTGATATAAGCTGAGCGTCAAGCCCTCCTAGCAATGAACAGAAAACAGACCAAAGAGAAGAAGAGCAGCCAGCATGCTCTCACCGGTGTGAAGTTGGAGATGCGGAGACCAGCAGCAACACCGTTGTGGAAGTGAGGCCAGCTGGTCATGTTGGGCGGGACCTCGATGCGTGACAGTTCCACCGTTGTGTTCCTGCAATGGGGAGGTAGACTTGTGTTGTGTTGTATTGTGTTGTGTTGTGGTGTGGTGTAGTTGTGGTGTGGTTGTGGTGTGGTGTGAGTGTGGTGTAGTGTGGTGTGGTGTGGTGTGGTGTGGTGTGGTGTGTTATGGGTGCTGTGTGGTGTGGTTGTTGTTTCGTGTTGTATTGCACGGTGTAGTGTGATGACGTCTCATGTGGTATCATATCATGATTTGATGTGGTGTGGTGTGTTGTGGTAGTGGTTATTGTTGTGTTGTGCAGTGTGGTGGTGTGTTGTGTCAGGACTTATTTTACTGTGTTGTGTCGTGTTGTATTGTATCGTATCGGTTCATGGCATGTTGTGTTGTGTGGTGTGGTGTGATATCCTAGAATGGCGTGGCATGGTGTGATGTGTTATGGTGTGTTGTGGCATGGCATGTTGTGCTGTGATTGTTGTGGTGTGGTATGGTACGTTTCACTGTTTTGTAGTATTGTGTTGTATTGTTTACTGTCTGAAATTCTGGCTGTTCTCTCCAGGAAAAGTGTGTCATTACAGTGCAGCACCACCTCCACCCCCCTTTTCTTTTTTCTGCCTACAAGTGTATTTGCTTTACTGTCAAAGCATGTTTTTCTACATAATTTTTGCCCAGGATAGCCCTTTTGTTGCCGTGGGTTCTTTTACATGCATTAAGTGCATGCTGCACTCAGTTTATCACCTCATCTGAAAGATTCACACCCAGACCACCACTGTAGTCACGTGGAGAGGGGAGTTTTAAGTCGTCTTCTATATGGGACTCAAGCCAATCTTTTCCAACTTGCACGACCTTATATCATCTTTCACATTATGTCATTCATCCTTGAGAAAGGTCTATAGACCCCAACATTTGGATACTTCTATTTTCTTTTTGTCTGTGTATTTAATTGTTCAAACACTTTTTTTTTTCTTTTTTTTTTTTTTTTAAAGAAGATTTACCTTGGAGGTGCCCTGCCAGTCAGACACAGCTTGGGGATGGGCAGGGGTTCTGTGGTCAGCGGGGTGTACGTGCACAGCGTGAACATCCCTCTGAAACAACAACACACCAAATAAATCTTCCTCTCGAATTCCTTTCTTTTTTAAAACTTTTGTTGTTGTTGTTGTTGTTTTTTTACCAAACTTCTATAGAACCCGCCCCCTAAATTCTGTTGAACAGAACAAGCCCAAACTCTACTTGCTGCTTTCTGAAGAAGGAAAAAAGAATACTGATTGAACTAAAATCCTTAACAAAAGGTGTTTCTTTCAAATTGAATTTTGGCAAATTTTGCCTACTGCTATGGGTAAGAATTTTTTATTATTGCTAGAGAAACATCACCTGTTGATTTTTTACACCAGTCTGTATGGTGCGCGTAGAAGAGGCAAAGAGTGTCATAATTTTTCAATGCCAAGAGTGGATACATGAAAAAAACTTTTTGCCATTCTGTCTAGCAAACCTTGTTTGCATTTTTTCAGTTTCTATGTGTAATGAAAACTGAATTTTTTTTAAAAAGCAGTTCTGTGAAATAAATGTATCTCAAAATCACTTTTAACTGCACTAATTTTTGCGACATAAGATCATGAAGCAGAACATCCACATGGAGTAGTCTCTCTTAAAAAGCAGAATGCATATTGTCAACACCTCTCCACACTCACTCACAAGACAAACTGAAACCATTTTACATACAAAACAGAAAATCTTAAGAGCACAATTCATTTTTACACACATGCACACACCTGCACACACATACACTTGCTCTCTCTTACAATCACACATTCAAACACACACATGCACGCACAAACACACCTACACATGCAGAACCGTACAGAAAAAAAAAAAAATCCACCACCAAGCCACACATCCAGCCACAAGATCACCACCACACTGTAAACAAACAAACAAATAAAACACACAAAACAAACCCCCCACCTGCCCAAAGGCAGCGCCATGGTGCGGATACATATGGAGTACAGGTGGCGCTCCTGTTCTTCGATGAAGTCGTGGTCGCTGACCTCTGGCCTCTGGACAACAACAACTTGCACAGGTCGGGCTGACTGCAGCATCTTGGTCACTTCCTGCACCCGCAGGTCTTCACTCCATCGCAGGGTCAGCACCTGGACAGCACAGGCATGTCAAAATGGCAAGATGTTACGCAGAATGTGAAGATGATAACATTCAATAAAGTGTGTGGAGGTGGAATGTTAAGATAACATTAAAAGAATAGGTGGAATGTAAAGATATAAACATTCAAAGAAATATAAGATACCAAAACATAAAAAAATGAAAGTGCAGGATACTAACATTCAAAAAGGCGTAGGCAGAATAAAAAGATAACATTCAAATAAGTGTAGGCAGAATAAAAGATAGCATTCAAATAAGTGTAGGCAAAATAAAATGATGATAAATTTCAAATAAGTGAAGACAGAATGAAAAGATGATAACATTTGATAACATTTAAAGAAGTATCAGAGGAATATAGTCTTTTATGCCCAACATGGCAGCAAATTCATATCCATGTCTAGGGCTTAACATAGGAAGGCAGGGCCCAAACCTCTCCTTCAGCCATTTTAACCTTCCCCAACCAAAGTCAGGAACCCATTCACACCTGAGTGGAGTGAGAAAAACCAGGAAAGTACCTTTTCCAAGGACACAACACCATGCCAAAAATGGGCCTCGACCAAAATCAGGTAGCCATTTACACCTGGGTGGAGTGAGGAAACCGGGAGTAAAGTACCTTTCCCAAGGACACAACACCAGGCCGAAACGGGACTTCGAACCCAGATCACTGGTGAACACTGGATCAGAGCCCAATGGCCACGGCGGCCTCCCAACCTAGACCTCATGGCCTGGCTTCGCTAACGAAGATCTAGGAAGGGCGTTGTCCACGTCTGATGCAGGCACGCTCATGGCTGACAAGGCCAATGCGGGAAAAGCAGAGTCGGCCGCAGCGGTTGCAAGGGAAAGTCTGGTCTGGGTTCGCGGCTGCAGCGTCGTGGTTCTTCCTCCTTCTGCGTTTGTCCTCAAGGCTGGCCCTGCGGTTGTTTTCGAAGGAGGAGACAGCTTGGTGGATGGTGCGTCGCCAGGTCTCTCGATCAGCGGCTACTGTGGACCACTGGCAATGGTCAATGTGACAGGCACCGAGAGCTTTCTTCAAGGAGTCTTTGTATCTCTTCTTGGGTGCTCCTCTGTCACGGTGGCCAGTGGACAGTTCGCCATACAGCGCGATCTTGGGCAGGCGGTGGTCCTCCATCCTGGACACGTGCCCTGCCCAACGTAGCTGGGTCTTTAGCAGCACTGCCTCGATGCTGATAGTCTTTGCCTGCTCCAGGACCTCGACATTTGTGATGTAGTCACTCCAGTGGATGCTGAGGATGGTGCGAAGGCAGCGCTGGTGGAAGCGATCAAGCAGTCGTATGTGGTGCCGGTAGGTGACCCAGGTTTCGGAGCCATACAACAGGGTGGGCAGTACAACAGCTCTGTACACGCTGATCTTTGTGTCTTTCTTCAGGTGTTTGTTGTTCCACACTCTCTTGTACAGCCTGCCGAATGCGCTGTTTGCCTTTGCAAGTCTGTTGTCGATCTCCTTGTCGATCTTGGCGTCAGACGAGATGGTGCAGCCTAGGTAGCTGAACTGGTGGACCGACTTCAGCTCTGTCTCACCGATGTTGATGTGAGGAGCGTGGAATTCTTCCTGTGGGGCAGGCTGGTGGAGAACTTCCGTCTTTTTCAGACTGACTTCTAGGCCGAAGAGCTGCGCAGCCTCTGCGAAGCAGGACGTTATACGCTGCAGGGCCGCTTCTGTATGGGCGACGAGGGCAGCATCGTCGGCAAACAGAAGCTCTCTGATGAGTTGCTCCAGTGTCTTGGTGTGGGCCTGTAGCCGCCTCAGGTTGAATAGGCTGCCATCAGTGCGGTATCTGATGAAGATACCGTCGTCGTCACCAAGATCTTCAGTGGCCTGTTGGAGCATCATGCTGAAGAAGATCGTGAAGAGGGTCGGCGCGAGGACACAACCTTGTTTCACTCCATTTCCAATTGGGAAGGGCTCCGAAAGGTCGTTGCTGTGTCTGACCTGTCCACGCTGTTCCTCATGTAGTTGGATGACCATGCTGAGGAATTTTGGGGGGCATCCTAGACGTTTCATGATCTCCCACAGACCTTTTCTGCTCACGGTGTCGAAAGCTTTCGTGAGATCGACGAATGTCGCATACAGTCCTTTGTTCTGTTCCCGACATTTTTCTTGTAGCTGTCTGAGAACGAAGACCATGTCAGTGGTGCCTCTGTTGGCTCTAAAGCCACACTGACTCTCTGGGAGATGTTCTTCGGCGATAGTAGGCACCAGCCGATTTAGGAGGACTCTGGCGAGGATCTTGCCTGCGATGGAGAGCAGAGTTATCCCCCTGTAGTTGGAGCAGTCCAACTTTTCTCCCTTGTTTTTATACAGGGTGATGATGACTGCGTCACGGAGGTCCTGTGGTAGTTTGCCTTGCTCTCAGCAGCAGACAAAGAGGTTGTGGAGTTTGGAGTGTAGTGCTGGGCCTCCATTCTTCCACGCCTCCGGCGGAATTCCGTGAACCCCTGCTGCCTTGCCACATTTCAGCTGTTCAATGGCCTTGACAGTCTATTCTAGGCTTGGTAGCTCGTCCAGTTGTAATTTCACTGGCTGTTGTGGGATGCGGAGAATTGCCGAGTCTTGAACCGTGCGGTTGGCGCTGAAGAGGGCCTGGAAATGTTCCGACCACCTGTTCAGGATCGACGTCTTGTCTGTGAAGAGCGCCTGGCCGTCTGCGCTGCGCAAAGGACTCTGGACCTGGTATGAGGGACCGTACACCGCCTTCAAGGCTTCGTATAAGCCCCGGTAGTCACCAGTGTCTGCACAAAGCTGAGCCCTCTCTGCCAGGTTGGTCCACCACCCATTTTGAATCTCACGAAGCTTGCGCTGGAGGTTGCTGCATATGAGCCGGAAGGTTGCTTTCTTCACCGGACAAGACGGTTGTGCAAGGTGAGCCTGGTGGGCTGATCTCTTCTTCGCCAGCAATTCTTGGATCTCCTGGTTGTTTTCGTCAAACCAGTCCTTGTTCTTTTTCGACGAGAACCCTAGGACTTCTTCAGAGGACCCAATGGCCACGGCGGCCTCCCAACCTAGACCTATAAAGGCAGTAAAAGGCCATGGAATCACAGTACAGGGCACAGGGAGCCCACAGGAGTGGCAGTCACCTCTCTGTCCATGTGCTCCATGCCATCCTCCTCCTCCTTGCCCACACTGCAGCTCTTGGGCACAGCCTGCACCGGGCTCACCGGCTTCACCGGCCGCTGGAGGGTGGGGCTCACCAGCCTCCACAGGTCCTGTCGGCCTGCCCACAGTCACCACACACCTCTCTGAACTATACCTTATCACTGTTCTTATAATAATAGTCATGATGGTATCAATAATAATGATAATAACAAATTATGATAACTCAACTTGTCATTATAATATTGATAATAACTAATAACGATAATAACTAATAAAAATAATCATGGTACTGACAACAGAAATAATAACAAGGCTTAAGATTAATGGGGTTGATGGATACCAATAATCTAAAAAAGAATCTGAGCAGGTACTAAGTCAAGTCAACCCAATTTATTATATCTCAAGTGGAATCACCATGTGGTCGTGAAGCTCACAATAGGCCTGCTCCTTTGTGAAGGACAGTTTGCTCGCTGTGAGGAGAAAAAGCAGTACACAAGTCAGGCTGTCAGTCATCAGTCTTTGACACACCCTCCATTTGGGATCTGCACCACTTAGTTCAAATGAACCCATTACCCTCTGACAATTACACAACACAGCAAATCTAGTGCATCTGATGCTCAGCCAGCAGGGCTGGAATCACACAGTGACAAATCAATGGGTGCAAGAGATTACAGCACTGGACGTATGATCTGAGGGTCCTGGGTTCGGACCTGGTATCGGCGTCTTGGGGGCTTAAGGGAGATTTGTCTAATCTTGCAGGTCAACCTATGTGCAAACCCACTACAGCTGTTATCCCCTTCATGTGTATACACATACAGATCATATATGCACATTTAAGATCATATAACTCCTTTTCAATGCTTTGTAGGTTATAGAAACAAACATATTCAGCAAACACAAATCTGAAAACAGAATATGGCTGCCTGTATATCCTAGTAAAGATGGTCACACACTCAAATGCTGCTTATCAAAGATGCAGCCCAGAAATGCAGAAAGAAAAAAAGGAAAAAAGTAAGCACGACGATCTCCCAGTCCCACATGTGCAGACCTACTTGTGTCTGGATCCTCTTTGTGTGCGTATGCATGAAGATCAAATACACATGTTAAAGATCCTGTAATCCATGTGAGCGCTTGATGGGTTATGGAAACAAGAACATACTCAGTAAGCAAACTACTAAAAACAGAGTATGGTTGCCTACATGGCATGATAAAAATGGTCATACAGCCAAAAAACGCAGAAGAAGAAGTCCAACAAAATCTAGGCCAACAGGCTGAAACTGTAGTTAGATCAAACTGATTGATACTGTTTACAATCAAGCCAACCACACAGAACCACATGAAGACTGCCCAACAAAACAAAATCAACCGTGCTAAACATAAAATTGGTCACATTAAAAAAAAAAAAAAAAACAACAGCAAAACAACACAGTTCATGACAATTCTTAACCATTAACCCTTTCACCGCCAAGCTTGCATTTATGCACAGGTGTGGTAGAGGATCCATGTCACTGAAAGGTGACCATCCTTTGGTCTGTTATCCATGAACCTACTGCTCTTAATGTTCGGTGGTAGGACAGGCCATATTTTCTATACATCACAGGGGGAATCCCCAGCTATTCTTAGCCACTGTCTTTTCTGTGTTCATATCACAAGGGAATTTTGTACTCTAAATTGACTGGCGGTGAAAGGGTTAAGCTTCATGAAGCAAATAAGACAAGGCTGTGCTGAGGACTGCTCTTCCACTTAATTTATCAGAATACAAAAAAATCATTAAAAAAAGGATAAAAAACATTTTGAAGCCACACACACACACAAAAAACCCCATTAAAAAGGTCATAATAGGGAAAAAAACATTGCAAATTAGACAGCTGGCACCCATCCCAGTGTTTGCAAGATCACAACCTAATTGTGCAACCAGACGACCATGCAACAACAAAAGAGAGTTAATGCCCACTGGCTCACCAATCAGGTTGTACTCCTGCTCCGACCAATCCGAGGCAGGGTTACAGCGACAGTGGAGGATTGTTTCTCGGAACGGTAAAGCCACACCAACAGGCAGACAGTCAATGTCCTGATGAGTCATTCCTGACCAACAGATTCAATTCAATGAGTCATTCATGACCAACAGATTCAATTCAATGAGCCATTCCTGAACAACTGATTCAATTCATTGAGTCATTCCTGACCAACACATTCAATTCCATGAATAATTTCTGTCCAAAAGATTCAATTCCAAGAGTCATTCCTGACCAACTGATTCAATTCAATGAGTCATTCCTGTCCAACACATTCAATGAGTCATTCCTGTCCAACACATTCAATTCCATGAGTCATTCCTGTCCAACAGATTCAATTCAATGAGTCATTCCTGTCCAACAGATTCAATTCAATGAGTCATTCCTGACCAACTGATTCAATTCAATGAGTCATTCCTGTCCAACACATTCAATTCAATGAGTCATTCCTGTCCAACAGATTCAATTCAATGAGTCATTCCTGACCAACACATTCAATTCCATGAGTCATTCCTGTTCAACAGATTCAATTCCATGAGTCATTCCTGACCAACAGATTCAATTCCATGAGTCATTCCTGACCAACAGATTCAATTCCATGAGTCATTCCTGTTCAAAAGATTCAATTCCAGGAGTCATTCCTGACCAACAGATTCAATTCAATGAGTCATTCCTGTCCAACACATTCAATTCAATGAGTCATTCCTGTCCAACACATCCAATTCAATGAGTCATTGCTGTCCAACACATTCAATTCCACGAATCATTCCTGTCCAACAGATTCAAATCAGTGAGTCATTTCTGACCAACGCCAACTGTCGTAAAGCCCTCTTGGCCAAGAGAGTGGGGATTTAACTCGGACAAGGTTCTTTCTACCATATTTAAATTCTAGCCCAGACAGTCGGGACAGCAGGTTGCCTCCTCTGCTGTTCAGTCTTAGTCGGACACGACCTGACAGACATACATACATACGTCAGTCAGCTCTCTGGGGGTGCACTGACCGAGGTGAGTCATGGTGAGCAGCATGCGGTGAGCCATGTTGGCGGTGACAGGACTGGCGTGGAAACTCCGGGACAGGGACAGTTCTGCTGTGGGGGCCCGGTGACCTGTCACCACAGTGAGGCAACACCGTCATGTATTTTGTCAGTGTTTACAAGCACTAAACACCAACATGTATGTTGTCAGTGTTCACAACATCACTGCAACACCGCCATGTAGTTTGTCAGTGTCTGCAACTACTGAACATCACAGCAACACCGCCATGTAGTTTGTCAGTGTCTGCAACACCGCCATGTAGTTTGTCAGTGTCTGCAACTACTGAACATCACAGCAACACCGCCATGTAGTTTGTCAGTGTCTGCAACTACTGAACATCACAGCAACACCGTCATGTGTTTTGTCAGTGTTTACAACTACTGAACATCACAGCAACACCGCCATGTAGTTTGTCAGTGTTTACAACTACTGAACATCACAGCAACACCGTCATGTGTTTTGTCAGTGTTTACAACTACTGAACATCACAGCAACACCGTCATGTGTTTTGTCAGTGTTTACAACTACTGAACATCACAGCAACACCGTCATGTGTTTTGTCAGTGTTTACAACTACTGAACATCACAGCAACACCGTCATGTGTTTTGTCAGTGTTTACAACTACTGAACATCACAGCAACACCGTCAAGTGTTTTGTCAGTGTTTACAACTACTGAACATCACAGCAACACCAACATGTACTATGTCAGTGTTTACAACAACACCATCTTCTTAGGTTAAAAAAACAACAAAAAACAGATGGTAAACTAAACAAACAACATCTATACCAAACAACTGGAAATAAAGAAAACACTAGTATATTTAAAAGTTTGAAAAAATCCAATTTTGAAAAAAAAAAAATTTTTTAGATGATGAATGGAAAATAAATAAAACAGAGAGAGAAAAAGGGGGGTGGGGGTAAGACCACGCATGCATCATGTGTTGTGCATGTTTACAATGAATGGATGTCCTTGTCAGTGTGTGAGAGTATGGTCGTACTTTCTGTTATTCTGTGGCGGTAATGCATATGTCACCTTTTAGTCAGCAAACATGTTAACAATTTCTCTCTAAGAGATAATAAAAGTATTCTTGTATCTTGTTTAGCAAACATGTCAATAATTTCTCTGTAAGAGATATTAAAGTCATGGTGTATCTTGTATCTTGTTTCTGAGCCCAGTAGTTACCTGACGGAGCCAACTTCTTCAGACATCTCTCTATGGCCTGTTCTGTAGGTACCTCTTTGTGCAGCATTAATGCGTACAGCTGGAAAAAAAACAAGAACACACACACACACAATTTAAGCATCTATCTTTCAGTCTACTGCTTTACCTGTATGTTATGTACATGCTTGTGTTGGTAGTGTACTTGTCTTATACAAGCAAACATGTGTTTGCAAAATGGGGCAGGTGTAGTGTAATCCTATTTATCTGTGTGAAACAGAAATGCAGAGCTCTATGTATTTCATTATCATTATCACATATTTTCCTCTTTTAAAAAACCAACAAACATATATTCATGTATTTGCCCAATCTTCTCCACCCACAGTAAGGTACCTATTCACACCTGGGTGGAGTGAGAAAAATAGGAGTAAAGTGCCTTTCCCATGAAGACAACACAATGTTTAATTAAACAGGGGCCAAGAATCCTGATCACTGGTGAACTCTCAAGCATCAAGTCCAAAGCCTACACCATTCTGCCACAGCGCCTAAAAACTATATTATTTTCCACTTAGAAAAAAAAAAAGAAGACAGCATCACAAGGGAACTGACAGAGATGACGTTGATGGTGCTGCAGCAGACGTTGGGGATGTAGATAAAGGGGGAGGGGCCGCGGCCCTTCAGGCTGTCCGTCAGCCACTGCATCACCACGGGGGGCCAGGACGGGAACACCTGGGGGTACTGCATCTTACTCAGCTCACCTGCACACACACACACACACACACACACACACACACACACACATGTGCGCGCGTATGCGCACATATGCGCACACACACACACAGAGGTGTAGTCCATTTCACAGATTTTCAGGTTTAAGTATGAATACAACATTACAAGCACGCACACTGACAGACAATAAAGAAGCATGCACAGACACAGACACACAGAGGTGAAGTGCATGCATGCACACACACGCATGCATGCACGCACACACAGCTATCTGTCAGCTCCACCCAAGTAAGTAGTCTGTTGAGCAAATGACTCAATGTTTTCAAAGCACTTTGAGCTTGGTCTCTGACAAAAGCCACAATATATAAGTATCAATAATAATAGTAACACATGCATGACAACATACAACAAGCACAAGCGCATGTGCAAAAATCTGACTGCTTTTAAGAGACAGTGCTTACCTTCAGAAATCTGACTGATCTCATCGTACATGGCAAACAGGTGGGGGAAGTCACGGCAGTACAAATCAGTGTACGTCATACACCTCAGGTCCCTGTTAACAGAGGAAAAAAGACAAGTGAAAAAAAAAAAGTTCAAGTGTATTGCACAATCACAGAGAGCATAAAAAAAACAGAATATTTGGCCATGTGGTCTTCAACCAGTCAACCAACAACATCCCTACTCAGCAATTCAGTCCACTGCTAGAATGGTTTCTGCGGCTTCTAAGAAGAAAAGAAAGTAAGGCACCCCCTGAGTCACTTTCGTCTTCTTCAGGTAGATAATAATTTAGTTTGGTGAAAAGATTTCCTCTTCCTTTTTAAATTTGGTGGAATATCAAAGCATACAATATAACTTTTAATAATGTGTACATGTGTCACAGAACACACCAAACACATCAAATAGCACTGTTGATATGACTGTTGATATGTAGTCTGCTTATACATAAGCATAGGATACTGTTCCAAGTCCGAGCCTATAGTAACGTGTCCAATATCAAACTTAAAATGTCAACAAAGAAATACACCAAATTTATATATCAAAATATCAAGAAAAGTCACTGAATCTGTAATGAAGTGTGACACATCAAACTGACTAAAATAACAACAACAAATGTCACCATCTATAATAAATGTGACTGAATCAGAGTCACAGAGTCAGACAGGACGGACTGACACACATACCTGGCAATCTGGTACACCAAAGGAGCCAGTGACTCCACCTCACCCTCATGCAGAATGTTCAACTTCAACTCCTGTGTATGAAAAAATAATACTTTGATTTTAGTATATCTGGTAAGTGCTACACATTTTCAGAAGAACCTTTTTTTTTTTTTTTTTTTTAATTAACAAACACTCCCCAAACCACCCACACTCTTGAATACTCCCCTCACCAAACAAAACAAAAACAAAACAAGAGAGGCAAGGCCTTCAAGACACACAAACAACACAGAGACAACTGAACACTGGGTTAAAACATAGACTCACTTTGTTTACACAAGTGAGTAAAAAACCCGGTAAGTTTCTTTTCAACTGAAAAAGGATAGAAAAGGTATTCATAACCATCAAGTTCAAGACACTGTTTTTAATGCGTGGAGTTGAAAAGGTTACAGGTCCCATAGCCTTTCAAGTCTATCAGGGGAATGAATCCATGGTGTTTAGGGCAATGTGCAACCCTCTTCTTCAGCCTTTTTAATCTTCCCCAACCAAAGTCAGATACCTATTCACAACAGAGTGGAGTAAAGAAAATCACAGTAAAGTGTATTCTTCTTCTGCTCCTCTTCTTCGTTTGTGGGTTGCAACTCCCACATTCACCTGTATGTATACAAGTGGGCTTTTACATGTAGGACCATTTTGTACCCCACCATGTAGGCAGCCATGCTCTATTTTCAGGGGCGTGCATGCTGGGCTTGTTCGTTTCCATAACCCAATGAATGCTGACATGGATTGCAGGATCTTTAGCAACCGTATTTGATCTTCTGCTTGTGTATACTCATGAAGGGGTTTCAGGCACAAGCAGGTCTGCACTTTTGTTGACCTAGGAGATCGGAAAAATCTTCACCCTTTACCCACCAGGCGCCGTTACCAAGTTCAAACCCGGGACCCTCAGATTGAAAGTTTAACCACTCAGCTATTGCGCCCGTCTTAAGTGTATTCAACATGGTCAACACCGTGCCAAAGCGAAGCCTCAATCCCTGAACAGCGGTGAACACTGGATCAGAAGTCCAACACTCAACCGATTCTGCCACTGTTCCTTTTTGTTCAAGCTTTGCAAAAAAAAAAAAAAAAAAAAAGACAAAAAAAGAAAAAAAAAAGACCACCATTCACCAACAGTGCAAGGTCTCTGGAGTGTGGCCTTCTGGCGACCTCACATCAATAGTTCCCTGCAGACTGCTGATGCTGGGACTACAACAGACAAACCTGTGTGTGGCTGCGTATTGGGGAATTGGGGAATAAGAGGCATGGGAGAAATGCCACTGAAAGAGTACAGATGTTGAGTGTGGAGTGATGGCCTAAAGGTAACCAGTCTGCCTAGGAAGCGAGAGAATCTGAGCGCACTGGTTCGAATCCCAGCTCAGTCACCAGTATTTTCTCCCCCTGTACTAAACCTTAAGTGATGGTCTGGACGCTAGTCATTCGGATGAGACGATAAACTGAGGTCCCATGTGCAGCATGCACTTAGCACACATAAAAGAACCCACAGCAACAAAAGGGTTGTCACTGGTAAAATTTTTAAGAAAAATCTACTTATTTAGGAAAATAACTGCAGGCAGTGAAAAAATATTTAAAAAAAGAAAATTTTTTTAAAGGGTGGCACTCTCAGAGTAGGGATGCACTCTCCCTAAGGAGAGCAGCCCAAATTTCACACAGAAAAATCTGCTGTGACAAAAAGAGTAATAATACAAAAAAGAAAAAAAAAAGGAAAACAAACTGACGTACCTCATACACCAAATGGAGCGCCAGCAAAACCGCAGGGCAGTGTGGGAAGAGAAGGGCGGCAGTGTCGATGGAGCAGGGCTTGGAGTAAGCGGAGGGGTCGAGCACAGCAGGGCAGGGTTCGAGTCCCAAACAGTCCTCCAGCTCCTCCACCACACAACCATGATGTGCAGAGTTCAGCAGGTAATCCCAGTCCTGGCCACCACAACACTGAACACCTTTAGTTCAATAGGTGTAAATGTAACAAGGAACACCTTTAGCAGGTGTACAACTACATGCAATACTCGACACCTTTGGTTCAGCGTGTGTACATGTAACAATGAACACTTCTAGCTTAGCAGGTGTAAATCTAACTGGTAACTCTCTCCAGACGATGGAATGTGTGAGCATTCCTACATAAAGTGTATTCGGTTTCGGACGACAGAATGGAATAGCGTTTTCCAAAAATAAAAATCCATCATGTGCTGTACATGTGATTTTGTGATTAGCCAAGCAGAGTGCCTCATTCTGGGTCACTCCACAACCAAATGGTATGATTGGCCAGCCTGTCATGTGTGGCTCGTCTTGCACACATGCTGACAAAGTCACTGACCAGTCGTCTGCTCACGTGCCAACCTGTTAGCAATGCGGTTTCTTCTCAAAATGTTGTGGAGCAAACAAGGCAGCAATAGCAACGTTAGAGTGTTGCTGAAGTACTTGAAATGCTACAAACTGAAGGGTCGGACATTGAAGAGGTGGATGATGATGAAGAAGAAAGTGAATTAAGTGCAGAAAGCAGGCATGGGTATGGTGATTCGGGGTGAAAAATTGGCATTATTTTCTACCTAATGGCAAAACTTTAAAAATAAGATCAGAAATTTGATTTTTTTTTTTTAACAGACCAACACGTAATAAATCAGTTTTGAAAGTTTCATTTTCTTACTCTGTATTTTGTAATTTTTGTAATTTTTTTTTCCAAACCCTTACAAATGGGCCGGCCGTCTGTGGGGAAAAGCAAGGCAGAAAACTTGTCGTCCCAAGTGAATTAAGACTTTCAGTTCAGAAGGTGTAAATATAACAAGGAACACCTTTAGCAGAAGCAAATATAACACAACATACCCATACTTCAGTAGGTATATATATAGAATACTGAACATCTTTAGGAAGTTTACATGTAACACTGAACACCCTTTGGTTGGATTACATGTAACAACGAACAGTTCAGCAGGTGTAAATGTAAGACTGTACGCTTTGAGCTCAGTAGGTGTTAATGCAACAAGGAACACTTTAACTTTAAGCAAGTGTAAATGTAACATTGAACACCATCAGTTCATAAGTTGTACAAGTAATACTTAATATCTTTAGTAGGTGTACATGTAGGTGAAAATGTAATGTTCAACACCTCTAGTTTAGCAGACATAAATTTAACAATGAAAACCTTCAGTAAATGTAAATGTAACACTTATCACCTTTAGTTTAGCAGGTGTACATTTCGCACTATATACCTTCAGTTCAGTATGTGTAAATGTAACACTAAAAACTTTTAGCTCAGAACGTGAAAATATAACACAGAACATCTCAGTTTAACAGGTTAACGTAATTCCCAATTGGATTAATAAAGATGTAGTGCATTGTATTGTACTGTATTCTACTGTATTGTATTGTATTGCAATGTATGGTATTGTACTGCACTGCTTTGTACTGTATCATAATGTGTTGTGTTCAATTGTATTTAAGCCATTGCATTACATTGTGCTGTACTGCACTGTACTGTATTGTATTGTATTGCATTGTACTGTTTTGTATTGCGTTACATTGCATTGCAGTGTACTGTATTGTATTGCATTGCATTGTACTAAATTGCATTACAATGTATTGTATTGTACTTTACTGCACACTAGACAAGGGATGGGGGGGTGACAAACGAGAATCAACGTCCACAAACCTCTTCCGATCCCTGGTCGGAGGGCCTGGCTCGTTTGGCAGACATGATGGGAGACATGGACCGATCCAGTTCACGCTGTTCACAATCAAAAATGCCCACAAGTAATTCTAATAATAATGAATGGCATTTGACCAGCACACTCCTCTATTTCAAGTTAGACTCAGTGGGCTGTAAACTACTCATTCATACGCAGCCACACCCTAAAAATGACAAACCATGCTCACGTATACACACGCCCACACACACAAACCTATGAGTAGAAACCGCTTGAATTAACAGTGGAGAAAAAACAATCACAAAAATCCTGTTACCATCAGTTAAACAATTTTTCTTCCATCAGTAAAACATTTTTTTCTTCTTCCAATTCCTTCTTCAGTGTCTATTCACTACAAGATGATTTATACATGTACCCATTCTTTTATTTCAGCACACACACACTCAACACACACGCACACACACACACACATACACACATGCACACCTAAAATTCCACTTTTCATCTGTGTTTGTGGGCTGCAATTTCCACAATCATGCAAACGTATCTATAAGCTTTACATGTATGACTGTTTCTAACCTGGCATGTAGGGAACCACATTCCATTTTCAGAGATATCCATGCTCATTATGTTTGTTTCCAAAGCCTATCAAATGCTGACATGGATTACAGGATCTTTAATATGCACATTTGATGTTCTGCATAAAGAGGGGTCAAGCACCAGCATGTCTGCTCATCTGTTGACCTGGGTGGTTAGTGAAATCGTCTCCCCCAATCTGAACCCATAACTCATGGAATGAAACACCACTGCTCTAACTACTCAACGACTTAAATCTACCGAAGGTTATGTTTAGTCTATCTAATACTGTGACTCAGGGTAAAACATGTAATTCAACTCCTCCTTACACTTTGTCCAGACTGCAACTGTTGTCTCTAGTTTTCTCTAAATTTCTTATCATATATTATATTGGAAATGTATGACAATAAAACTTGCATTTTGTTTTAAAGTACTTCCGTAATTATCAGACATTTTTTCTGTGTTCTAAATGGTGTAACAATATTGCATATTACTTATCTGTCTGCTATATACCTTGTATCAGTCCCTGGAACTGTAATAGGAACATTTACCAAAAATTTTGGCGATAAACTGAATTCAAACTCGCCACCTTCAACGCACCCAATGTCGACAGCAATGACAGACCTTTCACTTCAACCTGTCCCTTGCTGAGTAACACATGAGAGAGAAAACCATACCAAAACAATGCACAGAAACACTCAACCCCCTGCCCCTTGAAGTTCAAAGCAAGATATATGTGTAACACATTTTTCTCCATGTACCTTAATCTCATAAGCTAAAGACAAAAAGGAAGAAAATCTACCATCAAAATAAACATAACACCACAAAGCCTTTTAGACAGCCATGAAGACTATTTTCAAAACTCCAATCATAGCCGTCACCAACAACTTCTATACTCCACAAAACATAAAACACAGAACATCTGACCCACACAACAGCCAATGCCCACTTTGCTAATCAAGGCGAAACAACATCTGACCCACACAACAGCCAATACCCACTTTGCTAGTCAAGGCAAAATAACATCTGACCCACACAACAGCCAATAGCCACTTTGCTAGTCAAGGCGAAATAACATCTGACCCACACAACAGCCAATACCCACTTTGCTAATCAAGGCGAAACAACATCTGACCCACACAACAGCCAATAGCCACTTTGCTAGTCAAGGCGAAATAACATCTGACCCACACAACAGCCAATAGCCACTTTGCTAGTCAAGGCAAAACAACATCTGACCCACACAACAGCCAATAGCCACTTTGCTAGTCAAGGCGAAATAACATCTGACCCACACAACAGCCAATACCCACTTTGCTAGTCAAGGCAAAACAACATCTGACCCACACAACAGCCAATACCCACTTTGCCAGTCAAGGCAAAATACATAACATCTGACCCAAACAACAGCTAAAACCCACTTTGCCAGTCAAGGCAAGGCGAGACGTGTCATATCCCATGAGGCCCAGCAGGCAGCGCTGGAAGACGTGCCACTCAGACTGGGAGCCGATGCCACCAGGTATGTTGCGCTGGGTGTACCACCGACCCAAGAACTGCAGGGCTGTGTCTTTGGGCAGCAGGTGCTTCAGGGCTTTCAGGCACAGGGAAACTGCACACACATGCGCACACACACACATTGAAGCATGCACATGAGTATACACATACACATGTACACACACACACACAAACTTTTTCGACACAGACAGCTTGCTTTGAGTGTACTGGCACCATGGTTTCATTCAAAACTGACAGGTAAATTATGTGTCTATGGATGGGATGTTCTTTTTTTCTTCATACGCACACTTAGGTTGAATTCTTTGGGTGCAAATTTCATATTATTTATGAGGGTCTATGAAATTTCACATTAAAGGAGGCAGACAGCGGAGGGAACAGCAGAGACAGAAAACAAAGCACACACACTGCCTCCATCCTCCTCTTCCTTCATCAATATAAAAAATAAATTGTTCCAAAATCTGTGGCCTTTGATGGCATACAATCATGGTGACCTCAGTTTCTATCTCCCTCCACTTCCATACTTGTGGTACTTCCTGTCAAGGTCTTCAGTATGAGCAGATCCATGGGGGACTGTTACTGGAGGGATGCAGTGGTGGTCTCCACTATTGGAGAGAGCTCACTCAGTCTGGCTCTGCAACTATTGTCGTAAGTAAGGGGCTTTAAAGTGGTATCCAAAGTTTGAAAGTTCAAGAAATCAGAACAGGCACTACTGAACACCACCAAAGTCACTCGGCAGCAAAACAGGGTCTCCTCTGGTATGTGGCATCCTGGCAACCTGACGTCGATAGTTGGCTGTGGACTGCAAACACTGGGACTGTAACAGATGAACCCAGGTGTGACAGTGTATGGAGGACTCAGAATGAGCAGCTTGGGAGTAATGACACTGAAATGGTGCAGATGATGGAGCATCAAAAAATAAAAAATAAAAATAAAACGAAGCACACTCACTGCCTGGCGAGGTACAGATGGAAGGCAGAGACGTTCTGTACAGGGAGCCATTCAACAGTTCCTGCACAACACATAAGGGGCACATTGTATTGTATTGTACTGCACTGTGTTGCACTGAATTGCATTGAATTGCATTGTATTGTTGTGTAGTGTAGTGTAATAGTGTAGTAGTGTTGTATAGTGTAGTGTAGTGTTGTGTTGAGTTTTGTTGCATTATTCTTTTGTCACAATAGATTTCTCTGTGTAAAAGTTGGGCTGCTCTCCCCAGGAAGAACACACTGTTCCATTGCAGAAGCACACCTTTTTTCCTTTTCTTTTTTCTGCCCACAGTGTATTTTCCTATCAAAGTGAATTTCTGTACTGAATTTTGCCGTAGACAACCCTTTCGAGGCCCTGGGATATTATGGGTGTGCTGAATGTGTGTTACACATGGGACTTCCGTTTATCGCCTCATCCAAATGACTAGCGTTCAGACCAACAATCAAGGTCTAATGGGGGAGGACAAAATACTGGCAAGTGTGGGATCCAACCCTGATGCTCAGGTTCTCTCGCTTCCTAGGCAGATGTGTTACCACTAGGCCACCACACCAATCACTGTAGTGTAGTGAGAGAGCGAAGGCAAATATCAAACCTGCCTGGGACCTAACCCCCCTCCTTCCTCCCAAGTAACAGAACTCCAGATTCTAATTGTATGTTTCCAGTGAACATGGCAGCATCTCACAGAAGACAGGTGCCTTTCCCTTTGTATTCAGCTTCAGCACAGGATACTTTTCAGCCTACTTTGACTGACCAGTGTTGTTGACTAGCAACCATACCACAAATGTTTCTATTAATAATAACCTATAATAATAATAATCATTATTATTATAACATTAATATTGGTATTGATACAGCGCTGAATCTTGTACAGAGACAAATCAAAGTGATTTCAAACCAAGTCATTTGCACAAATCCATAACTCTGATTCAGAGGAAAGAAGAAAGAGAAAACTTCTAAATACATGTAAACAGAAAGCTGGAGAAACTGTAGATCAGAAAGTGAGGAAGAGGGAGGAGGAGAAAGGGGAAGAGCTATGTCAGAAAGAGGCAGGTTTTAAGGCCACACCTGAAAGAGCCAAGTCAGAGATTTGTCCAAACCAAAGCCAGCTGATTCAATTGGTTGATATCACCCAGCCGTCATACAAGAACAAGGAACAGAATAGGCGCAGAAACTGACATAAGTAAACCACTTCACAAGACCTTTTTTTCACGACGACAGTAAACCACTTTAACAACAGACTAACAATGGACGCAGACTTCTCCTGTCTGAAACATGGTTATCTTGGTTAAAGACAAGGAGTTAGTGAAAGGACAGAAAAGGAGAAAAAGTGAAGAAAAATTAGCCGCAAATGTAGAACAGGTCAGGAAAACCAAGATGACTACCAGAAAAGAGGATGCTGTTTCCGTTAACACAAGGGAGGTACCTGCAGCTATTTTTGATTTTTCTGCCTGATGGACTAGTAGTTTGCACACGACAGGAATCCAGACACCTGCAGGAGTCGGCACCAGTGGGTCATGATACAGTAGTTTAAAAAAAACAAAAACACTTTACAACAGACTTTCCTCTTTGAAGTTTCTTTACGTTCTCTTCTTTTTTTTCCCCCAACAGACAGAGGTTAACTCACCACAGTGAACCTGTTGCGGACGTTGTCTCTGAGGCCCTGAATGAAGGAGATGTCCTGACCCCCCTCCGCCATGGACCCTTCCAGGTGGGACGGTGTCCCGTCACACTGCAGGGGCACCGGGGAGATGTGTGTCATCTGGAACATCATCCACTGACACTGACTACACACTGACACTGACTACATCAACATCATCCATGTACACTTGTACAGTGATCGCATCAACACCATTCATGTACACTGATCGTATCAACATCATCCATGTACAGTGACCGCATCACCACCATCCACTGACCACATCAATATCATCCACTGACACTGACTGCATAAACACCACACTGACACTGAACTCATCAATACCACACTGATACTGACCACATCAACACCATCCACTTACACTGACCGCATCAACACCACACTGACACTGACTACATCAACATCATCCATGTACACTGATCGCATGAACATCATCCATGTACACTGACTGCATCAACACCATTCACGTACACTGACCACATCAACATCATCCACAGACACTGACTGCATCAACATCATCCACTTACACTGACCGAATCAACACCACACTGACACTGACCACATCATCATCATCCATGTACAGTGATCGGATCAACACCATCCATGTACACTGATCGTATCCACATCATCCATGTACACTGACCGCATCAACACCATCCACTGACTGCATCAACATCATCCACTTACACTGACCGAATCAACACCACACTGACAACATCATCATCATCCATGTACAGTGATCGGATCAACACCATCCATGTACACTGATCGTATCCACATCATCCATGTACACTGACCGCATCAACACCATCCACTGACTGCATCAACATCATCCACTGACAGCAACATCCACTGAAAACATCATCCACTGAAACTGACCGCATCAACATCATCCACTAAAATTGACTGCATGAACATCCACTGAAACTGACCGCATCAACATCATCCACTGAAATTGACTGCATGAACATCATCCACTGAAATTGACCGCATCAACATCATCCACTTATACTGACCCCATCAACATCACACTGACACTGACCGCATCAACACCACACTGACTGATCTCATCAACATCATCCAGTGATCACATCAACATCATCCACTGACACACATATCAACATCATCCAATGACACTGACTGCATCAACATCATCCACTACACTGAACGCATCAACATCATCCACTGACAACACCATCCACTTAAAACATCATCCACTGATACTGATCTTATCAACAATCATCCACTGAAAAATAAAATAAAATAAAATAAAATAAAAATAATAATAAGATATATATACATGAAAAAACATCATCCACTGACACTGCTCTTATCAACATCATCCACAGACACTGACAGCATCAACACCATCCACTGACATCAACATCATCCACTGACACTGATTGCATCAACATCATCCACAGACACTGATTGCATCAACACCATCCAGTGACATCAACACCATCCAGTGACATCAACACCATCCACGGACATCAACACCATCCAGTGACATCAACATCATCCACTGACACTGACTGCATCAACATCATCCACAGACACTGATTGCATCAACACCATCCAGTGACATCAACACCATCCAGTGACATCAAAACCATCCACTGACACTGACTGCATCAACATCATCCACAGACACTGACAGCATCAACACCATCCACTGACATAACACCATCCACTGACATCAACATCATCCACTGACACTGACTGCATCAACACTATCCACTGACATCAATATCATCCACTGACACTGATCACATCAACACCATCCACTGACATAATCCACTGACACTGATAACATCAACATCATCCACTGATCACATGAACATCATCCACTGACACTGATCGCATCAACACAATCCACTGATATCAACATCATCCACTGACACTGATATCAACATCATCCACTGACAGTGAACGAATCAACACCATCCACCGACACTGATCTTATTAAACAGTGGAGAGATGAGAGTCAAGATGAACATGGCAACCTCCCATGCTGTCATTCCACAGCACAGATCTCATTCTGAACATGTGTTGTGTTGTGTTGTGTTGTGTGTGTGTGTGTGTGTGTGTGTGTGTGTGTGTGTGTGTGTGTGTGTGTGTGTGTGTGTGTGTGTTAATAAATGTGTGTACCTGTGTGCACACATAAGTGTGTGTACATCTCTGTGTGTATATGCAGTCATATGTGTGTGTGTGTGTGTGTGTGTATGTGTGCGTGCGTGTGCGTTTCATTATTATGTAAACGAAACTCACATCCCTTCCCCTCTTCACCCTCTACCCCACAAATTCCCCAAGTTCAGTAACTAAAACACACACACACACACACACACGCCCCACCACACCAAACCGCACCAACACCACCACACATACACCCACCCCAGACCTCCACCCCCACCCCTACACACACACACACACACAAACAAATCCTCAAGACAGGACACACACAGGTATAGCACACCTCTTCATCACACAGGACAAACACAGGTATTGCACACTTCATCTCACAGGACACACACAGGTACAGCACACTTCATCACACAGCACACACACACAGAGGTTTAGCACACTTCATCTCACAGGACACACACACAGGTATAGCACACTTCATCACAGCACACACACACACAGAAGAGGTTTAGCACACTTCATCACCAAAGGACGCACACAGGTATAGCACACCTCTTCATCACACAGGACACACACAGGTATAGCACACCTCTTCATCACACAGGACACACACAGGTATACCACACCTCTTCATCACACAGGTCACACACAGGTATACCACACCTCTTCATCACACAGGACACACACAGGTATACCACACCTCTTCATTGCACAGGACACACAGGTATAGCACACCTCTTCATCACACAGGTCACACACAGGTATAGCACACCTCTTCATCACAAAGGACACACACAGGTATAGCACACCTCTTCATCACACAGGTCACACACAGGTATAGCACACCTCTTCATCACACAGGACACACACAGGTATAGCACACCTCTTCATCACACAGGTCACACACAGGTATACCACACCTCTTCATCACACAGGACACACACAGATATAGCACACCTCTTCATAGCACAGGACACACACAGGTATAGCACACCTCTTCATCACACACATCACACACAGGTATACCACACCTCTTCATCACACAGGACACACACAGGTATAGCACACCTCTTCATCACAAAGGACACACACAGGTATAGCACACCTCTTCATCACATAGAACACACACAGATATAGCACACCTCTTCATCACACAGGACACACACAGGTATACCACACCTCTTCATCACACAGGACACACACAGGTACAGCACACCTCTTCATCACAAAGGATGCACAGAGGTATAGCACACTTCATCACACATGTCACACACAGGTATAGCACACCTCTTCATCAAAGCGAGCATCCATAGCACTAGGTGGCCGGCTGGAGGTGAAGATCTCCCCACAGGTAGGACTGCCCTGCGGCGTGGTGGCACGGAGCAGGCTCATGGACGCCGACCCCAGGGGGAGGAGGGGGATGTGCAGGTGGTTGATCTGCACCATAGAGAACAAAACAGCCATGCTAGTTCCTACTGTACTATGGAAAAAAAACCCAGCACCTAGCAACAAGTGTTGGTTCATAACATGATCAGTGCAGGGTAAAAAAAAAACACACAAAAAAACAGGAGATAATATACCAAGCTACTTTCAATTTCTCTGCCTGAGAGGAGCAGTAATTTGCACAGGACAGGGAATCAGACCCCTGCCGAAGTCTACACCAGTGGGTCACCAGTACAGTATATGTAACTAAAGCAGTAACTTCAGTTAGTTCATAATGTGATTTGTGCTAGGGAAACAAAAACACATGTTAGTTCATTATGTGAACTTTTGATGATACTTTAACCAAAACAGCTTAACATGAGTTTTATAAAACTAGGTAACATTAGCAACAGCAGCTCACCTTCAATTATAAAGAGATATCAGTATTTTTATCACTGAAAATAATGGTCATCCTTATCACTAACACGATGCATTTATCATAATAATGATTATTAAACTCAATTAAACATGTTTGCACCTTTTAGAAAATCTGTCCCAAGTACTTTATTCTCCTGGCTTTAAGTCTAACTTACAAACAACTACCAAGCACACAACTAGATTGTAAACACACACACACACACACACACACACACACACACACAAACTTGTACAAATAAACACACAGAGTCACACAGACACAGACAACATAAACACAGATTATATCTTTTAAAGACTGACCTTGGTGGTACCAGTGTGAACCGAGATAAATCCACTGATGTCCAATGTCAACAACAAGTCCAAGGACTGAAAGAAATAATACACAAGTCCTGTCATTTCATCACATTCAAAGGGTGATGACGACGTTGATGATGGATGATGTTCATTTATTTAAAACAACAAACATAACAATCATGCCTAAAGCAATTTTCTCAGTTTCTGTTATAGATTCCCCAAAACCACTGACCCAACACACATTAACATGAATCATTTGCACAACTGACACACTCTCACACAGTAACTGATGAAAAGTCATCTCTGCAACAGACGTTTCAGACATAATACTGCACAAGACAAGAATATCAGACCCCTGCCAGAGTCTGCACTAGTGGGTCACAGTTAAGTATGTGTAATCAAATACTGCTTTCATAAGCAGAAGGGAGGTAATAGTATAGTCAAGGGTAGCTATTACTATTAGCCGCATTTCATTCAATTTCTGTTTGGGTGGAGCAGCATTTTGCACAGCACAGGAATCAGACCCCAGCCAGAGTCCAATGATCACAAGGCAGCATCACAGGACTGGGCCAATCTTCAGTGCTGCCATCAAACTTAAACCTGAACTGCAGCACTAAAAATTATTGACATTCTTTCATTTTCAAAACAAAATAACAAAAAAAAACCAAAAAAATTGAAACCACATGAGGATAAGTACAAATTCAGCAGAGACAAACATGACGGGAGAGCTGTAAGTTCTTCAGCTGTGCAAACCTGTAATTCACTGCCTTTTTCAGTCATTCAAAGTCTTTCACTCATATCTTCTGAAACAAATCAAGAAACATTCTTTTTCAAGCAGTCTCTACATAACTAAGTCACTCCGTTTCTTATCTGTATTGAATGGACCCTCATCTATTTCCGCCATGCGTGTTTGAGCATGCATGCATGCGTTTGCATACCTGTATGTGTGCGCATGTGCATGTGAAATGTGTGAGTTCTTGTGTGCTTTGTGTCCGACATATTATTGTAAAGCACTTTCAGAGGTTGAAAACCCTGTGTGAATGTATCATCATTATTATTAAACACACTATCAACAACAAAAAGGAAAGTTCACCTCAACAGGGCAGGCGTCCTTGGCAGGGATGACAGTTACAGTGCCAAAGATGAGCTGAGTAAGGTCATTACTCTCCTCAAAGCGAACACACCTGGTAACAACAAGCACAGCGTGGGAGGCAGGTGGGTGATGTTATAAGCCACCGTCCTCACAGCCAGACACACAATCGATCTTTGTATTCTGCTGTGTTCTAACGTTAGTAAAACACCAATAGGCCCTCAAAGATTATAGATAAGCACCCCATTTCCTACCCCAGCATGCAAAACAGAGGCAAATAGTAAAATAACAGTAGACTGGTATTCACAGGTCCTGAGAAATCATAGACAAGCAACATTTTTCTTATTCAGTAGGTAAAACACAAGTAAATTAACACCTTCATACACACACAAACAGAACACATGCACACGCATACACAAAAACACACAAGACATACCACACACACACACACACACACACACACACCTCAACTGCTGCTTGTAGGGCACCATGAAACACAGGTACTGCTGACCACAGAGGTCCGAGGACAGGAACACTTTGGATGCTTTCCCAAGAGGGCCGTCTCTGCACAAAACCAACATGTCAGGGATATCAGATAGTGCTAATACTGTAGGACCTAAGAGGCATTGGGTGCCATGCTTGGGGTGAGGCCTGTCAAAGTCATCTGTACAGCAGATTCATAAAGGACCGTCACTGAAGGGAAGTGGTAGCAGACTCTCCTCTGGGGGTGATGTTCTCTCAGTTTCACTCAGCAACTAGCTACTGTTGGCGTCAGTAAGGATTTTAGCAGGTGGTGTCCTGTGAATGGCAAATCAGAACAGGCACCACTGAACACCACCAAAGTGACTCAGCAGCAGTGCATGGTCTCTTCTGGTGTGTGATCTTCTGGCGACCTAACATCAAGGCGAAGTAACATCAATAGTTCCACCAGGACAGCCAGCACTGGGACTACTATGGACAAACCTGGGTGTGGCCGAGTATGAGGGACTTGAAATGAGCAGCATTGGAGTAATGCCACCAAAACAGCGCAGATAATAGGCAGCAAACCAAAAAAACAAAATCAAATCAAATTTTTGTTTGTTTATGAAAGAATAATAAGGCACTGGGTGCAATGATTTGTCACAATCTCATTGTCATATCTTAATCATCCTTTATAAAAAAAAAAATTACATCAATCAAATCATGTTGCTTTTTGCCCAATCAACCGTCATGGGGCAATAATTATATTATTATTATTATCATTATTATCATCATTATTATTATTATACAAGAAGTACACAGAAAAGGGAGTGAAAACTTACTGATAAAAACAACTAATGGAATACCGTATAAGACATAAATAACACTGATAATGGGTAAGAATATGCATGTGAAAAGGGACTACTTTGCATGAATGAAGTTCTGTCCATAAAAATGTTCTGATCTTCCTTAGTTGCTCTGTGCTTACTTACTTAAGTAATACTAAACAGCAGCAGCCTGGTATTCAAATGTCATCAAATAAAACCATGTTGCTTGTACCCCAGCTGACCACACAGGGCCATTTCAGGGCTGATCTCTTGTTAGTTCTTAAAACCAGTCAAAGAACACAAAATAATGTTAAAAGACTGATCAAAACAACATTTAAGGAACTAGTTCACTCAATTCTCACTTAATCCATGTAAAACTGAAACCATGTTAAAAATACTGAGACAGTGTAAAAAGATCACATCAAAAAACCTACGGGGTTACAGATTAAAGGGACAGGAGATAAAGTATGATTCTTTTCTGCCCGTTGGACCAGACTGAATAAATCAACTGAAATTGTATATCTCTTTAATCCATCTCTTCACGTTTGAATGTGCATTCTTGAGTGAATTCATGTGTACCCAATATTCAAACATACTTATGTGCTCCTGTCTCTCCCTCTTCTAGCTGGCACCACACACACACACACACACACACACACACACACACACACACACACACACACACACACACAAAAGCATGAACACATACACACACACACACACAAAAAAAAAAAAAAAAACAAGCACACACACGCACATAAGCATGAACACACAAACACACACACATGCACAAGCATGAGCACATACACACATACACACACACATGCATGTACACACACACACACACTACACACAAAAGCTTCTCCAAACCTACTTTACACCATACATGCCTGCCCTCAAATCCTACCATCAGGAACAAATGATATAAAAATCAAGAACAAGCTAAAAATTTCAAGACTACTTTTAATATTCTTCTTTTTAGAATTCAGGGCAACAGCAACATCCTCACAGCCACCACGACTGATGGAGAATTCACACTTGCAAGAGTGTATGAACTAAGTTTTCACTTTTCTGTCCTTGTAGTCCTTCACGAAAGACCAAATTGTAAATGAATTCCATTCGCTGTTGGCCCAATTGTATGCTTATGTCAGTATCGGATGAAAGCTGAGCATTGAGCTCTGCCTCCACACACACACACACACAAACACACACACCCAAGCCTCCCCTCCCCACCTACCTGATGGTGGGGGCTGGCTCCGTCCACAGGTGTTCCAGACAGACCTCGGGCTGGGGGGCCGTGGGAGCGTCGACACAGGTTTCGTTGACCAGCATGGAGGCGCTGAGGGAGCTGTTGGGGGACCTGAAGTAGGTGTTGGGGGACCGCACCTGGGGGGACGGCGTGTGGAAACGGTACAGGGCAGCTTCTGATGATGCCACGCCTGGAGAATGAGAACGGCTGGAAACCAGCAGCACAAAAGTTAGCGGAGGACAACAAATGGAATCAAATAATAATAATTATCTACATAGCATCTTTCCATGTTAACTCATTCGGGATGGCAAGTTTTCTCCCTTGCTTTTCCCCACAGATGGCCCCTTTGTAAGGGTTTGGAAAAAAATTACATAAAATACGAAATACATAGTAAGAAAATGAAACTTTCAGAACTGGTTTATTATGTGTTGGGCTATTACATATATATAAAAAAAAATCAAATTTCTCATCTTATTTTTAAAGTTTTGCCATTAGGTAGAAAATAATGCCAATTTTTCACCCCAAATCACCATACCCATCCTCGCTTTCTGCACTTAATTCACTTTCTTCTTTGTCATCATCCACCTCTTCAATGTCCGACTCTTCAGTTTGTAGCATTTCAAGTACTTCGACAACATTAAAACGTTGCCATCACTGCCTTGTTCACTCAGATGCCACTTCGCTAACAGGCTGGCACACCAGCAAGCGACCAGTTTGTCAGCACATGTGTGAGACAGGCCACACATGACAGGCTGGCCAATCATACCATTCGGTTGTAGAGTGACCCAGAATAGCGCACTCTGCTTGGCTAATCACAAAATCACATGTACAGTGCGTGATGCTATTCCATTCCATCATCTGAATACATTTTAGGTAGGAATGCTCACACATTCCGCCGTCCGGAGAGAGTTAAATATGCTAAGTCATGCGGTACAATGTAAAAACTGATGTTTAAAACAAGCATTTCAAACAAAAAACTTACATTCATAACCCTGCACAGACATCCAGCCACTCAAACACTAACTTATGTTCATACATGCACAAAATATTTCATCATACACAACGTAACAATCATACATATATATATATATATATATGCATCACAATATCTAAATAATGCACATATTTCATAATACTTGAATCAAATATCACAATACTTAAAACTGTATCACAATACTTTAAAATACAGCCCATGTCACAATACCTAAAACCGTATTACAATACTTAAATCCACTAACGTCACTGAAACAAAAACTAGTCATATCAATTAAAATAAACTAATAATCAAAACTGATAATTTGGAGATTAAACAATGTTGCTTATAATCCAGCAGACCACAAAAGGGATTTTTCAGGGCTGAAATTAGTGTAACAGTGTGCACATACAAGAGCATGTGTGTATGTTCAAAGTTTTTTGTCGTTTGTTTGTTTTTTAATTAAGAGAAATCTGGAAGAGGAAGTGTGCTGAATTTTGCCTCAGAATATGTTTCGCCATCTGAAACGTCTTTATTAGGTATGGTTGTTTTTGTACATGTTGGTTTGGTTTGGTATGCTTGCCGTGGTCTTGTTTAAAAATGCATTGTACACAAAGACTGGACAAGACTGAAGTGAACGAGGCAGAGAAAAACCACAAACACACACACAATCTGACACATTACAATTCACTATCTATTATATGTATTGCCAATGTTTTCTATTAACATGACAGTGACAGGGCAGGAAACAGAAAAACATAAAGCCTTATCGCTTACTCAGCTGAATAAGAAAGAACAAGTTTCTGCATCATTTTCTATACCTTCCACCATTAGTCCAGGTATGGTAGCCAAGTGGTAACGTGTTAGTCAAGAAAGCAAGAGAATCTCAGTGCACAGGATCAAATCATCGCCAGTATTTTCTCCACCTCTACAAGACCCTGAGTGGTGGTCTGGATGCTAGTCCTTCAGATGAGATGATAAACCGAAATGCTGTATGCAGCAGTACTTAGAGTACATAGAAGAACCCACAGCAAGAAATGGACAGTCCCTGGCAAAATTCTGTTAAAAGAGATCCACTTTGATCGGAAAACAAATACACTTGCAGGCAGAAAAAAGAAGAAAAAAAAAGGAAAAAAATTAAAACGTGGTGCTGCACTGAACAAAGTATAACAAAAAGATCAATTCCGCATAAAAATCAAAATCACAAGTAAAAATTTACTTAACACTCTGTAACAACTAACCAATGTGTAAAGTCACCTCAACCACAGTGAACATCCAATTATCTTCCACGTAAACATACCAAGCACCCATAGACACTGTTGGACTAATGCATGCGTACACACACACACACAAACACACATGTACACACACACGTGCACACACACATGCACAGACATACACACATATACCCTCTCTCTCTCCCCCTCTATCTCTCCCTCTCCCTACTCCCCCGCTCTCTCCCTACTTCCCCCCCCCCTCCTCTACCCATTTCTCCCTCAGTCTCTCTCTCCCTCTTTCTCTCCTCTCAAATTCTCTGCTTTTATCTCCCTCTCTCTCTCTCCCTCCCTCTGCCTCTACCTCTCCTCTCCCACTGCCTCTCCCTCCCCCATGCTCCTCTCTCTCTCTACCTGTTGGTGTGCTGTGTGAGGACAGGGCTGGACCTGTGAAAGGTGTTGGGCGAGAAGAGTCGGTCAGACAGGTTTCTCATGGGCGAAAGGTTGGAGGAGGGGCCTGACAGGTTAGCCAGAAAGCGGGAGGAGTGGCTGCTGGATGACTGGTTCATGCCCATCGGCTGCATCGCCATCAGGCTGGTGTTCTCCAGGTTGGCCGACACGCTGCTGCACTCCTGCAGCACACCCAGTCAAGGGTTAAAGGTTAATGGCCCCACAGCCTTTTATGATCATTGGCTGACAAACTGCTGCACTCCTGCAACACGCTGGATTAAAGGTTAAAGGCTAAAGGCCTCATAGCCTTTTACTGCTATTGGCCGACATGTTGCTACACCCCTGCAATATGCCAGCTTATGGGTTAAAGGTTAAAGGCCCCGTAGCCTTTTACGGTCATTGGCTGACACACTGCTGCACTTCTGTTCATTGTATATTGTTGCTTATAGTCCAACTGACAACAATGGGCCATATCAGGACTGTCACACCATACGATTGCTCAATCACATCATCACAAAACTGTCACATATACCAAAAAAGAAAAAAAAAAAAAAAAAGAAAAACAGCAAGACAAACCCACAAAACAGTTCATAACACATTATCGTAACCATGTACCTCCTTAGGGCAAATAAGACTAGGCAGTGCTGAGGACATCAGCCATTCAGCTTAAAATTGTTGAAAAAAACTTGAATAGAAAAAAAACAACTTCAAAAACAAACAAAAAATACATTAAAAAAAAAAATGGCCATACAAGCAAATAACACTGCAGAATGGACAACTAGTGCCCATCCCAGTGTTTACAATTTCACTGCCTAATTACCAGAGCAAAACAGCACAGATAGTACATCACAGACTGCAGAAAATAGAAAAAAGTGTCAAGGCTTGCTCGAAAAAAGACAGCAGAATGGACTGGGAAGGCAGAAAAGGGAAAGAACAGCGAAGGAAGAAAAAAAGGCAGAAATAAAGTGATCAATAGAAAACAGGAAATTTCTAGCACAGAATTCTCAGGTTGGGATGCTATTTATACTGAAAGACCCCTAGGATCACCATGGGGGGTGCTGCACTCCTGCAACAAACCAGGTTATGGGTTAAAGGTTAAAGGTCCCATAGCCTTTGGCCATTGGCTGACACATTGCCGCACTCCTGCAACACCCAAGGCTGAAGGTTAAAGGTTAAAGATCCTATAGCCTTTTACAGCTGGCCATCGGGGCAATGGATTCACATTCACTGTCTTGGGCTTTGCACAGGAAGGCGTGGCCCTATCCTCTTCTTCTGCTGTTTTAAATAAACTTTCCCCAACTGCAGTCAAGTTCTGATTCAAACCTGGTGGAGTGAGGTGTAAGGTGCCTTTCCCAAGGACAAACCAACATGTCAAACCCTGATCACTGGTGAAAAATGGATGAGAAGTCTGGTTCTGCTAAATGGGATATTTGACATTTTGTATTCTTGCTGACAGTCCAGCAAACGGCACAGGGCTATATCAGGACTGCCATTCCACACTGTTGCTTATAGTCTGATTGCACATTTCCAATACCTACCCCAACACATTCTGTCACTCCATTAAAAAAATAAAATTAAAAAAAAGTCCGTTTCTACCCAAGACAGAGTCTTAAAAAGGTAGAAACTGCCAAGAAGAAAAAAACCTGGACCTGCGACTTCCCAAACAGACACTTTATCCACAACTTATCACAATAATGATGCTGCCAAAATAAAATCTTTTTCCTAAAATTACATTAAATCTAACATACTTAACCATGACCCACCAGTCCTATGTAAACTACAACCCTGCTAAAGAGAAATCAGAAGAGGCTGCAGCCAGAGACCTATAAACTGAAGGCAGTTAGCGTGCCCTATATACCAGAAAGCATAACAGGCAGTAAGTTAGCAAGCAAGCAAGCAATCAAAGTGCCTCTAACCTCAGTTCGAGCCCGACGGATGCGCCAGGCGGAGTGGAGACCGACCATGGTGTCGTAGGTGAAGGCCAGAGAGGGCTTCTGGGAGGTGAAGAGGATGTGCTGGGCACTGTCGGTCATGTAGCTCACCTTGGGGGGCCCCCCACCCCCTGCCACACAGCATCACCAGGATTGCAGAAGAAAAAAGAACACAAAGTAATAAAAATAATGTTAAACCCTACCACGTAGATGCAAAATCCCAGGGTGTTTTTAACGCTAACTTTCATCAAACTATCACCCAAGAAACGTTCCACAACCAACTGGAGGTCAACTGAAAACAAAATCAAGGACACTTACCTGTTTTATTTGCGTTTTCACCCTTTTTTTTTTCTTATCTGGTCAATCTGCTACATACTGTCAACTAATCAGAACTTTCAGCAACTGGGTGCATGTGGTGTGCTGGTGCTTACATGGTTTTCAGCCCATTCACTGCTAAAGCTGAAAGGTAATCAATTTAAGACAAAAGCTGCTTCATGATAGCAAACAATGGTCCTTGTGGTTGGTTCTGGACTTTGGGGTGACTTTTTTTTTTTTTCTTTTTTTAACTGTAACAGAAACCAAAGGTCACTTGTGATCATCATGTCTTCTTCTCATGAAAGAATGTGGAATGCATGTTTTAAGTCCAGTATCTATGTTAATATGGTGAAGAAATAACAGCTCTATTATTTGCAGAAAAAAATCATTCAGATGTTCACAAGATGATATTGTTATATAACAGGGTACAGTATGAATTTTCCATCTTTCTTTTCACAATAAGATAAATATCTAGGTCTAGCAAACATATCACCTGCTACTGTGGAGGACAACTTTCAAATACACATAAATTTTTTTAATGTGAGGCTTTATTTAAAGCCTCTTATACCTAGCTTCTCAGATAAATTATTTAAAGATGCTGCTGTTATATTTCTTGCCACTGTTAAAAATTTCTGAAAGTTTACTGCACAGACCAGTTGGACATTAGTTTCAGTAACATTTGCAGTTTACACTGTATTAGGTTTATTCCCTTTGTACATGGATTTTTTTTTTTTTTTTCCGGGGAGAAAGGGGGTTGAGGGGGGGGGGGGGGTTCTAAAATCACACTGTGTGGATCGACATTAAATTGAAGAACACCCAGTACCTGAAGTCTTGGTGATGACAGGACAGACATCGTCCAGGGGATGGAACATGCTGAACACAATGGTG
This sequence comes from Babylonia areolata, assembly GCF_041734735.1. Taxonomy (NCBI): domain Eukaryota; kingdom Metazoa; phylum Mollusca; class Gastropoda; order Neogastropoda; family Buccinidae; genus Babylonia; species Babylonia areolata. Next base: position 31,256,336 of record NC_134879.1, read on the forward strand.
TGGTTCGGGGAGTTCCTGAACAAGGCAAGGCAAGAAGTTTATTTCATGTACCCACTGGGGACAATGAAACAATACTAAAGGTTTAAGTTTAAAGGTCCCATAGCCTTTTACGGCCATCGGAGTAATGGATTTATATCCACTGTGTCTAGGGCTCTGCATAGGAAGGACCCAATCCCTTCTGCTGTTTGAACCTTCCCCAATCAAGTCAGGACCTATTCACACATGAGTGGAGTAAAGTGTCCTTTCCCAAAGATACAACCCATCCCGAAACAGGGCTTTAAACCCTATTACATTATACATTCTTTTCTTTTTTTCTTACATACACCATGCAAACAATATGAGTGATATTTAAAACAAAAATAAAAAAGCCCAGAGAACAAACAAGCAAGCATTGTTCCCTCTAGCAGCAGATAAAGTTCTACTGAAAAGAAATACATATGACAGACTATATCAGATAAGAAATACATATGGCAGACTACAGAGATAAGAAATGCATATAACAGACAACAGAGATAAAAGATTTAGGTTTGAACAATAATTTTTTTTTCTTATTCAGAAAAAGAGTAAATGGAATTAATTCAAACAGAGTCTGGGTGGGTTCTACTTTGTTCAAGTAAACATTTTTGTCTGATACTGTAAAAAATATGAGCACACAAAAAGAAACAGATAGAGCTTGTCATACAACAATCACCCATTATATTTACTATTATCATCAAAGGATATTTCTATAGTGCCCACCTAAAGAACACTTCACACTTTATGATGACGCTAAGAATATTCAGCAATCAAAAATGATGTATGTTTAAAAACCAACATTAAAATGAAATAATGCTCAATGTACATATAAAGCACACAAACACAAACAATGTCATCAGCAAATACCTTCACAGATACACAAACACACAGTTCAAACACACAGGCACAAATGCAAACACACACATACTCATTTAAAAACACATACATATATTTTAAGGCACAGATCAACAATAAAATTATTCATACAATGACACAAAAGGAACAAAATGAATAATCACTCCCACCCCCACACACACCCTTCCCCATCTTCACCCACACACTACCCCCTACACACCCCACCCCTCCCCCACACATGGATATACTGCACTTTACTTTTTAGATGACGCAAGTTCCGAGGGTGTGAGAGCTCTTTCAAACAGGAGACCATCTTCTATTGGCCATGTCTGAGATACCTGCACACACCACAAAAAACCAATAGATTACTGTATTATAAAAACACATGAACAATGCCCGACAATCATGGTCATTCAATAAGTATACACAAAAGACACAACGTGCTTAAATATTTAACCTGAAGTAAACCAAACAAACAATGATCAGAATCATACACATGCAATAATCACAAAGGACAGGCATGAGTGCATGCTGGTTTGCTGAGCATGTCCCAGTTTTGTTCTTGTTTTATTTCAATCATTTGCCTTTTTCATTTACTCCATGAAATCTATTCTATTATTAAAACAGAGATAGCAAATACACCTTATAGCACCATAGTCATGGAGACACAGAACTTCTCAGGCTCAAAAACTTAACAGTAGCCAACAATACTATGTAGGGAATCACCACATATCCTTGTGCCAATTTCTTTCCCATCCTCCCCAATATTGAAGGCCTATATAACTTCTGCATTCTGGGCTGAAGTCGTAAAATACCCACCCACCCTCCTCCCCCCAAAAAAACACACAATAAGCAAAACCAACACATGGAAGACAACTTAGTAATAAACACAGCCCACATACAAGACAAAAGAGTAATAAGAACAGCTCATAAACGTAGGTTGATAGAAGTTAACGAAGTTATAAGAACAGCTAACAAATATAAAAGACAAAGGAGGAGTTTTAAGCACAGACCACACATAAGACAACAGAGCAATAAGCACAGACCACACAGAAGACAACAGAGTAATAAGAACAGCTCATAAACACAGAAGACAGCAAAATAATAAGCACATCCCACAAACATATAAGACAACAGATTAATAAACACAGCCCAAAAATGCAGAAGACAACTGAATAATAAGCACAGCCCACAAACATAGACACCACAGCCAACATAGAAGACAACAGAGCAATAAACACATCCCACACAGAAGACAACAGAGTAAAAAGCACACACCACACTGAAGATAACAGAGTAATAGGAACAGTTCACAAATGCAGAAGACAACAGAGCAATAGGGAACAGCCCACAAACACAGAAGACAACAGAGTAATAAGAACAGCTCACAAACACAGAAGACAACAGAGTAATAAGAACAGCTCACAAACACAGAAGACAACAGAGTAATAAGAACAGCTCACAAACACAGAAGACAACAGAGTAATAAGAACAGCTCACAAACACAGAAGACAACAGAGTAATAAGAACAGCTCACAAACACAGAAGACAACGGAGTAATAAGAACAGCTCACAAACAGAAAACAACAGAGTAATAAGAACAGCCCACAAACACAAAAGAGAACAGACTAATAAGAACAGCTCATAAACACGGAAGACAATGGAGTAATAAGAACAGCCCTTAAACACAGAAGAGAACAGAGTAATAAGAACAGCTCATAAACATGGAAGACAACCGAGTAATAAGCACAGCCCAAACAGAAGACAACAGAATAATAACCACAGCCCACAAAAAAGACAACAGAGCAATAAGCACAGCCCAGAAACACAGAAGACAACAGAGTTAAAGAAGGGACAGCTATCTCAATGCTGTCTCCCTTTCCCACAGCAGTACCTGAAATGGCAGGACGGTGCTGTACTCTCCTCCATCGTCCATGAAAAACGTCAATGTGTTTGACTCTATGACGCTCACTCCACTCTGCGTCACACGGCTTCCTTCTGGATAAAAATGAAATAATAATAATAATAACAATGGATACTTATATAGCACACTATCCAGAAATCTGCTCTAGGTGCTTTACAAAACGCTTTTGATAACATAAAACATTATATCTATGTTACATACACACACCACTTTGCGTCACACGGCTTCCTTCTGGATAAAAATGAAATAATAATAATAATAATAATAACAATGGATACTTATATAGCACACTATCCAGAAATCTGCTCTAGGTGCTTTACAAAACGCTTTTGATAACATAAAACATTATATCTATGTTACATACACACACCAAAATGTGACCACACACACACACACACACACGCACGCACGCACGCACGCGCACACACGCGCACACACGCACGCACGCACGCACACACACACACACACTGCATACTTATACTTACATATGATCATGAGGGACCTTTAAAAATAATAAATAAAATGAAAAGAGAAAGATACAAAAGTAAAAATAAAAACAATAATAATGAATGCATGAAAGAGCAACATCACTAACCCTCTGCAAACTTACAACTATAAAAATATGAGCATCTGTAAACAACCCAACAACATTTCTGAGTTTCGCCTGTTGACAATCATGACATCAGATATTTTCTTCATGAGCAACTATAAACAGACAATCATCAAACCAGACATTTTCTTCATGAGCATCTATAAACAATCTTACAACATTTCTGAGTTTTTCTAGTTGACAATCATGAAATCAAAAATGTTCTTCATAAGCATCCATAAACAATCTTACAAAATTTCTGAGGTTTGCTTGTTGACAATCATGAAATCAGACATTTTCTTCATTCCTTTCTCTCTCTAAAAGTTTCAAAAATATGGAAGGACTATAAACACTGGGCTTAGAGGGGAAACAAAATGTTAAAGTCCATAATCAAAAAAACGTCCATTCTTTTCAGCAAACATTAGCTGTACAAGTCTAAACTGTATTGACCAAAATTCAAAACATTGCTCTGTATTAAAAAAATCCAGTGTCTTCTTTTCGCAACCGGAATGTGATCCACCAAATGCTCAAGATGGTTGAATATCTCATCACTGTAATGGCTTTGTAACATCTCAGTAACCACACAAATGAAAAAAAAACAAAAAAACAGGGCAGGCAGGCAGAACCACACACACATTTTATAAATCAAGTTTCATTTTCAATTAATGTTCTGATTTTCATTGTCCATGTGCTGCATTCGGGCCTGAGCAGTGCGTTGGGTTTATGCAAAGGTCAGGCACCTTTTCCTCCCCCCCAACCTCCCACTCCTCCTAAAACAGTGTGGTGTAGTATATACTGATAAGTCTGCAAGCTTTGAGTTTGACACCTTCTTGAAACTGAAACTAAGTTAAAGAGAAACATATGCTTCTTCTAGTTCTAATTCCTGTGAAATCAAAACAATGCTTCATTACACTCGTTGCAGTTTCAAAATATGTTTACCTGTTGGCTCTGATGCCGGCGGAGCCTGTGGTTCAAGTCCACTACCTGACAGGACAAACGTCGTCCACACAGACTGCACACAGTATACATTCCATCTCAGTCGTTTCCTTACCAAAAACCGAAAAAGGAACTTTTTTTCTCTAAATTTGTTTAAACTAATATACTATACCATGACCCTTTGGTGCAGACTCCGGCAGGGGTCTGATTCCTGTCCAGTGCAAAATACTTCTCTGCTTAAGCATAGAAATAAAAAGTAGCTGCAGCTAGTGAACTCCCTTTTGCATGCCTAAGCAGCGCCCTCTTTGACAGCAACTGAATCATAATTAGTGAGGCTTACTGATTACAGAAGAGGGGACGATGGAAGGGTATTTACTGAGTGTCATGGTATGTTAGATTTAACTTTTTTGTTCTCTTAATTTCAGTCACACAAACTATACCATGACCCACCAGTGCAGAATGGCATGACCACGCAGAGAGCTCACCTTCTGTTTTTTATGATGCAGAGATGGCCTGCTGACATTTTTTGTTTGTTTCACTTTCACTATATGTGGATACATGAATGAATGACTGTGTACAGGGAATGGCTGATCATTGATGTATTTTGCACAACTACTGTATTTAACATCTCAACAAACAACAAATACAACCACAAAAAAAAGAAGACTGACTGACCATTATCATCAGTTACTCAACCTACTAAAATAAAGTTTTTGGATCTGTTTGCATGTGTCTGAACTTGTTTCTTTCATGTGAGAGAATGGGGTGGTAGTGAGGACCACTGTTTTTTAATTGTTGATCAAATAGCTTGTCTGCATTCAACACAAATGCTGTCTATATCTGTTGATCATTGCTTTTAAGTAAGAACCTAATCAATATTCTAATACAACACTTATCAATAATGAAAAATATATATCGAAAAGTTGTTTTTTACTGATGCACAGATTAATGATCACCATTATTTGTAAGTGGATGATATTTACTTGCCTTATATTGAATGTTATATTTCTATATATTTTCTGTCTGAATTAATAGTTCATCGTTATGCTTTGTTTGCCATATTGCCACACAAAAGTTTGTGAAACATGCCAAAAATAAACTATTCTAAAAATAAAAGCAAAATGAATAGGATGTTACCTAGCTCCAACACTACTCTCTTTTCTGCTTCCACTTTTAACACAGATCCCTCTTTTTTTTTTCTCTTTTCTTTTCATCTCTTCTATTAAAAAAAAATATATATATATATATATATATATATAAATATATATATATATAAAGATAAAAAAAAGAAAGAAAGGTGGACAGCATGGCTTCCAATTAGTCAGAAATCTTGGAGGTCCCCAGGACCCTTTTAGTTTTACTATAATTCTAAAGGAATTGCAACAACAGTGGTGGTCCAGTGGTAACATGTCCACCAAGGAAATGAGAATACGAAGGCACAGGATCAAATCCAACACTCACCAGTATTTTCTACCCATCCACCAGACCTAGAGAGGTGGTCTGAACGCTAGTAATTCAAATGAGATGATAAACAAAAATCCAAGGTGCAGCATGCACTTAGCACACATAAACGAACCAACAACAACAAAAAGGTTGTCCTTTGCAAAATTCTGTTTAAAAAATCCAAATTTGACTGGAAAACATGTACACTTGCAAGCAGAAAAAATAGGCGTTGCTTTGTAGCAACATGCCCTCCCCACAGAGATCAGCCCATATTTCACACAGAGAACTCTGTCATGACAAAGAATAATAATACAGTACAATACCTTCAGGTGGTCATTCTAAGAACAGTCTAGTGCTGCACAATCTAATCAAATTGGCAAAGCTACACACATACAAAGACTGACAAAGCTTCAGTCATGATCATCCAGGTTTCTGGTCTGAATAGTTGTGAAGGGAAAGAACTCTGAAGCAGACAAACAGCAACAGACTGAAGCTCCCATAATACAAGATTTTCCCTCTTTTCTTGTCTTTGTTTAACCACTCAGTGAATATACACAGCTCGTCCTTTGCATCTACAGTGTCAAGGACACACATAAATTTGTTTTATCAGTACCCCAACAAAGTGAGAGCTGTTAGACCAAAGGTTTCTCCTCTGCAATAGCAATTCAGTTTACAGCTTAATCTTTTGGGAAGAACAATGACTCTCAAACTATAAGGCAAGACCGCACTGGCTCTTAGAGCTGAAGCCGAAGGGGCGAGTTTGTCTTTGGGGATCGTTTTAAAGCTGTCGTAAAGCCCTCTTTGCTGACAGAGTGGCGATTAAGTTGGCAAGACACTCTCCACTATAATCAAATTCTAGCCCACATAGGACAGCAGTTGCCTCCTCTGCTGTTCTGATGGTCATAGTTGGACCCATCTATCATACAGGTATGCATACAGTCTTTGCCAGTTTTAAGAACAGGTTTGATCAGGACATAACATTAACAATCATACAAAGCCCCTGCCCAACTGACCTGCAGAACCATGGAGTCCATGGTGAAGGTTTTGACGACAGATTGAACTCCACCCTGCCCCACGCGGCTCCACACCACAGTCTGACCGCTGATGTACAGCTCCTCGTCCCTCCATGTCTCCACCCTGTCCCTGTCATCCTTCACACTCACCCCGCCAGTGCCATGGAACAGCCACCTCTCCTTCTGAATCACCAACATGGCATCTGTCATTCCAACACCTCTCTCCACATAACAGCAAAAAAGATAACAACAACATTAAAGCAAATGCACAGTGGGTAGTTATAAACAGGGTTTGCCAAGACAATCCTACTAAAAAAAAGTTAGATTAACGATCCCATAGCCTTTTATGGCCATCAGGTCAGTGTTTTTATACCCACGGTGTCTACGGCTCGGTACAGAAAGGCGGGGCCCTATCCTCTCCTTACACTGTTTTAACCTTCTCCAACCGAAGTCAGGTAACCCATTCACACCTTGGTGAAGTAACATAAATCAGAATAAAGTACCTTTCCCAAAGCACACCACCATGTCAAAACAGTACCATATTCCCTGATCACTGGTGATCACTGACTGTGAAGACCAATGCCTAACTGACTCTGTCACGGCACCTCACAATCCTGCAATGCACAGTTCAAAGGAAAAGGAGAGGCAGACAGAACTGAGACAACTAGACAATATTCCAGAATGGGCAGACCTGAGACTGAGTAATGCCCTGAAAGAGATCAGGAACAAAGATATATTTCGAGAGAGAGAACTTGTTGCCAGGTCATAAGTGGTCTGACTCTGAGACTGGGATATAAGAAGAAGAGTGATCACCAACTATACTGCTTAATAATGCAGATTTGAACACATATTTTCATCAAAATAATGACATGACACATTTCAACCTTCAATGCCATTTCAGATTTCAAATGCCTTATCCACTGAAATTCAAAACGCTTGACATTAATGATTGTATGTCCTCTTCACTGTTGTGACTTTTATATTTCACACACACACACACACACACACACACACACACACACACACACGCACGCACGCACACACACACTGGAATCTCAAATAATACTCATGATCACAATATCCATTTCCAACCAAGAAAAACAAGAAGCAAAAAATGGATACCCCTGAAAATTAAAAGGCATTTCTTCTATTAAAAAAGAACCTTAAAAAAGAAAGATCAGAAACCATACAGTATTTAACACACAATAATCACAAACCTTATTGGAAACAGTGTCATGCAGAGAGAATTCCCTGAAGGACTTGACAAGGGGAACACCACTGTCCACATGGTTCACATTTTGAACCTGGATCTGGAACTCCCCAGGGTGGTGCTTCACATAGTCCCGCCCAAATGGAGCGAACTCCTGGGTATCACAGGCCGATATCATATCCTCAGGATCCAGGGTGGTAGCGAATGTAGGTCTTTCTAAAATCATCAAGAAAAATACAGAGCAAAGACTTAGTATAATATAGTCACTGCATCACACATGCTGCTAATGCTGGAAACTGATGATTAATTCTGTGTTCAAGTTTAAACTCAAACTGAAACACTCAAAATAAAGCTCTTTCCATCAAATTGAAATCAGGAAGGCCTTCATTCATTCACAATGTGTTGAAATGTGACTTAAGATTGGGCTGAACAGTCTGGAACAGAATTCTAATTTGGGTTACAAATATTTTTGAATTGAAGTTTAGGTTGCTCCTCTATCACCATACCTACTAAAACAGGACCTTCAAGCCCTACCAACAGACCTCCAGGCAAATGAGAGAGAGAGAAAAAAAAAGAAAACGGAAGTAGGAATGGGAGATGAAGATCCACCCTGATAAATACACCATCGTAAAAGCTACAAACTAAGATGATAAAACCATTTGAATCACCAGCCAAGGTACCAACTCTATGACCAAAATCTGAATAACACCAGCAGCAAGTAGCATTGTGTGACACTGCATAACAGGAAATGGGTTCCCACAACCACATTAGTTCCAAAGGTACCACATTAGTTCCAATAAGGTACTTGCCTTTCAAAGGTGTCATCTGGAAAGAACCAACTGGAAAATCAACAAAATAAATTACAAGACAAAGCGTCAGTAAGAATTGTGCTGGATAATCCCTCAAAAGCACAGTACCTGCATCCCACAAAGAGACCCTGAGGTGAGCAGATGGCTTTCCCTTGAATGACAATAATAATAATATCATACAAATGACAATGAATAAAGTATTTATGTGGTGCCGGATCTTGTACATATCTTAACCAAAGCACTTTCAGTTTCACTCATAATCAAAGGGATTAAAAATAAACCATAAATTACACAAGTAGACAGAAGTCTAGAGAAATTCGATGAAAATGACCAAACTGCTAGCATCATGAACATTCTGGTAGAATGGCCAACACTGCAAACAAACAACAATAATTGAATTAAAAAAAAGACATCTACATGATCTAGTACTGATCTAGGCTGCCCGTGAAAAGTGGATCAAATTCTCCACCAAGAAACAGCAGTAACTTGCCAGTTCCTTCTGCCTCATCAGACAAGATCCAGAAGGGACTGTAAAAAAATCATAACAGCTAAGCAGGATCACTTGCTGCATATAGTATGTCCTTTCCTAAAGGAGGGACTGGAGGGACCTTTCCTCACTGGATACAGTACTAGCCCCACCAACAGACACCTTCGCCACAAAGGCAATCACTCATTTGAAGCAGAACAAAAGATCCCAGTTTCTGTTGTTGTTTTGTTTTTGCTTATCCTTCAGCATTATTTGTTCCAAGCATGTCATACCTAACACCGTAACAGCCAATAAATTATGACTGTGGTTACCAATGGAAGAAGATACAGTTTCATAAGATTTTATTCTTTACTAATTAGTGCTCCATTCACTAGTGGAGGGTTCCTCATCAAATAATTTCTAAAATTAGTAAACCCTAATCACAGCTGGTATGGCCACAGAACAAGATCCAACAGCTTTGCTAAAACAATCCTCAAAGGAACTGTTGATGGTTGGAGACAGAAACAATGGTGGACTGACACTGCAGAATGGGCAGGATAACCATTTGAAAAATTTGCAGAGACCCAGGCTTTGACACACAACCAACAGACACACAGGAATCTGACGAACAGTTCTGTGCTGCACCCCAATGACTCTTCACATAGCTGAGGCAGAACCCTTGATATTAATGAATGCCATAGTGATTATGTTGGTAACACAGATTATAAATAAATTAAGTAAAAGAAACTGTTTCTAGCTTTGCACTCAAGTCAAGCAGTAATCATTTTACTACATGAAAAAGTAAAATGGAAACCTATACGCACACATTTAGTGACATTATATATACTTTTCTTTTTTCCAATTGAGACACACCAGTTTGTTTTTTATTCAGTTTCTTTGAACTCCACACCACGTGAGTCAGTCATTTAGCTTGTACTTGTGACCATACACACTATCAATAAATGAATAATCCATTGAAACAAATCCAATTGTCATTACATCTACTACGAAGTAGTAGTCCATTATATGGGGAGTTTGTGCCATGTAAGTACTGTTATCATTATCTTCTCTTTTTTTTCAAATCTAATTTTATGTACATCATGTAATTATTATCTGATGTATCTCCCTCATGGCAGTCATGCCCCCCACGCCCCTTGCTATTTTATTTGATTGCTTTGCTTTGGGGGTGTGGTGCATTCATTGAATGTTTCACTTGCAGTCCGGCATAGTATTCAGTGGTGAGCAAGAATGACTCAATGAGTAAAAGTGCAACACCACAATAATATCCTGCATTTTAACATTGGTGCAGTTAAACCCCTTTGTCTATTTAGTCGCTTTGTACGTATATATTCCCGCTGCTTTTGTTTTAGCTGCGTTGTTGATTAGCTGCTGGATTGGACTGGTGTGCGGTGCCACAAGGCGCGTAGTTGGGGTTTTTTGTTTTGTTTTTTGGGTGTGTTTTTTTTTTATCAGACATCTGCGTTTAATTAACCAAGCAAACATCATTTCACTTCTTCACTGATAGAATACTGAAATAACAAAAATATCAGAACTGATTCGCTTCGTGAGCAGTCCAACACTTGACCGCTGTGTCAACACATTTTGCAAATACAAATAATTGCTTCAACGCTATGCTGTATTGACTCTTCAGATTTATGCTGTATTGACTATTCTACCTGCTATACTGTGACATAAGAAAAGTGGACGTACTGCAAATAAGAAATCAATGAAAACTGTCAGCAGACTCTCAAGAAGCTGTTCTCCTCGCGGCCATATTTCCCGCTGTAGTTGTCTGAACTTCCGGTAATGCGATCATTCGTGGTGACACAGTTATAGCAAAAACAGTTCCACATACTCTTTTGGGAGGGTGTGGGGGGCACTGCGTATAAAATGAGAAACTGAAAATCACAGATGTAAAATCACAGATTGCATTTTAATGAGTAAAAAGAGAACTTTTTTTTAATCGAAAAAAAAAATGTGACTGTTCTGATAACTTTCGGTTTCTTGAAAATCTTCGTCCGGAGACATGCGATCTGACGGAAGAGGAAGGTGGGGTTTGTTTTGTTTTGTTTTGTTTTGTTTGTTTTTTTCAAAAGACATAGTAGACAAAAATGTTTTATGTACTACAGTTATAACCTGGGAACCTCCATCAAAGAAGTTGTCAGACTTCAGCAACTTCATTAGTCCAACAGATTTGCACATCATATATACCCCACTTGTAGTGATATTTGACAGTTTCAGTTTTCAATAGCTCAAGGAGGCGTCAATGCGTTCGGACAAATCCATATACGCTACACCACATCTGCCAAGCAGATGCCTGACCAGCAGCGTAACCCAACGCGCTTAGTCAGGCCTTAAGAAAAAAAAAAGGTGAATAAATAATAGATAAGCTTACGTAAATAAATAAATAAATAAATAAATAAATAAATAAATAATTATAATATAAAAAAAGAAGAAGAAGAAGAAGAAGTCCCCTCCACTGTAAGCACAGCCTGGAAACGAGAGAGAGAGAATCATTACTTTTAAAAGATAATGATATATTAAAAATGTATTAAAAAATTTTGACGAAAAAAACCCCATTGAAAATTGTGTTGTATTGGGAGCCATATGGAAGACGACAGACACTGTCGACCGAACAACACAGACAACAAGAACTTTGTTCCGTGCTGTCTGTCTGTCTGTCTGTCTGTCTCTCTCTCTCTCTCTCTCTCTCTCTCACACACACACACACACACACACACACACACACACACACACACACACACACACACATGCGACAAACAAAATCAAGTAAAAAAAAAAAAAAAAAAAAAAAAAAATTATCACACACAAAACAAAAGCACCACCGCTTCTCCTGAACTTACCATCTGATGATGATCCCCCATGACTGCAGTTCCGGAACTTCGGTGATGGGACAGGACAGTTCGTCGTGGCTCCGGCGGCTGGGACGATGGATGAACACGTTTCTTTCTTACGAACACCTGTGGCGACACGCACAGCCTGAGTGACGTAATGTGAATTGAAGACTGCCGCGTTCGACGAGCTTTGTATATGTGTGTTTGCGTGCGTGTGTGTGGGTGTGTGTGTGTGTGTGTGTGTGTGTGTGTGTGTGTGTGTGTGCGCGCGTGCTGTGTGTGTGTGTGTGTGTGTGTGCGTGCTGTGTGTGTGTGTGTGTATGTGTATGTGTGTGTGCGTGCGTGTGTGTGGGTGTGTGTGTGTGTGTGTGTGTGTGTGTGTGTGTGTGTGTGTGTGTGTGTGTGTGTGTGTGTGTGTGTGACTAGCATGTAATTAAATCAGCCAGCCAGTGTAAGCCCCTTTTTGTTTCACATCAACATATTGCGTCACCTGATCATGCACGCATACACGCACTCACTCACTCACGCACGCACGCACACACACACACACACACACACACACACACACACACGCACGCACGCACGCACGCACGCACGCACGCACACACACACACACACACTCAGAGAAGAACCCGTGACCGTCTTTTGCAAAATGTGTCGGATGTCGTCTTTTGTATTTCTTATCCTCGGTAGCTGGGGAAGATTTAAACTTCGAAAGGAGAGAATTGGGCCCCGCCTTTTTAAGCCGAGGCCTAAACACCGTGGGTATGATTTCATTGCTCCGATGGCCTTGAAAGGGCAAAGGACATTTAATTTAACCTTTAACCTAACGACTGCAAGACATCGTCTCAGTCAAATATCAAATTTGGGATTTAGGTTACTTCTGATTTCTGTAATCAGTTTTCTAAATCACTTTCAATGATACAGGTTCGAACGACACTATTCCAAATTTTCTGGGGTTTTTTGTTTTTTTGTTTTGTTTTGTTTTTTGCCCCATCATCTGCACCGTTTCAGCGGCATCACTCCCACACCGCTCACTCAGACTCCCCCATACACGGCCACACCCGGGCTCGTCCGCCACAGTTCCAGCGTCGGCAGTCCACTGGGAACCATCGGTGTTAGGTCGCCAGGAGGCCACACACCAGAGGAGACCCCGCACCGCTGCTGAGTCACCTCGGTGATGTTCAGCGGCGCCTGTTCTACTTCAACGCACCTAGGACACCACCTGCTAAGCCCCCCACCAACGACAATAATGGCTCAGTCGCGGAGCCAGACTGAGTGATCATCCCTCCCAGAGTGGAGACCGCCACCACGCCCCTCAAACAACAGCCCCCCATGAACCTGCCGACACTGACGACATTGACAGGACTCGCCCCAAGCACGGAAGTGGAGGGGTATCGAAACTGAGGTCACCATGAGAGCAGGGCATGAAAGGCCACAGACTTTGAGACTATTTTGTTTATATTGATGACGATGAAGGAGGAGGAGGAGGAGGACGATGATGATGACGATATTGCTATGGAGGTCCATTTTGGTTTGGGACTGCGTGACAAGGCTGTACTCTACGCTTCCTGTCATAATGATATCCCGGCGTTAACCAGGCCCGATAGATACAGACACTTGCAGTGTTGGTCAGGTAATTAGAGCAACACACCCAAAGACGCATCCTGGAAATGGATGACACTCGACTGTGTGTTCCCAGTCTCCCCATTTAAGCCCACAGCACACTCAACTCTGGGTAGGAGCCGGCCACGGGCCGTAAAACCCACCTCCGCTGGGATTCGAACCCGCGTCCTCCCAGCCGTCAGTCCGCGACGCTAACCACTTCGCCACGGCGGCTGGTGTTTTGTTTTATTTTGTTTACATTTGTTTACATTTGTATTTTATTTGTTTGACAGAAAAGAAAAAGTGAGGATAGTTGGAGCGGGCGGGGGTGTGGCGTGTGGGTGGGGGGGGGGGGGGATAGAGAAGTGCGACACAATGTTAAGATCGGGGATGGGTGGTTGAGTAATGTGGCCATGTAAACCACACAAAGGTGTTAAATTGTGTTTATTGCCCCATCACACATACTGGGTATTGCACATTGTACACTACAAGCACAAAATTAATCAATGTATATATGCATGTGTGTGCGCCTGACTGCACATACATGCTTGGTGTGCATGCATGTATGTGTGTTTATGAATGTGTGTGTGTGTATATATATATATATATATATGCATATGTATATATATATATACATACATATATATGTGTGTGTGTTCATGAATGTGTGTACATGTGTGTCTGAGTGTATGTTAATGAATGTGTGTGTGTGTGTTCATGAATGTGGTGTGTGTGTGTGTGTTTGACACAATCACGCATCATGCAGTTCACAGAATTCAATCAGTACTGCATGCTTTATTTTGACAAGTGATGTCTCGTCCATTTTGTGCTTCATCAAAGAGCAGGCTCTTGTTATGGCTTATGAACCTTTTTTCTTTTTTTCTTTTTTTGTATACATATATATAGCCAGTTCCTGAGTTTAACCTCTTGACTGCTGCTGATGAGAATGCTTGTCAGTGAAAGGCTGTCACCTTGCTGTGATAAGATTGAACTGCAAGGTTGGGTCATCAAGTGGAGTGATGGCCTAGAGGTAACGCGTCCGCCTAGGAAGCGAGAGAGAATCTGAGCGCGCTGGTTCGAATCACGGCTCAGCCGCCAATATTTTCTCCCCCTCCACTAGACCTTGAGTGGTGGTCTGGACGCTAGTCATTCGGATGAGACGATAAACCGAGGTCCCGTGTGCAGCATGCACTTAGGGCTCGTAAAAGAACCCACGGCAACAAAAAGGTTGTTCCTGGCAAAATTCTGTAGAAAAATCCACTTTGATAGGAAAAACAAACAAAACTGCACGCAGGAAAAAATACCAAAAAAATGGGTGGCGCTGTAGTATAGCGACGCGCTCTCCCTGGGGAGAGCAGCCCGAATTTCACACAGAGAAATCTATTGTGATAAAAAGAAATACAGATACAGATCAGTCTCCATTATATATATGACTTCTTCCTCTTCTTCTTCATAAATGGGTTGCAACTATCATGTCCAATTGTATGCATGTGCCTGTGGGCTTTCATATGCTTGGCTTTTTTTAACCCACCATTCTAGCAGCCATAGTACTATGTTCTCGGGGGCATGCCTTCCTCTTGGGATTGCATTACTTTTGCTCAGAAAAATTGGTTACACCATATAAAAGTATGCACGACATAGTAAACGCACCAGGAGATCTTCCAGTTCATCTGGTCTGTTGCAGTTCTGCTGTGAATGCCCACATTTTGCAGATGAGAAAGAATACAGATCACTGATACAACATACTTTTAAGTCCATGTATAGAACGGAGACTGATGACCCAACCTTCATCCTTCATTACTACAATGGGGTTTCTGGATTAGCTCTCTCTTGGGTCAAAAGCTATCTTTCAAGTTGTATCCAGTCATCATCAATAATCACTCATCACAACCAGCACCTGTTTTGTTCAGAGTTCCACAGGGCTCTGTCTTAGGCCCCATACTTTTCATCATGTACATCAAACCTCTTCATACGCTTATGCAAAGTCACTTTGTTTCCAACCAATCTGTTGCAGACAACACATGGCTTTATAGAATATATCAACCTACACAAATAGGTCAAACCATACAGACTTTACAGTTGTGCATCACAGATGTCAAATCATGGATGACGGATCACAAACTCAAACTAAATGATAGTAAAACAGAAGCCCTTCTCATTCACTCAAAGCGCTCATTTTCTGACTTGCATTAGCCTTCATCTATCCTGTTAGGAACCTCAGACATACCTTTCTCAGCATCTGCACACAACCTTTCAGATGACATGACACTTGACATACACATCAACCATATTTGTAGGTCAGCATATGCAGCACTCCGACAAATCAGTTCCATTTGCCAGTATCTAACCACAGAAACCACAAAGACATTGGTTTGTTCTTTTGTCCTATCTAGATTAGATTATGGAAATGCTCTTCTTGCCAGCTGCCCAAACACTTTTTTGACAAACTTCAAAAAGTTCAAAACTCTGCAGCATGACTCACTCAAGGCTAGGAAACATCAACACATCCCCTCCCCTTGTATGTGTGCGTGTGTGTGTGTGTGTGTGTAGTCACATTTTGGTGTGTGTATGTAACATAGATGTAATGTTTTATGTTAACAAAAGTGTTTTTGTAAAGCACCTAGAGCAGATTTCTGGATAGTGTGCTATATAAGTATCCATTATTATTATTATATCTTATTGTAAAGCGCTGTGAGCCCCATTTGAGATAGGGGTACAGCGCTATATAAGCCTGCATTTTATTATTAACTGTATTTTATTTCTTTTTATCACAACAGATTTCTCTGTGTGAAATTCAGGCTGCTCTCCCCAGGGAGAGCGCGTCACTACACTACAGTGCCACCCATTTTTTTGTATGTTTTCCAGCGTGCAGTTTTATTTGATTTTCCTATCAAAGTGGATTTTTCTACAGAATTTTGCCAGGAACAATCCTTTTGTTGCCATAGGTTCTTTTACGTGTGCTAAGTGCATGCTGCACACGGTACCTCAGTTTATCATCTCATCCGAATGACTAGCATCCAGACCACCACTCAAGGTCTAGTGGAAGGGGAGAAAATATCGGTGGCTGAGCCGTGATTCGAACCAGCACGCTCAGATTCTCTTGCTTCCTAGGCAGATGCGTTACCTCTACGCCGTCACTCCACATGATGTACACTCGAGAAAAAACTGCTACTGTGTAGTGTAGATTTCAGTCCCATTTAGTTGCCTTCATCAGTGTTCTTCTTTAAATATATACTTAAATTTTCTGGCAAATTTGGGTTTGAAATAGTCATTTCCCAAATTTTCAGGTTTGAAATATGGCTTTGAATACCTTTTATTTTGTGGGGGGGGGTTCTTGTGTGTCAATTTGAGTTTTGTGCTCCCTTCAATTATGAGTTTGCCGTTGTCCCCATTAACTTGCACGGTTGCAGAAGCATGTGTCCATCCAACTTAACTGTGGTTATGGTTGGTGCATGTGTACAGTCTGTATTGTATTGTATTGTGTTGTATTGTGTTACTCTTTTGTCACAAGAGACTTTTCTTGAGAAATTCAGGCTGCTCTCCCCAGAAAGCACACCACCACAGTGGAGTGCAACCCATAATTATTTTTCTTTTTGCTGCCTGCAAGTGTATTTCACTATTTGTTTTCCCATCACAGTGGACTTTTCTACAGAATTTTGCCAGGGACAACTCTTTTGTAGCCATGGGGTCTTTTCCATGTGCTAACTGCATTCTACAAGCAGGACCATGTTTTATTGTCTCATACAAATGATTAGCATCCAGACCACCACTCAAGGTCTAGTGGAGAGGGAGATAATAGCAAGTGTGGGATTGGATCCAAAAAGCTGGCCTCTCTTGTCTCTTTGCTTCCTTGGCAAACGCATTGCCACAATACCACCACTTCACAGTGTACAGTCTTTGCCAGGTTTGGGAACAGGTGGTGTGGCCATGTATGGGGAATCTAAATGAGCAGTGTGAAAGTAATGCCACTGAAACGGTGCAGATGATGGGGCAGCAAAAAAAAATAAATAATAAAATAAATAATAGTAAACTTTTTTTTTTTCTTTTTTTTAAAGGTTTGGGAACAGGTATGATCAGGACCTACACCAGTGGGAAGGGAGAGTGTCTGTGGCTTAAAGGAGATCAGCCTTCTCAATACAGTTTCAACTTCTTCAGCACATTTCTTTTTAGGCATGTTACATGGTGTTTTGTCAGAGCTAGTTGAGGAATCATGAAGGCTTGGAGGGAAGACATTTGTTCAGCCACAGACGAAAGGGAGTTATATATATTTTTTTTACAGTTTGTTTTTACATTTTGTCAAATGAAAAATCATACCATTTGATTTTAATGTGTTTGTATGCTGCAACAAAATATTTATCAAATCTAAATGATTGACAGATGTTATTCCTTTCAATGATTTCCAACACTTGTTCATCATGTGTTCTTTAACCTTTAGCTTGAATAAATCTGCTTCAAATAATGGTATTTGTTTGTTCAGTGACAGTGATGTGATTTGTGTGCGATTTTCTTTTCTTTCATGTTTTATGAGGAAAAATGCTGAATACCCTTCCTCTCATTTTATATGGACTAAAATCTCCACACACAGAGATAGAGTACCAAAAAAATAATGATAATACAAGAAAAATGTCTTTCTGTTTGTTGGTTTATCAGAGAGAAAAGAAAAATTTTTTTAAAAAAATTTTTTTTTTAAAAGCACACAAAGAGAGGAAAAAACAGAATGCATGTCAGCATCCACCCATTCTTACATACACAGCATTATTTTCAAACACATTCTGTATTCATAGCAAATTATTTCAGAATAGTCATCACCACTTAATGTTCTAAAATACAAAACATTCAAGTCACAAATCAAAAACATAGGTGAACTGAGAGCAAGATGTTCATGTCTTTCAAAGATGAGATGACAAATCTACTACACTTTTGTTCACAAGACTGCTTTTCAATGACCAGCTTAATAGAAATGCTGGCATAAATCCTATAAGATGTCAATAAAATTCAGAGCATATGCCTGTTATACTTGTATTAAATTTGAATAGCCGTTCCACAAACTTATTAACAAGTTTGTATCAATCTTGTTTTTTGGTTTTTTTTCCATATAAAGACTCACACCCTCTATTTCTGTCTGCCTCTCTCTCTTCTCACACAAACACACATACACCCCCCCCCCCAGGTCCCCCCTCACACACACACACATACACACTCATGTCTAACTTCTTATAACCTGAACAAACACATTATGCGAAAGTGAACATCAATGTACAGGTTGAATTATCATGGACTCAGGAACGTTCTTAGTGCCAAGAAAACGTAGCGTGACTAACACTGCATCATGCCACCCAGCCCTGGTATTCACCCAGGGAGGCACTAACATCAAAAACCTTTATCTAGCAAGAACTGACACACATGCTCAGCCATGAGCCCTTTGACGCGAATGTAGCCTCCCACTTCATGCACCTGGCTGGCAATGATCTTTCTTCCTGTCTTCTCCTGCAGGTATGCTCTCAGGTCTGTGTCAAAAGCCTGTGGACAACAACAAAAATAAATACATATATATATATATATATATGTGTGTGTGTGTGTGTGTGTGTGTAATTACTATCATTATCATTGTAACATTGGAGATTTATACACACTCACCTCCCAGGTATCATTAAGAAGCCAAGTGTTTATGCAAAGACAAAAAGCATGCAACAACTATACTATAATGTCAAAACAACCAACCAACCAACCTCTCTCACACACATGCACACTCGCTCCTAACACAAATAATAACTATCACAACAAATATGTGGTATTACGATTCTGGGCAAGCAGTACTGGCCTAAACGTTTTCCAAAATGAAACAAAAATTCATAAGGGTGCAAGAGCTCACAAAAATGCACTCAGGTGTTGCAAACTGTGATAAAATTGTAGCAATAATCTCCGACACTGTTGGCTACTTGGTTTTTAGAAAATGCAATTAATAAAAACAAAAGATACAGAAGCCAAATCAAATCAATGAAACAAAGACAGACACAAACTTCATAAAAACTGCTTTTCTCAAGCAAACAGGTTAAACCAACCATAAAGGTCTGGACTCCCATAGCCTTTTCCAGACATAGTGAAATCATATTCACTGTGTCTTAGGTGCAGCACAGGAAGGCAGGACCCATTCCTCTTTTCACTGTCTTAACCTTCCCCAACCAGTCAGGTACCCAGTCAAAAATGGGTGGAGTGAGGAAAATCTGAGTAAAGAGCCTTTCCCAAGGACACAACACCATTTTGAAAACATGGCCTTGAATGCTGACCATGGGACTACATCAAATAAATTTACTTAAGTACTGGTACGAGTACAAACTACTAACTTTTTTCAACTGCCTTCCAAGCACTTGAAATCCATCAGGTTGTTTAATGTTATCACTATCAGATTTTTAGTTTTAAAAATGTAGTTGTTGGCTAGTCTGCAAGTTCTGTGTATCTGTGTCTGGGAATGTGCATTCATACAAATTATGAATGTGTGTGTATGCATTTGCATGTGTGTATGTGTGTATCTATACACTGATTTTCAGACTGCATGTGCATATATGCACAAACATTTAAGTGCTAGCATGTGTACATGCAGTGTCCAATTAAAGCAAACACTCACCCAAATGTCTCCATCAATGTTTCTGATCTTCACCATTTTACGTGTGTTGCCATTCCTCAGCTCTTCATACATAGGAAGCATGTGATTTTTTGTTCTCCTGACAAAATATGGCAATGACTTGGCCTCTTCTGAAACACATGAATCAGTAAGACTTCAATGAATTCAGAACATGAGGTCAATGCATTTGCAGCCACTACAAGAGAAATGGCAAAGTCAGACATTTCAATGCATTTATTCTCCTAAGGCTTCTGTTAGATATTAAAGCAATCTTTTTTTTTCTTTTCTTTTTGCACTATTGGTATTCTTTAAAAAGATAAGTTTATTCTGCTTATAGTTATACAATGTCATGTGTAAACATCAGCAGCAGCAACCATATAATATTTATTAACAGTAGTATATAGCAGTAGGAATAATGTTAGCAAGAAAAAGTATCTTCTTGAAAACTTAACATCAAAACTGCATACATCTCTAACTAAATCTGGCATTACACAACTGAATTTGAATCTCTTTCAGTCTTAATGAAATCTCATCTCTCTTTTCAGCATTCCACACTTCAAATCAACTGTTTACTCATAAAACCATAATCTGCCTCCTGCTTATCTCCACCTTGCCTGTACTTTCTGTGTTGACCTGACAGCAAAAAAAACCCCAGATGCACTCATGTCTTAACTTTAATAAGGCCACATAAACAGGTATTATGATCCTTTTTTTTTTTCTTCCTACAATAAAACAGAAGAAAATCCCAAAGCACACTGTGCTTGATTTTTTTTTTTTTTTTTTTTTGCTCACAGGATTTCTTTTCTTTTCTTTTTCTTTTTTTGTGTGATGAATTTGTAATCCTTAGTAGTAGCTCAACTGAACAAATAGCATTTGCAGCAATCTAGCCAATACAAAACTCATAGTTTGTAAATGATTGTGTTGTTTTTTTGTTTTTTTTTAAAATATATCTACTATCTTATAGTATTAATTATATAGTGTTCTTCATTTTCATAATTCAGAGTAGGTGTTTAGAGGGAAAGGCAGGGGAAGGATGGAGGGGTGGAGGTAAATAAAACCCAAACTGCTGAAATAGTATGAGAGAGTGAAACTGGTATGCCGTACGCATAATATAATGTATGTAAGGGGGGGACTCACACCAAGCAGCTTGAGGAAAATGTCACTTACCGCACAAAAAGGGCTAAAAATTATTTTTAAAAACAAAAACAATAAACAATCAAAAAAACAAAACAAAAAACAACCACACAATTAAAACTTTCTGCCAGCACAACTAACACCACACACATCCTACCTCTTGGTGGGTACCATCCTGAAGGAGTTGGGTAGTGGTCATGGTGAGGGACAGAGGGGATCACCTTGGGTGGCAGAATATCCTCCACAAACTTGAAGTCATCTTTGGACACTTCATATTCTGCTAAATCTTCTTCAACAATCTCTGACACTGGTGGCAGTGCTGACCTTGATGCCAATCTCTGAAATAAAATAACCCAGACAATAATATGCAAGTAACCAGCAAAAAAAACTTTTTTTTCAATAATCTGAACAGCACCATATATCTTTTAAATCTCGTCTCAAAACTCACCTTTTCCCTCAGCAGTAAGTTCAATTGTGGCAGGTCCACTTCCTTTGCGTTAGCTGTGCTTGACTATGTGTGTATACATATGTGTGTGTACATAACTACATGCATGTATATGAATCACTGAATGTGTATTGTGTGTGCGTGCGTTTATGTAAGTTTGTGCCTGCCTATGTGTGCGTATGTATTAGGGTAGCTGTTAGATACACATGTATGTTAATATGTGTATGTGCAGCGTGTGTGCGTGCGTGTGTGTGTGTGTGTGTGTGTGTGTGTGTAGTCACATTTTGGTGTGTGTATGTAACATAGATGTAATGTTTTATGTTAACAAAGCGTTTTTGTAAAGCACCTAGAGCAGATTTCTGGATAGTGTGCTATATAAGTATCCATTATTATTATTATTATTATTAAATTCGTAACATTATTCTCAAGGACACACGTTAGTTGTTTTATGTTTGTTTTGTTTCTTTGGTTTTGTTTTTGACACCTTACAATGTTACATATAATGGTACACACACACCAAAAAAAAACTAATGAAAACTGAACCACCGTAACCAGAAATAAATGTTAAACTATTCAATTGGAGCCAGCTCATAGGATTTAACCCAAGTTGAACAAAACTTGAAGAGCACTTCATGCTGTGTGGTGCTGATGGTAACATTTGTTTCGTTTTGGGTGCTGAAATATGAACTGCAATGAGTTGCATGAATACAAGCAAATTGAACATACCTTATGAAGACCAGAATTTATGTGTGTCTGAACCCCCGTGAGCCTTGTCAAAGTTTGCCGACAAACACTGCACACTCGACCCAGCATCGCAGTGGCCATGTTGATACTCAATATCCAAACAGCATCCGTTTTTGTAAAATATGCGTGCGCATTAACTATCTTCGTGACATCAATCCCACGGTGAACAGATACAGGAATACTTTATATCTATACAAGGAAAAATGTTGAAACGTTTGCTGACAAACATTCAGATTACTGCATACTGCCTTGTAAACTGGCGACCAAAAAATGTACAAGATAGCTGGAGATCTCATCCCCGCCATTCCCCCACAAAACTTCCTGACCCCTGTGAGTGCTGGCCGCAGACGGATACGACCCCCCAAATATGAGGATTTCGAAGTGTCCAACATCGTCGAACGCTGCGTGGTCAGAAACACTCGCGGCTTCCATCTACCTATCAGTAACACAGAACAGTACGCACATTCTTTCTTCGTGCGGACAGTGATGGACTGGAACCATCTCAGTGGAGGACCTGCTCTGCAAGTGCATTTACATCCGTCAGCGCTTGGCAGCTTAACATTGCCTGCCTCCTAAGCATTAAGACAGCAGAAGAGATTTTAACCAGTTTTTAAACCTGTATACCTGTTGTGACTACTCGTTGAGATCAGAACCTGGGAAAGACTTTTAGGACAAAGTGGTGGCTTTTTAAACTAACTTTTTAAAAACTATTTTCAGTTGCCACGTGCGCTCTCCCTGTTCCGTCGCGTTCAGTTTATAGCCCTTGATTGACTTCTGCGACGTATGCATCCAGATCCAGATCCAGAAAAAATATCCTATCATACAGGGCACTCCACAACAAATGTAAAAGTGCCCTTTCAGGCCCTGACCACATCCCTGCTGTCGTGCGGCTCCAAACCCTAAACTGATATCAGTAGATCATGTCAGACGGTCATTTTTCTCCATCCTGGACCCTCTGGACAACAAGATCCAAATTAAGATACCCTTTTGCAGGACCAAGCAGAGAAATTGTTTCCCTGGGCAATGGTTTCACACACTGCAATCAAAATCTAAAACTTGAAAGATGCCTCCTACAAAAATACGAACTGTGCGTTCAGTTTTGTTAGTTGTTCTCAGTGTTCTGTTTATCTCGGCATCTGTTTTCTCTTCTTCTTCTTCTTTGTTTTTTTTTTTGTTTGTTTGTTTTTTTAAGGGTGGTGGTGGTGCAGCAAAGGTTGAGTAATGCTTTCTGCAGTTTGTCATTTGCTTTTTGTTTACGGTATCATTTGGGGTGGAAGGATATTAAATTTTTCAGGACACATAGACTCGGAATTCCACTGTATTATGGCAAAATTCACAATAATCAGAATGATAATCGTATGTTGTATCAGCAAATGCAGAACAAGCAAACAGCTCATTACAAGTTAACAGATGTGTATCTAATTTTCAACCTTTTGTGTTATTCTGCAAATACAGCAGAGACTGATTATCAAAAACTGAAGCTGTCTGTGTTATAAAAGAAGAAAAGCTAAATGTTGGTTATATCATGTAACATGATCAAGTCTACTAATTCCCATCACACACACACACACACACACACACACACACACACATTTGTTGTTGTTGTTGCTTAAAAAAAAAAAAATAGTGAAGGAAATGTATTAGCATGAGACAACTATTGGCAGACAAATTTTATTTCTTGTGTGTATCCTATCTGTTTCATCGACAATGGTCATAGTGAACAAGGGATATCTGTTACTTATAACAGATTGTTTTAAGTTTTTAATTATTATTATTTATTTATTTATTCTTTTTTGCATGCTTTTAGTTGACTTCATCAAGTTTTTGCGCCTTATATATATTATTATTAGTAATAGTAGTTCTTTTTTATGTATTTTTCTATTATTTATTTACTTTTGTTTTCTCAAGGCCAGACTAAGCGCGTTAGGTTACGCTGCTGGTCAGGCATCTGCTTGGCAGATGTGGTGTAGCGTATATGGATTTGTCCGAACGCAGTGACGCCTCCTTGAGCTACTGAAACTGACAAAATTTTAAGTGCAGCCATATCACTAATGTTTATCGGCGACTGTGTGTATGTGCAAAAGGAATGTATCCCAAATAGAATTAAGTCCCTTGATAGCAGACGAACTTTGCCCGCCCCACAGACACATACACATGCATGAGCACATTACACAATAAGTTCCTTAATGAACAGTCAGAAGTTTTATTTTTAAACATGAAGATTTTATTACAAAATATTTCTTGGCACTTTTGTCCAGCACAGAGACAGTAAACTGAGTAAAGACTGGTAAAAGATATTTCAGAAACCAAAACAATAATCCAATACTTTAGCTACTACAATGGCTAATCCAGTCAGCAGTTCACTGTTGTCATGTTCTTGTCAAATATATGAATAACAATTAATTTCATCATTTTCAATATGTGAAGGTGTAAAAATGAAAAACAACTGTCTTAATTGGCAACATAATCATCATTGATGACATATGAATGTATGAAGTTTACGTTATGACTAGAAAATATATCATCATATTTGACAATATTATACAGTTTAGCATATAACAAGAAACAATGGAACATAAATTTTTTTACACCTTTAATTTCTTAATTATAAAATGGAACAACTTCAGATCTCCCTCAAACGAGATAAGAAAATGTAGGAATGGTTCAGTATATCCACTTCGAGCTTGATCAGCAAAAAAATTGTAGATATGCACAGTGGTGAAGTATCAAACAATCTACATGAAGCCACAAATTAAAATATAACTCCCTAATAAAAGGGTAATATATGACAAAACTTATTTCAAAAATTAAAATAAATAAAATTTAAAAAAATAACAACAACAAAAACAAAAAACAAAAAATGCAGAGAAGTGTTTTACACAGTTTGTAACAAAACTGTCAAAGCTGACGCCATGTTTACCAAGAAAAACACATTAACACAGTAACCATTTCAATTTCACCTATGAATAAACACAAAGCACTGGTCAGAACCTTCAGAGCCTACCATGTATAAAACATTAACCTAGAAAGAAACAAATAAAACAAAAATGAAAAATACATTTATAGAATGCAAACAATAGAAATAAAAATAAGTATAAAATATAAATGGGCCTTATTCAGTGAAAGTCTGCACATCCAAAAAGTGCACTCTCACACACACAGATATACAATGCATATGTACTAGATTGCAGTCTCACTGACACCCAGACCCACCCCTCCACCAAAACACAATATATACCTAGGCCTTATGTTTTGTAAGGTATACCCAGGCCCCACCCTCCACACACATACACTATATAAACTATTCACACACACACACACACACACACACACATCACCATCACTTATAATGACATACATTGGTTAAGTGTATTTTAGATGTATAAGGCATCATTTGGTGGAATTGCGCATGCGCGCACACACACATATACACAAACATTACATCAATCCCATAGATAAATAAGCACATGAATACAATTTGTGCAGCTGCACTCTCACCAAGCTCACACAATCCACACACACACACACACACACACACATGCATGCATGTGGGCACATTCTGACAATTTACAAATAATGGAAATTGTGAATACATTCACACAAAACAGTCAGACAATATACACAGACAGATGAAGACATACACAGACATACAAACTGATAGAGTAAGAGTCTAACACATGAACAGATAACCCATCAAATATATAAACAGATCATATGGAGAGGAGGGTAGGAACAAAGGTAGACAGACACTAGTTAAACCAGACAGATCTTAGGTAGAGACAGCCATATACGTTATAAATGTTAAAGCATGACTGTTAGCAAACAGAGAGAGGAATCCTACAAAAGATCTAATTATAACATGTGGCAAAAGCTGTACAGATGCGTCATGGTGATTCAACAGGCACATGATAGCTGGCAAATGTTTGACCTCGGGGCACTGTACTCTTTGTATACCAGTTACCACACAGGTGTTGCTCATAGGAGGATATTGATTCTTACATCAACAAACTCATGATCAGGATCAATCTGTGACATGTGCAAACTCTGTGTGTGTGTGTGTGTGTGTGTGTGTGTGTGCACGCATGTGCGTGTGTGTGTATGTGCGTACGTGCGTGAGCATGTGCACATGTGTACATGTGTGTATGCATGCATTTGTAAGATTTACTTGTTGCAGTAACAAACTTACAAAGCACACACTGTATATAGCATTCAGTGACGCAAGTGAAGGCATATGTATCTAAACAAATGTGTGCATGTTAAGTGGCATTATTTTAGGAAAACACAGCAATATTTTGGGTGAAACATTCAAATGCCATATTCTTGCTACAAAAAAACAAAAGTAAAACAAAAAACAAAAACAAAAATAACCAAGGCCAACAACATCAAAATGAAATCAGGGTGAATGGACACTTGTTTCTCTCATCCCTATTTAAAATGGCACAGTCTGTCTTGTCATACAATCGTAACAAAACAAAAGGAAATGGTAAGACCTTAATTGTTCACTCATGGTTCAGCAAGGCACTTTGAAATGGCTGGAAAACAGTAGTCCACTGGTTCATGAACAGGTCTAAATTCTTCAATTTGTTAACATGATTATTACACTTTGAGTGGTCATAAGAGTATTCACCAAAAAGCTTGTGGTTACTGTGTACACACACTGACATACCATTAAACATTGTTCTGTTTTCTGTTACTTGCATTAAGAGGAATGCTCTTATGTTCAACCGTCATATCAAAATGTTACAAAGTATCTACACACATCTATTACATGCTTACTGCACTGAAAGTACTTGTCTGCCATCCAGTCTGTCACATTTCACTGCAGAACTTCACATCTGCTTGCGGAATGACAACAAAACCAAAAGAATGAGCTGGAAACATAATTCTTCCAGTACAAATCAAGGGATGAAGAGGAGGCAAGTCTTCATTGACCATGACCAGTTTCTCTCCATTCAAAGCAACAAACTTGGATGTCAGCCCTTTTTCATCACCTGGTGTTAGCAGGTATAATTCATATCGATATCCAATAAACTGAGTGAAATTCAGTGTGGTCGGTGTGTCCCCAACATTGAGAATGTACACAGTCAGTGCTCCCTTCTGGTAAGACAAAGGGTTAGCACAGATGGCGTACATTCTCACTGTGTCTGTTGAAGATGTTACATTGAAAACAGGACCTTGTGCCAAGCGCTTGTACAGCACTGTCAAGAAATAATCAGGATAAGGAAAGTAGTCATCAGATATCAATGCATAGTTGCCTCTGAAAAATGACTGTCGGGCAACAACTTTCAGCCCAGACAGTGCACTCAAGCCAAGTTTGTCCAGCCACATGAATCCAGCTGCATAGCCATCAGACACCCCTTCCAAGCCCCCACCAGACACAGATGATGTTTCTGAAAACCACAATGGCAACTCTGGTGCCAAAGCATGAGAGATTGAAAGAGCAGTAGACAGTTCTGACTTTAGTGAATTCAGGATTGTGGCATTGTAAAAATCATCCACACGGGCTCCATGCGTTTTTACATTGAAATAGTAATGATGTAGGGTTACTGCTGCTACAACAGTTTGACCACCACTCTTTAAAAACTCTTTCAGGTAGTTGCTGGCTGATTGTTTAGTCACTTTTGTGACATCAGGTCCAATGATGTATGAATTATGATATGCTGGAAATTCTGTTAGCAAGGAACGCAGTTGTTCCATGTCTTTAGCCAGTCTGGCTCCGGGGATGCTGAAGTTAAAATTGTGATGGTATGAATTTGGCTCATTGCCCAGCTGAAAACAATGAATGGTTAGATTCTGCTCCTGAGAAAAGGTCAGCAATTCTCGTGCATTGTCTGGATCCCACGAGTCTCCTTTTCTGAGGAATTGGTTAAAGTCAAAGATAAGGTCCCATCCAACTTCCTGAACAAAATCATTCAGTTGTTTCCACTGCTTTCCCGTGACTGTGAAATTCTTTATTACTGGTTTGTCTACATCATACTCGTCATTATCAGTTTCTTCAGACACATTTGCTGTAGCTTCGAATATAAAGAAATCTGCCGCAGAGCCTCCAACTCTCAAAAATGACGGTGCCAGTCCTCTTGCCAACGACTGAAGCTGCCTGGACGAAGTATTGAAACTATTCCACTCGCGTCGAAAGACGCTCGAATCTAATGTAACACCAACAAACATCGGGCCGACGTTATTCACATACCTGTCAAGGTTTATCACAATATCAACATCGCTTCCTTTCGCTTCTGTTCCGTCAACTTTCAAACACTGGTCGATGTTTCCTTCGCTGCTCAGTGTGCTGTGTGCTGTGCCTTCTAGACGCTGAGTATCCTGTATCGTAGGAGTCGGAGTTTCTTCGTGAGTTTGTGCGTCTGCCATCTCCATCACAACGACGCCATTTGTGTGCACATTTCCTGCTTGCAAACAACTAACGAAACCACACAACAGTGCCAGTGTCATCATATTCGTCATCTTCATTCTGTCTTCTCGATAATCTCCTGTTCTAGGGATAGAAATATAAGTTCAGTAAATTCTGACCCAAAACTTAGCTTTATGCACAAGATATGTGGGAATGCGATGAAAGAACTCTTTTCAAACTGTCTTCCGCGTGGTGACAACATAAATGTTTCGTCTGCAAAAAAACAATGGCGGTGATCATATGACTACTTTTGAAAAGTCACATGCCTGAAGAGCTTTCATTTGATTGGGCTTTTCTTGACCAACAGCATTTACGGACACACACATATAGTATTTATTTATTTATTATTGTTGTTCACACTTTCAGCCCAGCCAAACAGCCTGTTACGGACACACGCATATAGCATTTATTTATTTATTATTGTTGTTCACACTTTCAGCCCAGCCAAACAGCCAGCTAGGCCATAGCAGTGCTGAAAAACTGTACATAACCATCCAGAAGAACCTGAAACACACACACACACACACACACACACACACACACACACTGTCATGTCTTATCTATAAACTTAAACTTTGAATACATCTGTAATCCCCACCCCCAACCCCTTTAAAAAAAAACAACAACAACAAAAAACAAAACAAAACAAAAAAAACAACAAAACAAACAAACAACTAAAGTAACTTCAATGGAAACACTATATACAAGACACAGTGCACACAATTACCCTTTATTAGACAGAAGCTCATCCCTCTACTAACAGCTGCCCCTGACCTATTGTGCTATACAGTACAAAAAAAGCAGGATTTTTCCCAGAACAATCCCAGACTGGAATGCCCTGCCTCAGACAGCTGTGGAGGTCAATATTACTGGTAACTTTATGCCAAGGGTGTTACAGTGGCTGCCAGATGCTGACTATGGACTTTTCTCCTTTTTTAATTTTCTGTTTATTGATTCATCTATCTTTCTTTTTGTTTTCTTCTTTTTTTTTTCTTTTTTGTTTTGTTTTTGTTTTTTTGCTGGAAACATCCGAAGGAGTTAACTAATATATCATTCTAAAATCTTAGTGTAGGTATAATGGATCAAAGCAGTGCTGTGCTAGTTGGGTTTACCCCTAAGGTTTGCTGGTCAGAATGGTCTAACCTAGATTCTGCTAAATAAAGGTGCCTTTATTTTTTCTTTCCTTTTTTTTTCTTTATGAATGGGGATTAAACTGGTGCTTCTTTCTGCAGAATCCTCATTAGTGGCAGAATAATCAATAATTGAATGTGGCCATTCCATGAAATGAAGATGGAAACCTGTTGCTACATACATGTTTTTTCAGCAGAATGATGAAGAGGCCCTTTGGGGGGGCCTGAAATGTCTCGTAAAAAAACGCCTGCTGGCAACTCACACATCCTAGGCGCAAGCAAAAATACAACACAGCAAGAGGAGGAAGCTCTGTGCACATGCGCTCACACATGAACACCCACACACAAACATGCACATACACAAACATGTACACACTGATACACTCACTCAAACACATACACACGTGCTTGGGTCATGTGATATCAACATGTGTATCTGTTGGATGCAGAGTGGCTCACACACAAACAACCACACACAAACACAGACATACACAAACATGTACACACTGATACACTCACTCAAACACATACACACATGCTTGGGTCATGTGATATCAACATGTGTATCTGTTGAATGCAGCGTGGAAACAAGATGAGTGGTGAAGATTACAACGATATGAATGGGCTGTTTTCCTTCTTTTTAGTTGTTTTGTTTCCTTTCTTATTTTTCACACCATTTTCTATCCACTACCTATTCTCAACAGAAAACAATGTTAAAGTATGTGTGTGTGCGTTTGTGTCTGTGTGGGTGTGTGTGCACATGCATGTCTATATGTGTTAAGGGTAGCACTACGTCTGACTGAGACACTATGTTAGACTGAGAGACAGGCAGACAGAAGAAAGACGCACATGCATGTCTATATGTGTTAAGGGTAGCACTACGTCTGACTGAGACACTATGTTAGACTGAGAGACAGGCAGACAGAAGAAAGACAGAGACAGAGGGTGTTTGAGAGAGAGAGAGAGAGGATGAAAGAAAAAGAAATGGAGAGAGAGGGAAAGAGGGAGAAACATAGTTAAGCAAGTCTGCACATGCCATAGTATATACACATATGCAAGCTACACAATTTCTTATATTTTGCAAAGTCTGTCATTATCTACTAACTCTTTCAGTACCAAACCTATTTTATGCTCAGTGAGGACTGTTTGCCATATGTTTTGGTCACTGAGGGTAATAATTAAAAAATAAATTCTTGCATACAAATTGTTAAAAGAAAGTATATGTAACCTTTCCTTTCCTGACAAGAAAATGAATACACTAATCAGTTATGAGAATTTCACATGAATTTAATGATTTTGCAACAGGAAAATTCTTACAATGACATGGATGGAAATTTCCGTCCTGGGGCACTGAACGGGTTGGTTTTTTGGGTTTTTTTTTTTTTGTTTTTTTTTACGCTTGTGAACAGGACACTATTCTGTGGTTTCAGAGAGGATTTTGAATGCTGCATCAAAATTTGATGATGGGACACCGCACTGAAACACTTAAGTCCATTTCTCCATTCTCACACACATACACAAAAACAGACCCGTACACTTTTTTTTCTTTTTGGGAACGTTCCGTACAAAATCCATGTAATATCTGAAAAACAACAACACATGTTTGGGTACATCATGAACACAGCAATTAAGACAGAGCAGGAATTCATCATGAACATAAAATAACGATAGTATGGAAGGAGATACACAGAAGTGAAGAAGAAATTGCATAAACATGTTACCAGTATAAACGTTTAAGTGTCAGTTTGTCTGTCTGACTGCCTGAGGTTCTTGAAATATTTACAAAGGCAGCAACATTCTTAAACACAAGATATAATCAACAGAAATAAACAATTATTACTCATTAACAATTATCAAATACCACGCACATTTAGCCATAAAGAGATTTATGACCTCAGATTAACTTATGATTAAGACAAATTTAAGAGTTTACTTCAAAAGCTCCAAGGATTTGACAAAATCTAGAAGGAGAATAAGCAACAAGTTTGGTGGGGGTGGGTGAAAAAGAATATAACAGCACTAGCTGAAATATAATGAAAACTGTAATGAGTAAATTAACACAAAAAAATCAAATAATTTTGATTGCATGGAAAAATGTTGTGTATAATAATTACTGATTCACTGAAATGGAAAAGAACATTCCTGTTTTGTTTACTTCTCTTTTTCTATATAATAAGTTAGTAAAAGAAAATATGGTGAGAAAAAAGTAAGAACATTCTCTCTATTATTCTGCTACTGCTGCCTCAATCTGTATTCAGCATATCATTTTACAGAATTATTCTTAAATTCTAATACTTTTTTTAAATTATTCTTAACAGAAGCCACATCAGAAAAAAGAAAGAAGAGGAACACAAACTTCAATTCCAACAAAGAAAAATCTTAATATCAGAACATGTTCCAACCCCAAAATAAAAGTGAAACAGACAGCTGTTACTGCTAGGTATAGCCATATCCAGAAATGCAAGACAGCAAACATCACTGTACTTAAATCAGGCCTTCAACAAGGTTGATAAGCTGACCCACTTCAGGATCCAGAGGCAATCAAGTCATCTTAAAATCAACCTGATAAAATAACATTTGATTTGTAAAACCTGCATGTATGGTAAAACACATGAAAAGGAACCACAAAACTGTTTTAGTTTAAACCTTTCTATACATAAAATATAAGAGTAATCAAACAAAAATGAAAAGTTCCCATGTGCAGTTGTATGAAAAAAAACATTTTTTTGGCAACATAGCATTTTTTTTCAAGCACTTCTTCTCTTAAGGTTAAACTGTTCACTTAAGAAATAAATAACACAAATGAATTTTACATGTTTACACCACCCTCATACATCTATGATTAAAGAATCCATGCACAAATTTTGATTAAATATTCGCTTCAAAAACATTACAGAAAACAAGAACTTTTCTATTCTGTTCATCATTGACTGCATTCAAAACTGTTCTTTGCTCTTGTTTGTCAAAGCTAGACTTGTCAGAGCAACTTTGTCTGAAGGTGACACTGTGCAAGCAAGGCAAATTAGCAGCCAGATCAACAGCTCGGGTGTGTTTCGGCATGATCAATGTCTCTTCTTGCTTTAAACCCAACTGACTACACAGGGTCATTTCAGGGCTTGGGGGAAAAAATCCTGTAAATATCAGTCCTATAGAACCCAGTGAAAAAAGGGGGAGGGGGGGGAAATTAGACACAAGTACACTCAACGTCAATGCAAATAAACCTAGGATATGCTCCCGAATGCTGACGATTCAATCAAATTTTCCCCAGAAGATGAAAAAACACAAATCTGAACATAACATAATTATAAACAATAAACAAAATTCTATAACAAGAATACAAAATTAAAAAAACTGCCAAAACCAGCTCCTCACAAGTCCTAGGCACAAAAAAAAGAATGCAACACAGTAAGAATACCCCATTGCCAAGTCCAGAACAAAAAATATTCATGCCTTTCTAGAAACAAAATATAGGCGAATAAACCAACAAATCAGAACACAAGAAATGATTAGATTGCAGAAAAAAAAGGGAAAAGCCAGAAACAGAGCAATCAATAGAAAAGATGAAATTTCTAGCACAGAATTTCCAGAAGGTGAGGATACTACTCATATTGAAACAGTCCCTGGGAAACACACAGAACATCATCTTCATGACAACACAGAAGATAGGACTAGAGATTGGTTGCATGAGCAACTGACGCACCGCTAAGTTTGCTAAGTGTCAAGAAATTTCCCAAGTCAACCCTTAATTCCACAGACAAAGGAAATCCTCCAATCCAAGTAAACTTAATGCTGTTAAGATTTCTAATGCAATCCTGCACAGGAGGGAAATCAAAGGAAAGCAGAGGGGAAAAGCTGCACTCTGCTTCATATGGGAAGACCAGTCGTCATCATTTCAAGAAAAAATAATATAATAAAAACACAATTTTTATGATAATGGCACCACCAACACAAGTCACTACATTGCTGTGAACTTTGTTTTTTTTTCAGATGCAGTCAATTCAGGTACAAGCAGACATACCAATCTGGAATGGGTGAGTGAAAAAATATTTCCTCTGGCCAAAAGTTCATGGGGGAAAAGTGCATGCCAATGGCCCACACTGACCTTCAGAAAGAAAAAAAAAAGAAAAAAAGGATTTTACATTTTAGAACATAAAACACAGTGCTATCCACCAAACCATGGCCGGACATAAGAAAAAAAAAGGGGAATCCATACAATTTTTTTCTCAGGTGGACGCCACAGAGAAAAAGAAACTAGCAGACCCAAGGAATCCTGGATAAGGACAGTGGAGAGAGAGAGAAGAGGGGAAAAAGAGAGAGGGCAGAGAGAGAGAGAGATAGAGAGGGAGAGAAGAGAAGAGCCAAGGCCTGACACAGAAAAAGAAACTGTAGCAGACCCAAGGAAACCTGAATAAGGACAGTGGAGAGAGAGAAGAGGGGAAAAAGAGAGGGGGCAGAGAGATAGAGAGGGAGAGAGGTGAAGAACCAAGGCCTGACACAGCAGACAACAGCCCGCAGCGCCCCCTCATCTTCACCTCAAGTAACTAGATGGTGCAAAGAAGATTGACTGACTGAATGAATAAACAAATGGACAATGAACATCTGGTCAGAAACACACACACGCACACACACAAAAAGTGTCTGAGATTCAAGCTCACCTTACACTTAGCAGCAAATAATCTGATAGTAAATGCACCTTTTAACCAACCTTTTAACCATTTGAAACAATGGAGAATTGTAGTGATGGTGCCAATAACAAGGAACATGACGTGTCCGAACTAAAGAGAATGAGCATGCCAAGGACAGTCAAGCAACTTATCCTGTGCAGCATGGTCTTGATATTTTATCGTTGTACAATCTTTTTTCATGTTTTAGGCAGCCATATTCCATTCTGGGGTGGTGGATGCTGGGAAATGGCGTTTCCAAAATCCACATGGCTTATGATAGCTTCAATATGTTAATCTAATACTTCACACACACAAAATGGATTAAGGCACCTGCAGTTTAATATATATGATGTATGTTGCTGCGAGACAGGAAAAATCTGTCCATATGCTACCAGGCACTGATCTGAAGGAGGAATGCTGATATTATCACTCATGTTATGCAGTATGACGATTAAATGAAGAAACTGCAATGATCATGACAAGTCGCCACTCTTTCACACAGGCACAAAGTGTGTCCTTAGATGCATACATGCATATACATTTACACACTGCAGCTGTATGACTGGAAATGAATTTTGACTGAGACATGGGAAAAATGGTTCAATGCCAGCCAATCAACACCATGCTTGGACTTACAAACTTATTCTGTCAGTCAGTCTCTCTTTCTCACAGACACAAATCTAGCCTTTATAAACCAAAATAAAAACAAAACTTTTCTCTAAGTATGTTGTTTCACTTTCATGTACTTTACTTCTGCAGCATGCACCAGATAATCATGTTTGAACACTACTGAATGGCAAGTGCATGTGTATGCATGCATGCCTACATGCATGTGCTGTTTATCTGTGGAGGGGCATTCGCACAATACTGATTTAAAACTGAACTTGATTGTGAGAGAGACACACACACACAAAAAAAAATATCCAAGGCCACTTTCCAGATTGAAAGAAAGCAAATAAAGTGGACATAATAACAAAATCAGTGATATTTGTACTTTACACACCACAAACTGACAAAGCATACATTTTCACAAAAATGACAACAACAAAACTCTCATTATTCTGCTCAATGAAACAAAAAATATGATGATATGGTATGACAGAAGTCATTTCAAACTTCAGTTTCAGAAATAATTCACTGAATCTTGCCAACTGTAGTTTGTTCCTACTGTGTAAAGCTATAATCATAAAATATGCAATTCATAACCTAAAACATACAAATTATTATAACAGACAAAAAGACTGATCCAAAAAATGATAAGCATTTGAAAAATCACAATAAACCTTCAAAGAAGACAATTTGAATATTCAAAGCATCAAAAAAAGGTAAACACAACTAACTAACCAGTATATGAAAAAAGTTTCAATGAAATATGAACACAGTCTCATCTGATGAGGTTTGCAGTTGGTCTGACAATGCAACCACACACACGCACACACATACATGTATATGTATATGCATATGTACATGTATATATGTGTTTGTGTTTGTGTGTGTATGTGTGTGTGTGTGTGTGTGTGTGTCCGTATTTGACTTAACAAACAAGACAAAGACTCATTAAAAAAACAACAACAAACAATACACTGGGTGAATTCAAAGCTGTGGCAATATGTGCAGTTCACTTTTCTTCTCAAATTCACCATATTTGTCAAAAACTGTTGCGTGTGTGTATGGTTTTCAATGAAAAAAATACCACTTTCATATAAATGTCTATGTTTGATGCAACCAAATACACCACTTGAGTGTGTGCATGCATGTGTGTGTATAAGAAAAAGATCTGATAATAAATTGATAACTTGACTTAAAAATAAATAAAAATCTGCCATTGCAGTTTTGACGCCACTTACACACTGTTGGGGATTTCAAAGCTGTGGGGGATTAGCAGATAACAACAACAATAATAATAATAATAATAAATAAATAAATAAATGAATAATGAACACTTATTCTGTGTTTGTCAAACTGCTGCGTGTGTGTACGCAGTTTTCAATGAAACAAATATCACGTTCATATAAACGCCTGTGTTACATGCAACCAAACACACCACTTTAGTGTGTACATGCATGTGTGTGTTTTAGAAAAAGAAGACAGCACAGTGGACTCCATCAAGATATTTTGCAACAAGTCATCATTTGCACATCATCGAAGGAAGGACAAAAAAGAAAAAGAAAAGAAAAGAAAAGAAATCCAAAACATTTTCCAGACAGTAACAGACGATTGCCTTCTGCTGGTGACGGGCTGCTGTCTGCTGAATATACTAAAAGTACTTCTGTCACATTCTCAAATCTGATGATTAATGGATCACTTGACTGAAAAAAAAAAAAAAAGTTCTGCCACTGCAGTTTTGTGATGCCACTTACTCACTGTTGGAGATTTCATAGCTTGGAATTAGCAGATAATAATAATAATAATAATAATAATAAATTCTTCTCCTTCTTCCGCATTCCCTAGTAATAATAAATAAATAAATAATGAACACTTATTCTGTGTTTTTTCACAAATAGACCTCAACGTGCTTTACGTGTACAAAAGCTCATACACTACAAACGACAAAATAACTGATGATGTCCATCAGCTGGGATCATTGTCCAACACTCACATGAGAAAATGGAACTGGTTCAACCAGACCAAAGTTATCCCTTTCAGTGCTGTTGGGATTACGGCTTGTGCAACCTTCCCTGCCTGAAAGGTTTTAGCAGTATGTTTTAGAAGATTCAAAAACCAAAACATAGATGGGTCACATAGATCATTCAGACTGTCTCACCTCTCGTACTAATAACAGATAACACCACTAGATACAACAACAACAAGCACCCTTAACCTGTCATGTCCAGACAAGGCACAGCACAAATCGACATATGAATCAGTAATATATGAATGCACAAAATAATGTTCTTATTCAGTCTGACATTCAAAGACACCTACTGGCCTCTGCAATGAGATAAATTAACATTTCTTCATGTCAATGACCATAAAATGCAAATGATTCAAATAATAATGCAAGTTAAAAATTATAACAGAAGCAGCAGATTAGTAATCTATTCATTAATTAATGCCGCTCAGTCACTGACTAAAATTAGCGTTCGGTCGTGATCACATGATAGCACTGCAACACCACGTAACCACACACAGCCATCATCAGTCTGCATCTGGTGAGATTATACACTGGCCACTGGTACAGTGATGGTAAGTCATCGTCTATAACACAGACATTAACAACAACAACAACAAAAAGGTTGCATTCTGGAGCTGCCTCAGGTTTGTATGTGTGGCTCAAAGGGAAAGATCTGGGTGACTTCCCCTACACCTTTGGACTTGCCGTCTCGGAACAGAAGTCTTGCTCCAACGCGGATATACTCTGGCTTGAACTTGAAGGTGAAGGTGACTCTGGCTTTCTCATTGGTTTTGATGTAGTTCTGGGGGGAAAAATCAGTACAATAATTCAGCAACAATTTGAACACACACACACACACACACACACATCAACATAATGTGCATGCAATACACACACACACATACACAAAATAGTGAATTACACACATACACCACAATGTACTTTGGACACATTGTGACAAATTAAATATGATAGCAAAATCAGTAAACTTTATCTCTTCTTCTTCTTCTTGTTCGTGATTAACCTGATCTTATGAGAGAGAAAGTATACTGTTGTAGATTGATCTTTTTAAAACTATTTTCTACAAGCCTCCATGAAAAAGGACAGTGATGAATACATAATGATGATGATGTGTGCTCAGTCACCACTCTATTCATGAACGGAGTGAGTGTTTTGGTTTAAAACTGAATGGCTTGAGCAAAGTTAAACAGAACATCATTCTAAAGTGCAGCAGTAATTGAGGTTTAAAATTTTTTTTTTAAATCAAAATTCATGTCAAGCACTCCTCACATAAAAGCCAATGCATTCCCTCCAGTCCACAGGGAAAAAATCAAAATCATGTTAGTCACCAAAAATAAATTGAACGTCTTTTGGCTAACAGTTTTAGTTTTTGTGTTCCCATTGTCTGGAAATCACTGACTGTCGGTCTGTGGCACCAACCAAAACACTCCCTCTGTTCAACTCCCAACTAAAAACTCATCTCTTCTATCAGACGTTTTTTGTGATTTTTTTTTCTCCACTGTTAATTTGAGCTGTTTTCTGTTCATGTGTGTGTGTGTGTGTGTGACTATGAAGCACTATACAAATGCCATTCGTTATCATTAGTATTATTATTTCTACAAAAGTCAAGTGCTTCTGATAGCGCTCAAGCAGTTCAGCTGGACACTGAAAGGATCTTTCCACCTAAAATTACACTAAATTACACTTTTCTTAAGGCAAAGAAATTAAGACAGAAAAAACAACAACCACAAAACGACCACTCACTTTGTTGATGCTGGAGATGACAGCAGTCTGACAAACGGTCCCAATGTGGACAGTGGTCTGGAAGTTCCTAGTGATCTTGTTGGAATGGAAGAGGACGTAGACGTCTGCCTCAAACTGCTGACAGCACACCACCTCTGCTGAAGGGCTCAGCAACACCATACCCTGCCCAACACAAGTCACATCACGCATCAACACTTGTGAAAATCTGACAGGTTAGCAATGCTGGAAAAAACAAATCATGAAAATGTGTACTAAGTGATTCCGGATGTGGGGGGATTTAAGAATACCATTGCAGAATACAGTCATGCTTGGCAGCAAAGTAAAACCACAGGAGCCAGAAAAAATCAGAGTGATTTTCAATCCTC
Source organism: Babylonia areolata (assembly GCF_041734735.1). NCBI lineage: Eukaryota > Metazoa > Mollusca > Gastropoda > Neogastropoda > Buccinidae > Babylonia > Babylonia areolata. The sequence goes on from NC_134879.1 coordinate 31,295,944, forward strand.
TAAAATCTGTGGATTTTTGGATCATTCTGATTCATGAACATGCGTGACCCATGCCCATAGCATGCGGAAAGCACCATGCTTATGAACATTACAAGTGACACACAAAAAACACTTCAAGTAAAAAACAAGAACCACTCCCATAATGCTGGAAATCAGCATGCCTGTGAACACATGTGATGCCCACGCTTTATTCAACACTTTTAACCCCATCAGTACAGCTGTACTGCAGTTTTTGTGGACAACAGCTGAGTGCACTGTCAAAGCCATACTTTGTAAACAAAATGAAAAAAGTATCATCAGAAACATGCTCAGTCCGTCTGAAAACTTTTTTTTTTTTTTTTTTTTTGCTGCCCTGTCATCTGCCCCACTTCAGTGGCATTACTCCCACGCCGCTCATTCCGAGTCATACATACATGGCTACACCCGGGTTCGTCCATCATATTCCCAGCGTAGGCAGTCCACAGGGAACCATCGATGTTAGGTCGCAGGGAGGCCACACACCAGAGGAGACCCTGCACTGCTGCTGATTCACTTTGGTGGTGTTCAGTGGTGCCTGTTCTGATTTAACTTACTAAGGACACCACCTACTAAGCCCCCTACTGATGACAATAATGGCTTAGTCGCGGAGCCAGAATGAGCGGGCGTCCCCCCCAGCATGGAGACTGCCACCACATCCCTCCAACGGCAGTCCCCTATGAATCCACCGACACTGAAGACCTTGACAAGACTCACCCCAAGCACAGGACATCAAAGGCCAAAGACTTTGGGACTTGTTTTGTTTATATTGGTAATGATGAAGGAGGAGGAGAACGATGCTATGGAGGTCCATTTTGGTTTGGGACAACGTGACAAGGCTGTACTCTACACTTCCTTTCATAATGATATCCTGGCATCAACCAGGCCCAAGAGATAGACACTTGCGGTGTTGGTCAGGTAATTAGAGCAAAACACCCAAAGACGCATCCGTGAAGTGGATGATACTCGACTGTGTGGTCCCAGTCTCCCCATTTAAGCCCATAGCACACTCTTCTTCTTCTTCTTCGTCGTCCGTGGGCTGCAACTTCCACGTTCACTCATGTGAACACGAGCGGGCTTTTACATGTATGACCGTTTTTACCCCGCCATGTAGGCAGCCATACTCCGTTTTCGGGGATCCATAGCACACTCAACTCTGGGTAGGAGCTGGCCGCGGGCTGAAAAACCCACCTCCGCTGGGATTCGAACCCGCGTCCTCCCAGCCATCAATCTGCGACACTAACCACCTCACCATTGGCTGGTCTCCCTTTGAAAACATTAGTCAACGATGCAGAGGCTAAAGACAGCAAGCTAAAAGCACTGAGTGAGAATACAACTGATTGAGAAAGTTCCCACTTCATTACTGAAATACACATTTTCAGCATAAGGGAAGCAACCTGGGGTTACTCTGGGTGCAAAGTGTCAATGAATGGACACATTTCCTGTCATACTCATGCCTTCATTATACTCATCCATCACTCGAGTCTGACAATATTTGTTTTTCATTTTGGAGCTGCACATGCACGTATCACATGGACTTAAAAATGAGATATCACAAAGATCATCCCCTTTCACAAAACATGCGCATGATTTAGCACAACCATTGTCATTCACACTTTATCTTTCCTTCCTCACACACACACACTTGTACATACATGTACACAAACAACAGAGACTGACCAGTGCCTTTCATCTTTCTCATGTTCCTTACACCCCCACCCCCACCCCCCACGCCCCCCTCCCACACATACACAGAGCCCCCTTTCACCTTTCTCAGCTGCTCTCGTTCCACATCCACCAAAGCCACAGACGCTGCCTGCCCAGCCTGAATCAGTCGACACGGCATTCGGTTTCGATGAACAGTTCGAACCTTCACCTCCTCAAACGTTCCATGATCCGAAGGGCCCAGCAGCAGTTTCTCTCCTTCACGGATGGACCCTCTGAACATAGAAGGAAAAGAATGACCCAGACCCACTTTCATCATACGTGGAGTGTTGGCCTAGTGGTAAAATGTCTGCCTAGGAAGCAAGAGATTCTGTGCACACTGATCTGAATGCCACACTCACTATTATTTTCTCCCCCTCCACAAGACATTTAGTGGTGATCTGGACACTAGTCATACGTATGAGATAATAAACTGAGGTCTTGTGTACAGCATGCACTTACCCCATGTAAAAGAAACCATGGCAACAAAAAGGTTATCCCTGGCAAAATTCTGTAGAAAAATCCAATTTGATGATAGACAAATACACTTGCAGGCAGAAAAAATATTTCAAAATGGGTGGCACTCTCACTGTAGCGATGCAATGTACAATACAACACAATCACCAGTTTGTGTGATGGGACATTCAGCAGAATTTCTCCTCCTCATTTTTTCATCACAGAATGTGTTTATAATAAAAGTGGGACAGAGCCAGCAGAGACTAAGAAATGCAAACATAAAGGACTTGTAACAGACTGGAAAAAAGCATAATTTATTTCCCCAGATGTGACCCCCAAAATTCCATACTCCTCCCCACTCACCTCTTTATAACACCTCCAACAACAGTGCCCACGTGAGGCACAGAGTACAGCTCATCAATCTGGAATTCGGTGAGATACTGGGACAAGCGCTGTCGCTCACTGTGGGATTTCTGGGGTGGCAGCACGTGCAGGAACTTGAGGATGAGGTCAAGGTTGTGACCTGTCACGCAGGACACTGTGAAGATGGGCGTGATCCTGCACAGCACATCACACACCGCTCTCTTTTCACTGCAGGTGTTGCACCGTAAAACCTTAACATACTGAAAAACTTGGATTTACATTCATTTACACATGACTGCTCTGTAAAAGTCATCAATTTCTGTTTTGAGTCAAAATTGTTTGAGGCACCGTAGAAAGTAAAGGAGCTGTTGTGCTTTCTTGACCATTTTTACTGCATTTCTTTTATCCCATTTCAAATCATTAGAAATGATCAGTCTGAAAACTTTGAATTCACTGATGATCTCTGCTTGCTTGTCTTTAATAACAAGCGATACCGTGTCCGACTTGGTTTTCCTGAGTCTAAAATCAGTTCTTTTTTTTTTCTTTTTTTTTTTTTTTATATACATTGTCCACATTGTTTTGATCACACCAGCTAACAAGTTCAAGGACTTCTCTGTATTTTGACTTGTCACTGTTTGTAATCAGTCCTTCAAGGGTAATGTCACCAGCAAACTTAACCATTTACAAACCGCACTTATTTCCGGTACCGGAACACATACTGATATTACAGAAAAGCTGTCGATACTGTAGGTTATGAAATAAACACAAGCGGGTACAACACAAAGAAAAGCAAGCGAAAATACTGCTAGTGCCACAAAAAATAATAAATAAACACAACGAAAATAAGATCCATAATTTAGGGATAGTCACATTTATTCAACGTCATCCTGCTCACTGAATCCACTAAAATCTTCGTCTTCAGTGTCTGAGTTAAAGAGAACCAGCACAGCTTCCTCCGCCATCTTGTCACTGACTTCAGCCTCGTTTTCACTTCATGAACATGAAGGTGGAGGTCGCTGCTGGTTCGTCGCTTGCACTGTCGTCTGCTAAGTCGATTGCCTTCAATTTGAAGGCTGCATCATAGGCATAACGTCACGTTTTCGGCATGATGAGGGTGTACGCTTGAGCAGAGTAGAACTGAATGCTGATCTGAAGGCTTTAATGTGTGCGGATTTGATTTATAAAACATGAACAGTTAGCACACTATCCTGAAGCTCATCCAAAAATTCATGGACAGAAATCATGATTTTGGTGAGTTGAAGGGCAGCTAAGAATAGACGAGAATGTGACACTCCCAGGATTGTTAATATCCGCAAATAAGCCACATCATTGTATAAGCTGCAGAGGTTGAAGCTGGGGTAAAAAGTCGCGGCTTATAGACCAAACTTTACGGTACATAAATAATACAACAGTGGGGATAGAACACATACTTGTAGGGTGCCTTTTTCAAGAATGCAGACAGAGGAGGTGAGGTCACCAACTTTGACAATTTGGGGTCTGTATCTTGGAAAATCTAGAATCCATCCATAAACTGATTCAGGTTGCGAGAGTTCTTTTGATTTAAAGTATGGCCTTGATGGTACTATTAAACTGAATGCAGAGCTGTAATCAGTAAAAAGGATCACAGCAGAGCTGTTGGGATTTTCATTATTCTTCAGTACAGTACATTCTTTCTTCCTTAGTACAGTGCAATATACTATTGTTAATATTACTATAAATAGTGTTATATAAACAGATTGTGTCACCCAACCTTACTCAGCTATTTCCTATGTGTACTGTATTACTTCAGTCTATTCTATTACATGTTTTTTTGCAGGGTGTCTATTTCTTCCTGCTGTACAACAATACATAAATGAATGAACTATAAAAAAAAAATTTTAAATGTAAAAAACAACAGCATATTCTTACTTGAGTCGAGTCCACAAACAACAAAAGAAATGAAGAGGCGTATTCAAGACAGAGCAAGACCAATAAAATCAAATCCTCAAATTCTTTACTTGTTGGTGTCAAAGCTGTTGGCCACGGTGATGGCATCGTCATGGCTGCCGATGCGGAAGGGGATCTTCTTGCAGCCCGGGGACTTGAGGATGGTCTCCAGCTGTCGCAGAAGGCGCTGCAGGCTGGGGGCGGGGCACAGGTCCACCTTGTTCACCACCACCATCACCGGCACACCCAGGGCCAGGGCGTAGCCAAGGTGCTCCTTTGTTGTGCCCACTGGAAACCCAAGACAATTTCGTTGTTGTTTTTTGTTGTTGTTTTTTTCCCTCTCACCCAATGCTGGCAGCAGAAAAAGGGTATATGGCTGCCTAAAAGCCAAGGTACTCCTTCATTGTTCCCACTGGAAACCCATTAGATTTAATTTCTGGTGTGGGGAAGATACCATTTTCTGGCACCAGGAAACAAAGTATGGCTGCCTAAATGAGGTGGTTAAAAAATATGAATATGTCGTGCCAACTGTAAACACTTGACATTGGGGGGTGAGCAGCTGTCAAATTCTGCTACCAGAAAACAGAGTATGGCTGCCTAAATGGATTTTTATTTCAATTATTACAAAAACAAAAAAAAAGAGAGAGAAAAAAAAAGAATTAAGTCTTAGAAAATTACTAAAGGAAATCTTTTTTTTTATGCAAACACACATGTATAACCAAGATAAAAACAGAAAAAGAAATCCAAATGCCCATATTATCAAGATGAAATTTAAGTTAAGAGTGAGAGAGAGAAATTAACAGAGAGAGTAACAGGGAGAGAGAGAAAAGGCCCTTTCACAGATGTTGGTAAACATGAAAGTTAGACAGCCACTGAACACAGAAGGAAACTCTTGTATATACTGTGTTCATGGACAAATGAAATACACACACTTATACTTCTTCTGCATTTATTTTCATAGCCTGCAACTCCCACATTCACTTGTATACATTTACAAGTGGGCTTTTATGTGTATGACAGTTTTTACCCTGCCATGTTCTCAACCATACTCCTTGTTTGAGGCACACATACAAATGAGCTCTTACAGTTTTTATCATCCGCTATAGCAAGCCACACTTTGAAAACCTTTCAAAACCTGAAAATAAGGAGAAGCAGTGTTCCAGAACTACCAAAATTATAACAAAGTCCAAAGACATCAAGGGAAAAGAAGAGAAACTAATAAAACTCTGGCACCTCAAATCATAGCCCCTCACAGTATTGCAACCAAAACACTGAATTATACTCCTGAAACCTATGTGAAATAAATGTAATCAGAACAAAGGTTATCACACAAACACATAAATTTCATTTGGTCATGACAAAAATAAGGATTTCTTCAATATAACTAAATGTTTTACCTGGAAAATCAGGACATTTGACATTTGTAGCACAACATCAACAATAACATCTTCAAGTCAATGATGAGACTTTTATTATTTTACTCAAATAGTAACATTCAACATGACCATTTCATACCTGGCTCCTGATAAATTAAAAATCTTGAGGGTCCCAGGGACTCTTTTACCACAATTCTTGGAGGTCTGAGACAACCTTCAATGGGTCATTCTCATGCTGTGCATTCTGATCATATCTGCACTGCTATACACATACAAACGCAGATATAACTTCAACTTATAATCGTCTAGATTTCTGGACCCAGAAGCAGCAAAGGGAACAACTCTTCTTTTTAGCAGATGATCCTAGGATTCCATACCTTAGACTGAAGCTTCAATGTTCACTTTTTTTATGAGTTCATTCTAGAAAGTCATCCTAAGGACCTGTAATCTAGTGTAAGATAAACATGTAGGGCATCCTTTTCATTTTCAAAGCATCAGGAATGCATGTTCATGCACTGTCAGAAGCATTGTTTCATCCAAAATATCGCACTCAATCTCCTATGTATGTATGTATGATGGACGTGTCCTTCTTCTTCTTCGTTCATGGGTTGCAACTCCCATATTCACTTGTACGTACACAAGTGAGTGAATGCAGCCGTACTCTGCTTTCAGGGGTGTGCATGCTGGGTATATTCTTGTTTCCATAACCCACTGAACGTTGACATGGATAACAGGATCTTTAACGTGCGTATTTGATCTTCTGCTTGTGTATACACACGAAGGGGGTTCAGGCACTAGCAGGTCTGCACATATGTTGACCTGGGAGATCAGAAAAATCTCCACCTTTTACCCACCACGCACCGTTACATAGATTTGAACGTGGGACCCTCAGATTGAAAGTCCAATGCTTTAACCACTCAGCTATTGCGCCCGTCGTGTCCGACTATGACCATCACATGAGCAGAGGAGGCAACTGCCGTCCCTACAATCTGGGCTAGAATTTTACTGTACTGGAGTGTCTTGCCCAAGTTACATCTCAACTCTCTCGGCCAAGAGGGTTTAAGGACAGTCAGCACTAGGATGGTTCCCAAAGACTAACTAGCCCCCAAGGCTGCAGAACAAAGAACCAGTGAAACCTTGCCTTCTATTTTGAGAGTCAATAGTCCTTCATGAAAGACAAAACTGTAAATGAATTCCCATTGCAGTGGAGAAACCACTGATCATACAGCTCTCACTTTCCTGTCGGCCAAACAGAAAGCTTATGTCATTTGAGAAACAAGTTGAGAGTTAAGCCTCACTGACTCACCAGCTCTCTGATAAGGGACGAAACCTTATGTACCCTTTATGTTTTTCTCTCAAGGCCTGACCAAGCATGCTGAGTTATGTTGCTGGTCAGGTATCTGCTTAGCAGATGTGGTGTAGTGTATATGGATTTCTCTGAATGCTGTCATGCCTCCTTGGTCACTGAACTGAATTGAACCAACAACCTACCAATGCCAGTGGTGGCGCTGACCACCAGCATGGCGAAGTCTGGGCAGTTGCCGGTCAGACCAAAGATGGTGGTGCGCAGGTACTTTTGGTGACCGGCCAGGTCAATCAGTGTGAACAGCTTGCTGGAGTTCTCGCAGATCTCCTCCACACTTCTGCAGTCAGCGTAATTCACCACCTGCAGTCAGTGCAGAAATGGCAGTCAGGGTTCCCACAGATGTGACCAAACTAATAATATACTTTTCCATACCTCTTCCAAACCAGAATGAACCTTTTCCATACCAGACACAAAGCTGAAAACTTTCCATACCAGACACAAAGCCTAACTGAACAAAGCCTTACTGAATAAAGAATATGTCTGTGCTACATCCCTAATGATGGATCCTGGTATCAATGTTTGATTTTCATAACCTTTTGTTTGTTTGGTTTTTTGTTGTTGTTTTTACATGCAATAAGGTCTTTGTCTGCTATACCTGTGACAAATGAGATCAGTGAATATCCTGGTACTGGTGTTCTATTCCATTTGCTTTGCTAATGCATTAAGCTCTTCACTGAATGGTACTGGTTAAGGGTTTATCAAAATTCTAAGAATTTTCCAGCCCTGGAAATGGTTCTCTCATTTTTCAAAGACTTTTCCCGACCTCCATGACTCTGTGCAAACCCTGGTCGATAGATTACAAAGGAAAAGCAGAAGAGAAGCAGTATGTTTCACCTGAGCAGAAGTGAATAAACAAAGCCTGGGCATGGCTGTGTATGATCATACACAAGGCTGTATGTGAGGGATTCTAAATAAGCAGCATGATGGTAGTGCCACTTAGAAGATGGGGCAAAATTAGGAATGACCAGCATCATATACTCGAAACAAAGGAAAACAATGACAAAAACAACAAACACTTTCAGTCCATATCAACAAGTAAACCATACCTGCCTAAATGCCAAAGTATAACAATATTAAATGTAAGCCTCACATGGCTGTCCACATATGTGCTATATTAAATACATGTGAGTTGGATTTGTTTTGGTTTTTATGTTGTGTAATTATTTGAATATGTATTATCTATAATTTATTTGTTGCTACTGTTGATTTTTTTTTATAAATAGTTTTGCTTTGCTTTTCTGTTTTTATCCTCCTTAATGTGTAATGAAACAGAAATACCCTTGCAAGCCAATTAATCACTGGAGTGCACTGTGACTGACACTTAATGCACTATAAGTGTAATTTTTAAAAAAAGGTATTGTCCGAAATATGCAAAACGGAATGGCTGATGATAATGATGATGAAGATGATAATGATGATGTTTAATAGGAGATAATATACCTTCAATGTAATATTGTGCAAAAATGTGCAAAATGGAACTGCTGATGATAATGATGATAATGATGATGTTTCAACAAGAGAAAATATATACTTCAATGACAAAAATGAAATTAAAAATAAAAATAACTATAAAAGGGGTGTGGGGGGTGGGGTGGCGGCGGGTGGGACTTACCTGCCCCTTGCTGTCAAAGCCCAGGATGTCATAGGAAATGGACGAGGTGCGGCCAGACTGGATCTCGTGCAGGTGACGGAAGAGGTTGAGGCGTGCACACCCCCGCCCATTGTCCAGCTCTCCGTGAGTCAGCACCCCCAGCAGAGTGGACTTGCCGGCCTCCATGTTGCCCAGCACAGCCAGTCGAAGATCTATGAACTGCAAGACCAAACTTTGTTCAATATCACAGTAAAACACAAACTGTTGGATGCTTCACACATATATTTCATTGATCGCTTAATTCTTTGTATACAAACGTAGAAAATATAAAGTAAAGCTAACACTGCAAATGTTCATAAAAGATCTTAAATAAGTATATGAAATCAACAAGTATGTTTTTAAAATAACTATTCAATAGAACAAATTTGTTCAGAAGTGGGCACTATTCATATGTATTGCACAGAACTAAGCTTTAAAATGGAAAGGATGTGTTGATGAATATTCATTGTTTTGCCTATACTTTTTTTATGGTGAACTGTCAATGTTCAAAGCAGTATTCTATTTTCACTTCCCACTTCTTATATTGTATCAGATTTTGTAAACCTTAAAATAAAAACAGGAAGATTTTTTTTTCTCTTTTCATTCATCACTGTATATCCTCCTTCAGAGTGAACCAGCCTGGAATTCAGAATGAGTGTTTGTATCTGGATAGATTCTTCCACGAATAGGTATATTTTTCTGGACAAGCAGCTGCAAATGGTTCACAAATACATAACTTTAAAAAAAATAAAAATATCTTTTGTTGTTGTTGCTGTTGATGTTACATACACAGCACAGAATACACAGTGCCTCAGAGGTACCAATTCTGTGCTTGACACATTTTTTTCATGTTTAAATGAATGAAAAATATAGTTAATGGAGAAAAAAAAAATCTGTATTATTTATGCCCAAACATGATTTGGCTTGCATATGGAACAAAATCAGAACAAGGACAGGAGCGTCAAGAACCATACATCACAGTAATGTTTGCTTCTGTCTGAGGTGGAAACCTCCTCGTTTTTTCATTCTGTTGATTTTCTTCATCTGCGCACAAACTGAGAGGAAATATCAAGCAGTGATAGCTTTATAGCCTTGTCTTTGTAAAATGCCTTGTCTTTGTAAAAGAAGCAAACATTTATCTCTTTGCATCGTGTGTTAGATCTTGATGATCAATGTACTCAACAGGAATCACCAAATGGAACATAACCCAAATGATATGCAGAGAACTAAACTGCTTTCTAATCTCAACAAAAGAAATTACCTCCTTGTCTTGTCAAACACAAGGCTGGATTTCAAACAGAAAAAAACATTTCATTCGGCTATGGATAAAATATCTTCATTTTAAAAGCAACAAGGCTCAAACTAGTCAATAATTAATGAAAATGTCTAACACAAGAGCCTAAAACTAATCGTAGTCAGAAGGAAATCAGATCCAATGCAAACTCTAATATAACCTAAATTTGAAGCAAACTACTGTCCCACACAAAACTTACACCAAGTCATGAGAGGAAAGGTATTTGTATTTGTATTTCTTTTTATCACATCAGATTTCTCTGTGTGAAATTCGGGCTGCTCTCCCCAGGGAGAGAGTGTCGCTACACTACAGCGCCACCCTTTTTTTTTTTTCTTTTTTTTTTTCCTGTGTGTAGTTTATTTGTTTTTCCTATCGAAGTGGATTTTTCTACAGAATTTTGCCAGGAACAACCCTTTTGTTGCCGTGGGTTCTTTTACGTGTGCTAAATGCGTGTTGCACACGGGACCTCGGCTTATCGTCTCATCCGAGTGACTAGCATCCAGACCACCACTCAAGGTCATTTATATATCATATATATCCGTGCAATCTTTCCACAGTCCATCTCAACAATGCAGAATGAAAGGGCTAGAAATTCACCTGCTGTGTGTTGATCCACAGGACACAGAAAACTAAAGGGACACAAAGCATAAGGATATAGAAATTCAAAGCAGCATACCTCCTGGTCATCAGGGACTTTCCTCACAAGAATTTCCAATGCTTTTCGTACACCAGTGCCACGTTGCTTGGATTCCACTGTCTTTTCTCGAAGAATTGTCAGAGATGCACCTAACCTATGTGAAAAAAGAAACAAAGTCTAAATTGTTATAAACGTATCTTAATTTTCTGGAACAATGATGTTTTACATCATTTGTCATAGAGTTACTAACATTTTATGTGCATGTACCAGAGAGTGAGAGTGAGGGAGAAGGAGAGACAAGACAAGACAAATGGTTTATTGTACATCGGCCTCTGGCCATTATACAAACACATGGGAAAGGGGGTGTTGGGGGCAGGGTCTGGTGCAGTCGGGGGTGGAGTGGAGGGGGGTCGGAGGGGTACAGTCTGGATATACATATCAATAGTAAGAACATAAGAACATTGTTATAATATGAACTTGCATGCTGGCAAATCTCAACAGAATCAGACAAGCTGATAAAACTAAAAAAGTCAAAGGGGATATTTTGGTTATCACTGAATGTTGTTCAGCCGGCAAAAAGTTAAGGGTTGACAAACTTCTTTAATGATCACACACACACACACACTGATAATAATAATAATAACAATAATAATTATGATAATAATAATAATAATAATAATAATGCTTATAATGTACACTTGACATTTCTTAGCATTTTAACATCATGTTTGTAGTGTCATTTTAATCTTACACATTCACCAACATCACAAACATATATATAAGGTATGAAATTAATGCAGAAACATCTGTTCAGTAATCACCATTGATCATATGAACTCTTTTCTTGATACCATGAAATATATATTGAGACAGATTACGCCTATCTGGGTCATAATCTGCTTGGAGCAATATGCAAATGGGAACCTTCTTTGAATCTTTTAGAAATTTTATTCTTAAATCTGCATGCGCTGGGCATTCAAACAGAAAATGCAATTCATTTTCAGTTTTTGACATAAAAAAGGGGCAGCATCTTTTCTGGTTCGAATTGCTATAACGATGAATATTATTATTGAGAGGAAGTACACCAAGTCTGAAAAGTTTCTCTTATTTGTGTAACCCAGCAGTTCTTTCCCTTTTCATCTGAGTACCGTAACATGTCGTAAGCTTTTCCTGGCAACCGTTGCTGATCTACTTCCAGAAGTTTAAACCAGTACCAAAGGCAGTTTATGTATGAGTTCACATACAATGGATAACGTCCCAGTTCGCCATACACCATCTTGTTGGATGTGCGCACAGGAACCCCTAAAAATCTTTTGAATGCCATAATATGAACCTTTTCGATATGATCCAATCATCGCATTCCCAATATTTCAGAAGAATAAAGTAATAATGGTTTTATTTTCGTATAAAAAATCTTAAAGAAGGTATTGGGCAACATATCTTTATATTTTTAAAAGGCTCTGTTTAGGCTTAATAGCGCTTTCTTGCCTTTCATTACCAAATGATTAGTGCCCCGTTTAAGACTGATTTTGGTGGTGAAATTAAAACCAAAATAATATTCGTTCAAAACTTCGAGTGGTACACCTTCATAAAACCATTTTTCTCTTTTACCCAAGAATCCGTCTTTGCGAAAAACAGGAAATTTTCTACCTAAAATTATGTTTAAGCAACATACTTACCGTGACCCACTAGTGCAGACGCCGGCAGGGGTCTGATTTCTGTCCTGTGCAAACTACTACCCGACTATGCGGAGAAAACGGAAGTAGCTCTAATTTTTTTTGGTTTTTATTTATACTAAGTTTCATGCTTTCACAGCAATCCTTTAGACAGTTTACCTGTGTTTACAGACCTGAAGGAGTGGATGAGAGCAAAACAACATCGTCGGCAAAAAGTAATATAAACAATTCCTTAATTCCGGGAAGCATTTGAATACCACACTTTCCATTTCTTGATACATTATCTGCTAACTGGTTTATAAAAAGAGAAAATAAGTTGGGGCTTAATACACATCCTTGATGAACACCAACAGGACAGACAAAATGGAGAAGGAGAGAGAGAGAGAGAGAGAGAGAGAGAGTGTGTGTGTGTGTGTGCGCGTGTGAGTGTGTGTGGCTAGCTTGCATTAAGCGTGTGTGTGGGTATGTTTATCACTTCAAGCATATTTTGTACTGTCTTGGACGGGCGCAACAGCCGAGTGGTTAAAGCGATGGACTTCCAATCTGAGGGTCCCGGGTTCAAATCTCAGTAACGCCGCCTGGTGGGCAAAGGGTGGAGATTTTTTCAATCTCCCAGTCCAACATACGTGCAGACCTGCTTGTGCCTGAACCCCTTTCGTGTGTATATGCAAGCAGAAGATCAAATATGCACATTAAGGATCCTGTAATCCATGTCAGCGTTTGGCAGGTTACAGAAACAAGTATATACCCAGTATGCACACCCCCAAAAACGGAGTTCAGCTGCCTACATGGTGGGGTAAAAACAGTCATACATGTAAACACCTCTTGTGTGCATATGAGTGAATGTGGGAATTGCAGCCCACAAACAACGAAGAAGAAAAAGAGTAAGTACTGTCTTGGAAAAAAAATGTCAAAAAACAAATAAAAACAATCCTTGGTTAATACAAATTTTGGAAAGGAAAAAAATCACATGCATAATTCACCGGCACTGATATACATGATAAAGAAAAACAAACACACACACAGACCATTCCTTACCTCTGTGACATGGTTTCGAGCGTGGACAAAGACGCCTTCAAGTCGGCTTCATTGAGGCCAGTCAGGAGACCGTTATCCTCCACCCCTATTTCATAAATGGCCTCCCCCTCCCCCTCTTCCAGGCGCCATTTCATTTGGGTCACAAGGTGCTCCAGGCGGGATGGTGAGGGGTTCACTAGCTTCAACTGCCATGTAAAAGAACAGAATAGAATATGCCGTCATTACCAAGTCTAACAGTGTCACAATGAATACTGAGGGGTGGAGTGGGCGGGGGTGGGGGGTGGGGGTGGGGTTCAGAGGGGGTACATAAAAGGTACTAAATATAACATGAATGGGAAAGCAAATGCCGGGTATATATATACAAACATGAATATAGTAGAATTTTAGACACAGACGCATATTATATACATACATACGTATGTGGAGTGATGGCCTAGAGGTAACGCGTCCGCCTAGGAAGCGAGAGAATCTGAGCGCGCTGGTTCGAATCACGGCTCAGCCGCCGATATTTTCTCCCCCTCCACTAGACCTTGAGTGGTGGTCTGGACGCTAGTCATTCGGATGAGACGATAAACCGAGGTCCCGTGTGCAGCATGCACTTAGCGCACGTAAAAGAACCCACGGCAACAAAAGGGTTGTTCCTGGCAAAATTCTGTAGAAAAATCCACTTCGATAGGAAAAAACAAATAAAACTGCACGCAGGAAAAAATACAAAAACAATGGGTGGCGCTGTAGTGTAGCGACGCGCTCTCCCTGGGGAGAGCAGCCCGAATTTCACACAGAGAAATCTGTTGTGATAAAAAGAAATACAAAATACAAAATACAAAAAATATGTGCTTATGCATGCGCTTGTGCATATCACAAATGTATGCTTCCAATCTCAGATTTGCATTTTGATCATACTGTATGCATAACCCATGGTTTCATAATATTTAATTACCTTTATAATTTATACAAATTATAGTAGTTTTTTAATACTGCACACAATCATCTCAGATTCAAAAACTGAAAAAGTGGCCATTCTCATCTGACCCTTTTCAAATTCTTAAAAAGCTATTTTGGAAATGAACACATTTTCAAACACGCTTATAGTTTGCAGACTGGATATATTGAAAAGTAACCCATTTTAGTATTTAAAAAAGAAACAGATAAGATAGACAGACAGATCTAGATAGATAAAATATTTAAAAAATGAGCAGATAAGATAGACAGATAGATCTAGATAGATAAATATAGACATACACACACACACACACACATACACAACAATAGACTTACATGAGTTTAGTGTATTCATGTTCACAGTTCTTTTTATGGTGCATGCCAGTTTTTGTCTGAGGACCTGCCATCCATATGCACATTCAGTGAACATGGTTTGACTGGCCCATAAGCTTTGCTTTCTGGTCCATCATTTTCAGCTGCCAGGGGTCATTTGTGGACCCTGGATTTTTCCTCACCTGTCTGCAGCTGTGATATCATTTTGATTTGGACTTTGTTATGAATAAATACCTTCCATTTGGGTACATATCTCACTTCTCTACCACTCCATGTCAGACTCCAACTGTTCATTGCTCATGAACAGACAAGAGTATAACGTCATTCAATCAGAAAAAAACAATTATAAACAAGAGAGGCAAGGCCTTCAAGAACTCACTTGTGATACACACTTAAAAAGAACAACAACCAAAAAAAACAACAACAACAAACAAACAAAAAAAACAACAACGTTAAAGTGTGTTCTGTATTTGCTTTAATAAGGAAACAAATCATTTCATAATGTTTTTATTTCTTTTATTTCATAATGTTTCCTTTTCCACAAATGTCATAACACATGTCATAATATAGATCTCTATTATAAATCATCAAATACTCACCTTATATTCAACATTTCCTTCCTCCTCCTGCGACACACACATGCATAGGTCTGTAAACATTTGTCTGAATAAAATATGTTGAAAAAACAACAATATCTATATATATATATATCATTATATGTTTTGTTTTTTGTTTTGTTTTTTAACTGTCACACTGACATGATTTATGATGACTGTGTACAATGACATCGCATTCACAGTGTATCAGTAAACACTGAAACTGAAAGTAACAAAACTGGCACAGTTGTTTTTACTGACTACACCGTATGTATGTCTGTGTGCACAGGTAATACAGTGGTGTGTAGAATTTTAAAGCTAATTAATTGCTTGTCAGAGTCTCTCTTCAGTCCAACTTTCACAGTAACAATCCAACTGATCAGGGTTTCTGTCAAGTGTTTGGAATTAGTTCAAGAAATTAAAAGTGGAGCAGCTACAGAAATCTTTCCCAAACAGAGGTGGTTAAATGCCTTTTGGAAAGATAACAAAAATGAAAAAGGCCATTCAACCCTATAAATCTTTTAATTCTATTAGAAGCTGGGAATCCCAAAACTGGTCTTTTCATTATTCCCTGGTCAACATATGTGCAAACCTGCTTGTGCCTGAACCCCTTTCATGTGTATACGCAAGCAGAAGATAAATACGCATGTTAAAGATACTGTAATCCATGTTGGCGTTGGGTGGGTTATGGAAACAAGAACATACCCAGCATGCACGTCCCCAAAAAGCGAGTGTGGCTGCCAACATGGCGGGGTAAAAACAGTCATATATGTAAAAGCCCACTCACGTACGTATGAGTGAACATGGGAGGTGCAGCCCACCAATAAAGAAGAAGACATTACACCATGTAATGGAATTTCTTCAACCTTATGATTCACATTAATAAAATCTTTACTCCTAAATACACATATCATATATGCATGCATACATCTTGGAAATGAACACAAAGGAGCTCAAGGTGCTTTACAATAAACATTAAACACACAGGCACACACACGCAATAACTCACAAAAGGAAAAAGAAGAAAAATAACGATATAGTGCACAAAAGTATAAAACAGATTCAGAGGCTATGCGTATTACATTAATCAATCACACATACACACACACTGAGAAAAGAGAGAGTTTGCATGTCTTGTAACTGAAAAGGTATGGAAGGTCTAGGTATACACGTTTTCAAAAAGATGTGTTTTCAGACCAGTTTTGAATGTTTGAAATGAAGGAGAGTGGCGAAGATCGTGAGGTAAACTGTTCCAGACAAACACTGAAACAGAGCTGAATGAGAAATGGAAGAATCACTGAAAAACACACAGATACATAAAATGATACATCTAAAACTGAAAAAGATCGCTCAACTGAGATTTCAGAATGTATAGTAAACAATATGAACTGAAACACACACACACACACACACACACACAAACACACAAATAGTATTGGCTTTTAACTATCATGTATTTATATCATTCTATTTAAAGTATTATTAACTATCAACTGCTTTTATTTATTTTTCTAGGAATCAAAAAAAAAAAAAAAAGTTCTTAACTGAAATAATAAAACAAAATGATAACAAGTGGTTGTGTTTTACGCTGGCTGGTTTGTGAATAAATCAGTTAATCGCTTAATGACGACCAGACCAACTGAGTGCACAGTCATGGCTGTTCGGTTCCGTGTTTGTTTACTTTTGTTCGAAAGTGAAAAAAGTTTAAATAGTTTATGCGCCAAAATTTGCTGTTCAACTCAAACGCATCGCATGTTCTGTAAAAAAAAAAAAAATCAACAACTTGCGATATTTTAAAAAGCTTTTAAAAAAAGATATAAATATATAATAAAAGAAAAAGGAAATTCGGACTGTATGCCCTTGAAATGGAGTACACAACAAATCTGCACAACGCAGTACAAAAAGATAAATAACTAGCGCTTACCTCTGGCGGCAAACTTTCTGGCAGCTCTTTGCCATCATCACAGATGCCGAACAGATCTACAGGGCAATCCATAGCTGTCTTGAAACACTTATGGCGATATTTCCCCTATCAAACCTACAGGTATTCGTATAGTCATCTTATCCAAAAAGGATTTCACCGATGTTAGTAAGCTATATTCTAAAAATAACAAATCAGCTGTGCCGGTGCCAATAATTTCCACCATCTTGCGTCAGCTGACCCGGATGTAAACATAAACATGCGAAGTTTAGTAGGTCAAAGGTCAACCGGTGACCTATTTTTTCTTGTGGTTTCTATTTGCAACAGCAAAAAGAACTGACAACAGATTGGACGGCAGTAATATTATGTACAAAAATAATTTATAGATGGTGCTTATCATTCTTCCTTGCTGTGTACAAAACCCAGACAGCGTTTTTACGTGTTTGACACCGACGAATCAACTTTTTTTTCCTCTTTGCCGACCCCCAAGGGGTCACCAGAGAAGGTCACACGGTCTTTGCCCGGCCGTCGCTAAGCCCCAGTGTAAACAGTAAATGTCAAACCTTAACTACAGGTATTATGGGAATGACGACAGCACTATAATTATTATATACAGCTCGGTATTGCACACCATTTCATGATCTCTCATGTGCGTGATGAGTGTTACAGGGAGTGTGTGTGTGTGTGTGTGTGGGGGGGGGGGGGGGGGGAGGGTTGTTAAGATTTTTACCTAGTTACCTAGTTTGAATTATTGTGTGTAAGCCCAGAACCGTTCGCTAGACACTCTATAGATACTGTCATTATATCATGGTCACTGTGGAAAATGTCAAAGTGGCTTTTTTTTTTCTTTCTTTTTTTTTTTCTTTTTTTTTTTCTTTTTAATGTAATCATCAGTTAAAAGCAAAGCAAACTGTATGACAAAACCATCTGGATCAAACTAGCCACTCAGTCTGTTGACACAGTTTATTTATCTAAAAGCGCTTGAACTGCCATCCCTAGTGCTCTGTCTCTAGTGCTCCAGGAATTTAAATTGTAGACTTTGTTGACAGGACTTTAAAACTGCAGTATAACATGAAGTTGAGTGCACACACAGGAGAACATAGCCCCATAGCATAACTTTAAAATTCACATTTGTGGACAAACATTAACCAAACCAAAGAGGTACCAATTGATCCTTGCAATTCCCTATCTGTATAATATTCCTCATCACTTTAGAACTGAGCAAGTCTTTTTTCTTTTCTTTTTTTTTTCTCCAAATGTACCATGTTAAAAAGGAATATTTGAGGGGACATATAGTGCAAACATGAACTGGAAATCATATACAACACAAATAAATAGGACTTCAGATACCTATGCATATATACATGGAAGTGCTTGTGCATGTGCAAACTCCCCCCCAGCCACCCCCCACCCACTCTCCCCTCCTCACAATCAGACACACTCTCTTCCTGTGTGTGCATCGAACTGAATTTCACCCTTTGAGTTCAAATAACAGGCCTTCTGATAGTCAATGAAAACCCCCATCAGTATCAAAACTGCAATTGTTGGGAGCAGAACTATTTGTCTTGAATAACCTGCCATCCTAGGCAATGGAATGTCATCCAGCAATGCTGCTAACAATGCCAGATCTGTCAGGGTGGAGATATATGATCTCTTTCCCGGGCACCCTTCAACAGCTGTTGTTAGCTGCCACCTCCACATGCAGCTGCCAACAATGCTGCTAACAATGCCAGTTCTGTCAGGATGGAGATATGCAGCTGCCAACAATGCTGCTAACGATGCCAGTTCTGTCAGGGTGGAGATATATTTGTATTTGAATTTGTATTTCTTTTTGTCAAAGCAGATTTCTCTGTGTGAAATATGGGCTGCTCTCCCCAGGGAGAGCATGTCGCTACATTTCAGTGCCACCCATTTTTTGGTATTTTTTCCTGCGTGCACTTTTGTTTTTCCTATTGCAGTTGATTTTTGTACAGACTTTTGCCAGGAACAACCCTTTTGTTGCCATGGATTCTTTTACATGCGCTAAGTGCATGCTGCACACCAGAACTCGGTTTATCGTCTCATAGGAACAACCCTTTTGTTGCCGTGGGTTCTTTTACATGCACTAAGTGCATGCTGCACATGGGACCTCGGTTTATCGTCTCATCTGAATGACTAACGTCCAGACCACAACTGAAGGTCTAGTGGAGGGGGAGAAAAAATATCGGCGGCTGAGCCGTGATTTGAACCAGCGTGCCCAGATTC
>NC_134879.1:31320460-31335460 GCF_041734735.1 Babylonia areolata
TGTACAGCTGGCATCACTCACTGATAGTTGCATCTTGGCCACTCTCTTGATTGCTCCCTTTATTTTCTATCAAATCGTCCTATAAATGTTCATCACTGTCTTTTCCTTCAAATTTATGCTTCAATTCTTTCTGAGCATCAGCTAAAGAAAGAAATCTTGGTTGATTTAGTTCGTCACGATCGCATGTCTTGTCCGACATTTTGTTGAGCGAGCGAGGAGAGAAGTCAGGCAAACACTTGGACAGTGACCCAACCAAAACATTCAAATAAAGGACTGCTTCATGACGTAGATGGGGTTTCTAGCTATGAATAGAATCTAGAAAGATTCCCCAGGCTAAAGCTACCACTATTTTTGTCAACAAAGTGAATGCAAACCAGGGAAAAGTCAGAATATTTCGATGACGAGTTATCTTGTCATTGTGGCAGCGAAGCATACATGCTGGCCATGACGAGTTATCTCTTTATATAGGCAGCCTAGGGGTTAGATCAGCGGTAAATGAGACATTGACATCACCTCAGACATACCATAACATTAATCTGCACAAACCAGTCTACAACAGACTGACTGAAACTGAAAGAAATGATTGATTCAATTTTTCTTTAATGTTCATTCCAGATAATTCAGTATCCACATAATAACACCATTTAAACCTTTTTTTTTCATATATATCAAGATTATTTAAGAAATTATTTTAAATAGGCAGTAAAGGAGACATTGACACTGAATGAAAAAAAAGAAAATTAATTTGTTAAAGTTTACCACACAGAGACACAGACACAGACACACACACACACACACTCACACACACACACACACACACACACACACACAACAGAACATAGAGTTATAACACTGATTCACTTTGAGTCAAAAATCATCCATAAAAGGCAAGAAGAAAATAACAATAAAATCGCACTGACCAGTGCATGCTCCTACATCCATGCATACACTCCCCTCTTCTCTATCCTCCCACCCCATACACATACACATGTGCACATATATGATTTCTTGTGTGCACACTTGCACACAAATATACACATGCAAACACACATGATCTTCTTTCTCTCAACTCTGTGAAGAGTCACTGGGGCACCATATAGAAGAACTGTTCACCAGATTCCTGCAGGTTTGTTGTTTGTGTGTCAAAGCTTGGGTCTCTGCACGGCTGCTCAGCCGAGCACAAAATCCACCTCTTTAGTTTCCGAGCAGCGTCTAGCGTCTGGGGTCAAACTTTTTTTAATGCCAGACTTTCCCACCACACTCTGCATTGGCCGGCGCATTCACCGCGCGCGGTATTTCTGGCCCCGCGTGCCAAACCTGGACACTGCCTTCTTTGTTTCACTTGGCCCCGCAGCCCCTGCCCCACTTTTCTCACGCTTCCATAGCATCCACACATTTCCTGCAGCGATTACACTCACCCTGCTCTACATGCCCCTGCTGCTTGCACTCACCATGCTACAGTGTGTTCATTTAAACACTTGTTGTGCTGACAAGAAAAAATCTACAACTCAAAAGGGTGGGCTGATCTGCATGCAGGCATGCTAAATGTTTTGGTGATTTTTACGATTTCATTGTAATAAGCGTATGTTTTCTTAGAGAGGGATTTAAATTTTACGATTTTTGCAATCATGTTTCTGCTTGACCTTCTCTTCTCTTTCTTCATGCATGTTTCAACCGTTGCCGCAACAGTTGCTATGTAAGAAAATATATTGTGTTTGGAGTCAATGGAAAGCTCATTTTGCATTCTTTGTAGAAACCCACTTCTTTTGTCGTTATTTCCAATCCATCCGGGAAGATGATGCGCGAAAGAAACAAAGCAGATTTACCGCTGAACAAGCGTACAGCGAGTGCCGCTGGCACGGCCTGTTTGTCAGCCACGTTTATTTATATCCATGCCCTACTTCCTGGGTTCATGAACTTTCGCTGGGCCAACTAAAGTGCCAGCACTGAACATCCGTGTCTGCAAATGGTTTTTCCCATCCCACATAGTTTTCTTTTCATAACTGATGTCAGCAGATCTTCATAAGGTCCACTGTGCTGCTTGATGGTTTGGTGCACTTGCTCACTGGTGATATGATCAGTGTATCTGATGTTTATTAACATGCAATAACACTTCACTTTTCAGTTCCGCCCTGGTGATGGTCGACAGATGGTATGGTCAATATCACCTCAAGCTGTGACCGATCTGGTATGGTCTGTAATCTTTTCTTTCATGATGCGGCATGTCACTGGCAAGTCAAATGTGGCAGAGACCATCCCTATCCATATCATATTTTCTTGCTGGGTTTACTTCCCAGATGCGGAAGGTAGTGCAGAGCTATATGTTGACCAGTAGCAAGCACCACACATACATACACACAAAAATGAACCCAGGCATATAGTCCATATGCATGCTCATACACATGCATGAGTGCTATGTGCACCCCCACTCCCCACCCCCACATACACACACACAGACACAACTGATAGACACACACAAAGACCAATGCATGCACGCACGTGCGCGCGCGCGCACACACACACACACACACACACACACACACACAGACACAACTGATAGACACACACAAAGACCAATGCATGCACACACAAAGTACTTATCATCTTACGCTTTTTCTCCATCCTCCCCCTCATGTTCTTCATCTTCGTTCTCTGCTCCCAGAGGGCTGAGGGTCATGGGGTTGAACATGTTGTACGGTTCTCCTAGAATGCCTGTCCTGTAACAAAATCATGGAGTTGAACATGTTGTACGGTTCTCCTAGAATGCCTGTCCTGTAACAAAATCATGGAGTTGAACATGTTGTACGGTTCTCCTAGAATGCCTGTCCTGTAACAAAATCATGGGACTGAACATGTACGGTTCTCCTAGAATGCCTGTCCTGTAACAAAATCATGGGACTGAACATGTACGGTTCTCCTAGAATGCCTGTCCTGTAACAAAATCATGGAGCTGAACATGTACTGTTCTCCTAGATTGCCTCTCCTGTAACAAAATCATGGGACTGAAAATGTACTGTTCTCCTAGATTGCCTGTCCTGTAACAAAATCATGGAGTTGAACATGTACTGTTCTCCTAGAATGCCTGTCCTGTAACAAAATCATGGAGCTGAACATGTACTGTTCTCCTAGAATGCCTGTCCTGTAACAAAATCTTGGGACTGAACATGCATGGTTTTCCTAGAATGCCTGTCCTGTGACTAAATCATGGAGTTGAACATGTACTGTTCTCCTAGAATGCTTGTCCTGTAACAAAATCATGGGACTGAACATGCATGGTTCTCCTAGAATGCCTGTCCTGTAACTAAATCAATATGTACTTATTTTACCAGATGCTTTTGTCTGTTTAGTTTTTGTTTTGTTTTTGTGTTGTTGTTTTTACATTGCAAGCCAAAAACAAATAAAAAATCAACAAGCATATCAAGCAATAACAGTAATCTTGTGGTTGTTTATTTCATATCACACATCCAAACAATTTCCCTCCCACTGTGACTTTGATCTTCAGTCAAGATAACTTGTGAAACCAGAATAATATTACAAATCATCTGACAAATGATTCCATGCACACGCACACACACACACACACACACACACACACACACACACATGTACACACAAACACACACACACACACATGTACACACACACACACCACCACCACCACCAGACATCACTTGGTGTATCTTCAGTTGAACTGAAATAACCCTTTAAAATTTTTGTCTCTGTTGTTAAAATACTAATTTCCACCAGCTGCCATGGTGTACTGTTTAGGGTTGCAGACTGACAACTAGGAAGATGCAGGTTCAGTTTCCATCAGAAGTGGGCTTTTTTTTGGCCTGAGGCCAAATCCTGCCCAGAACTGAGTGTGCTATGGGTTCAAATGGGAAGACTGGGACCAGCAGTTGAGGGTGATCCACTTCATGAATGATTATTTAGGACTGTTACTATAATTTCCTGACCAACACCAAACGCCAGGATATATTATGAGAGTACAGCCTTTTCAATTTGTCCTAAACCTAAATAGACCAGCAGAGCAGCATCTTCATCACCCCCATCACCATTCATCATGGTCAAAATAAGAAAACAAAATGTTCCAAAATCTGGGGCACACAAAAAAAGAGAAACAAACAAAAAAGAACAAACTTCCTTCTCATGAATACAATACTTACTTGAATGTCTTCACATCAATGAGCAAGTCTCTGAAACGTTCCTCAACCAAGTTCTCAGAGTCTTCTTCCTCTGGTTCAAAACTCCTTTGAAAGGAAAATAAAAACAAAGGCACGATTGGCTCAAAACTGTTGCCATAACAATAAAAACATAATCAACGTTGTTTCTACATACAGGAAGTCACGTTTACGTCATTGTACAAAAATACAGGTTATGTGCATGCTTTCACACATATATATATATGCATATATATATGTGAAAGCATGCACATAACTTGTATTTATGTACAAAGACACAAATGTGACTTCCTGTATGTAGAAACAATGTTGTTTGTATATATATATATATCGGGTGTTTCTCTGTCACTGAGAAAATACTTGTCAAAAAGTGGTTCACGTTTTTTTGGGACACCCGATATGTGTGCATCTCATGTGATGTTTTCCAACATGAAAAGTGTCTTTGTACATAAACAGGTTATGTACACACACACACACACACACACACACACACACACACACACACACACACACACACACACATGCAGATGGTTCTTCAAAGGAAATCTGAAAGAGGCTGTGGAAGTGGAGTATCTGATGTTCAGTGGAAGGCTGTACCAGATGGTTGGACCCTGAAAGGAAAGACAGCTGACAGAAGGATTTAGTTCTGACGGATGTGACACAAACACTTTGATTATCAATAGATAAATGGAATTTCGAAATGGGGTGTGTAATGTTCTCATATTGAATTATGTCCATTATTGTTAGTTCCCTTTAACTAAGAATTAGAGGTCACGTGATGAACCGGAAGCAGCCGGTCGTAATTCGGGCAGACAGCATGACACTCCATTATGTTGAAATAAATACTAAAAACATCTAAACAAAGAGACTTCGAGTGTATGTGTACTCTACATTTGGCGACGAGTGAGTAACCGAACACCGCGCAATGGGAGAAAACGAACAAAATGCAGCAGCAGCAGTCAGAACTGTTGCAAACATCTCCGTGCCGTCCGTGTCTCCGTTCAACCCACATGGTGATGTTGCTAGCGTGTTTCAGCGTTGGGAAAGATGGCTTAGAAGCTTCGAACTTTTTGCTGACGCTTCAGGATGCACTGACGGAAGACAGAAGAGACAACTTTTGCTTCACTGTGCAGGTACAGAAACCCAAGAAATATTTTTCACGTTCGACCCACAACCGCCAGAGTATGAACAGGCAGCAGAAGCACTGACGAACTATTTCAAACCGGCAAAGAATCTCCCGTACCTCCGTCACATGTTTCGTCAAGCAAAGCAGGGTGACAATGAAAGTGTAGCACAGTATGTTACCCGACTTCGTCAACTAGCCAAGGACTGTGACTTTGGCGATGGCACAGCCGACTTCATACATGACCAAGTGATAGACAAGTGTGCTTCTGACAAACTCCGTACTAGGCTACTAGCAGAAAAAGACTTGACACTGGAAAAATGTCTGTCCTTAGCCGCTTCCAAAGAACTGTCAGAACAACAGTCCCAGTTGATAGCAGGTGAAAGAGAAAACGTGTTTGCAGTCAGACAAAGTAGTGGGAGAGGCAGAGTTGACAGAAACACTGACAGTAGCAAATACAGAGGTAGTAGAGGTGCAAACAGTAACTCTAGTAGCAGTGTGAGTACCCACTCAAGTATCAAGTGTGGCCGACGCGGACGTGCAGGACATAAATCTTCTGAGTGTAAATGTTCACAAAACGTGACTTGCTGGAATTGCAATTTGAAAGGCCATTTTGCTGCCCAATGCCGCAAACCAAAACGAGAAACAACTGAAGGCCAACGAGGTCAGCGACAAAACAGAGGACGAGCTGGAAGGAAAAACCGTGGTCGACTTCACTTTGTGGAGGAACAACAACAACAGTCATTATACTCGGAACAACAACCATCATCGGACTCGGATGAATACGTCTTCGCAGTTGAGCCAACCCCCAATGAGGTAACAGTACTGATTGAGGATGAACCCATTAACATGATCGTGGACAGTGGCGCGTCGGTCAACATTCTCAACTCTACAGCAGCTGCCAAACTGAAGCAACGAGGTGCCGAATTCGAGGAATGCAAGCGTACACTATACCCCTATGGGTCACCACCGATAACAGCCAAGAAAATGGTGAAAGCAGAAATCCAAGTCGCAGGAAAACAACCAGTCACAGCTGAGTTCTTAGTCATTCCGGGCTCTCAACCGCCGCTGCTAGGACGACAGACGTCAGAAGAGCTTGGGATCCTGCAAATTGACGTGAACTTCATCCAGAAAGACATTCTGAGCAAGTATCCTGGTATCACTGAAGGCATAGGCAACCTCAAAAACGTTGAAGTGACAATACATGTAGACAAAAGTGTACCCCCTGTTGCTAGAAAACACTCGCGAGTACCGTTCCATCTCAGAAGCCAAGTGGAGAAAGAGCTTGAAAAACTTGAAAAGGAGGATGTCATAGAAAAAGTGTCAGACTCATCGACAGAATGGGTTTCAAGAATAGTGACTGTACCGAAGCCAAAGAAACCAGCCGAGATACGACTCTGCGTAGACATGAGAGACGCAAACAAGACAATCATGAGGACACGTCATGTCACACCAACGATCGAGGAGCTGGTCACCGACTTACACGGCGCAACAGTTTTCAGCAAGATCGATTTGAGATCGGGCTACCATCAACTGACACTCAAACCTGAATCCCGGGGAATCACAACGTTCTCTACACACTGTGGACTATACCGTTACAAACGTCTCAGTTTTGGCATAAATTCAGCCGCAGAGATCTTCCAACACACCATACAAACTGTGATAGCTGATGTAGCAGGTAGTCGCAACGTCAGTGATGACATCATAGTTTTTGGCAAAGACGCTGAAGAACATGATAGAAATCTGCACAAGCTACTCACCACTCTCCATCAAGCTGGGCTGACCGTGAACAGTTCCAAGTGCCAGTTCAGAAAGAAGGAGATCGAGTTCTACGGATTCATCTTCAGTGCCGACGGACTCAGACCTGACCCAGCCAAGGTCGCCGCGCTCAAGGACGCCGCAGAACCTCAGAACAGCTCCGAACTCCGTTCGTTTCTTGGAATGGCGCAGTACAGTGCTAGGTTCATTCCGAACTTTGCAACCATCACAGAGCCTCTCCGTCGTCTCACCAGACAAGACGTGCCGTGGAGCTGGGGCGAAGAAGAAGCTAGAGCTCTGTGTGCCGTGAAACAAGCACTGTGTGAGTCAGCAACCCTGGTGTACTTCGACACCAGCAAGAAAACTGAGATACTGGTGGACGCCAGCCCTGTGGGCATCGCCGCTCTTCTTTCTCAAGAAAACAAGCCAGTATGCTACGCCAGCCGGGCCCTGAGTGAAGTAGAACAGCGCTACTCTCAAACAGAGCGAGAAGCGCTAGCCATCGTATGGGCCTGTGAACATTTTGACATCTATGTTCGTGGCAGCAGCTTCACAGTGGTCACCGATCACAAACCCCTAACCACCATCTGGAGCAAGCCGTCACCCCCCGCCAGAATTCAAAGATGGGCCATGCGACTTCAACCCTACAAAATGGAGGTCGTGTACAAGCCAGGCAAGGACAATCCGGCAGACTACCTTTCAAGACATCCAATCCCTGGCACCGTCTCATCCAGAGAGGAGAAAGCAGCGGAAGAATTCGTACAGTTCGTCACCGACACGAACACCCCAGTCGCCATCACTACAGAAGACATCCGGAGAGCAACCACAGGTGATCCCACACTGGTGAAGATCATGGAGTTGGTCCGAACAGGCCGATGGCACACATGCCCACCAGACATGCAGGCGGAAACATTCAGAGCATTCCGCAACGTCAAAGACAGTTTGAGCATCAATGCTGAGCAAGACATCTTACTCCAGGGAATACTAGTGGTCATTCCGAGTGCGCTACAAGACAAAGTCATCAAGTTAGCTCATGAAGGTCACCAAGGTATCAACAAGACCAAGGCGCTCCTACGCTCAAAGGTATGGTTTCCAAACATGACTACAAAAGCTGAGAAGGCCATTCGCGAATGTATTCCATGCCAAGCAAACACCAACAGGAGAAACATGGAGCCACTTGCCATGTCTGAACTCCCCCCAGGACCCTGGCAGCATCTCAGTATGGACTTTTGCGGACCATTACCAAGTGGCGAGAGCCTTCTGGTAATCCAAGACGAATACTCCCGGTATCCAGTCGTCGAAATCGTTCGCAAGACAACCATTGACTCCATCATTCCAGTCGTGGACAAAATTTTTGCCGAGTTCAGTTTCCCAAAAGTAATCAAAACAGACAATGGACCACAGTTCCGATCCGCTACATGGAAAAACTTTCTGACACAGTGTGGCGTCAAGCATCGCAAGATCACACCCTTGTGGCCAAGATCAAACTCGCAAGCAGAGACGTTCAACAAACCGCTTCTGAAGTCAATTCGTTCTGCCAAAATCCAACACAAGAACTGGAAACAGGACATGTATGTGTTTCTTCGCATGTACAGATGCACACCACACGCAACTACCTGTTTCTCGCCGTACTACCTGATGTTCGGACGAGAACCGAGAACCAAGATGCCACAGCTGCACAAACCATCGAGCAGCCCAGTCGACAAAGAGCTACAACAGCGAGATGGTGATGCCAAGAAAAGGATGAAGATTGCTGCTGACCGTCGTCATCACGCCAAGCCCAGCAGAATCTCCGCAGGAGATAAGGTCCTGGTTCGTCAGGCCAAGCAGGACAAGTTCTCCACTCCCTTCTGGCCTAAGCCGCTCGTTGTCACAGCGAGCAAGGGCTCTATGGTCACTGCCCTCAAACCCGATGGCTCTACAGTGACCCGCAACGCTGCGATGTTCCGGAGGCTTCCTGACACGACACAGCCCGCGATGCAGGAGGACGAGGCCCTCACCGAGGATGAGGACATCCCCAGCGACGACGTCATCGCCGCAAGAGCAGCCGTCGCAGAGGACATCATCACCAGCAACGGCAGTCGCATCAAAACCCCACCCCGCAGACTTCCCAGTTCCCCGCCCGTGGCCATACAGACTGAGAATTTAGTGCCACATCCCAGCCCCATGCCCCAGTCAAATTCCAAACATATTCCCCAGTCACTCCCCAGTCCAAAGCAGCCGAAACCCAAACCCCAGTCGCAACCCCAACCCCAACCCCAACTCCGCAGGAGCAGTAGAAATGTCCGCAAACCAGGACACTTGCAGGACTATGTGCTAGATCAGTAACCGTCATGGACTATCGCTCCAGCATCACTACCATCAGCAGTACCCATATACACCTGGCCGCTGATAACATTGGATTTACCTGGTCATCAAATTCTGTGTTCTTCATTGTGGTGCATAGTTAGCTAGGTATAACCCTAGAAAGGCCCTACTGGCTCGGTTTACCTAGACCATAACTCCAGTATAGTTGTGGAGTTATAGAGTAGGCGCAATTTTTTTTTTTTTTTAATTTATCATTTAGATCACTCTTTTCATGCAAATAGGTGGAGGAGAAGCTGATAATCATTACGCATTACAGGCAAACAAAATAATGAACCTGGTGATTCCTGTTATTATCATGCACTTCAACAAAATAATACTTTGCACCAGTAAACACTAGATTAGTGTACATGTATTTGATTATGTTGGTTTGTTTGATGAGCAATGGAACTTGACTCAATGCTGAATCTATTGGACTATGCCAAGAAGGCTTCGTTTCATTTTGACATGGCTACGGAGACTGTTTCCAAAGATAAACCTTTCTTTAATTTTAACTTCAAGTTCAAACGTTGATTCATATTATTTTTGGACTGAGTGTGATAATTCATTTCATGTTTAAAATAACTGAATCCTATCATTTATAAAAGTCTCTTGATCAAAGTTTCAATGTTGTTAAAGCAGGAGCTTGTTTAAGCAGGAGCTTGTTTTCTTTTTCTAAGTCAATTCAATTTAAATTTAAATCATATATTATGTAAAGTTTTCATTCAATGTTGGGAGGGATGTAATGTTCTCATATTGAATTATGTCCATTATTGTTAGTTCCCTTTAACTAAGAATTAGAGGTCACGTGATGAACCGGAAGCAGCCGGTCGTAATTCGGGCAGACAGCATGACACTCCATTATGTTGAAATAAATACTAAAAACATCTAAACAAAGAGACTTCGAGTGTATGTGTACTCTACAGGGTGTATTAATGAAGAATATCAGAGAGGTAATTCAAGGCCAGTGCCAGTGAGAGACGAGAAGCTGCCTGAAGAGACTTTGTAGGAAACGCTGGACTGGAGCATGACTTACGATGCCGACATGGCTCCTCCCTTCTTGAACAGCCAGTTGGCCTCCTCCTTTGGAGAGGGCAGAATGGACACGATGGCTGGAGAACGCTGACTGCAGCAGAAGGAAATGCATGGTAGGTTACTCCTGTGTTGCAACATGTAGTGTGCCTGTAGGTAAAGTGTCACCCTGTCTCTGAAACCTCCCCTTCTCTTTCAACCCCCCCCCCTCCCCTCCCCTTAACCCTTCTTTTCCATTTCTTACATCCTGGTGTCTCCAACAGGGAGTGGGTGTTATAGTGTGTAGTGGTTAGACAAAAAGTTGCCAGAACCTTTTACATGACTATCAGGGCAGTGAATTCATATCCACTGTGTCTTGGGATTGGCACAGGAAGGTGGGGCCCAATCCTATCCTTCCGCCGTTTTAACCCTCCCCCGACTGAAATCAGGTACCCATTCACACCTGGGTGGAGTGAGGAAAATGGGAGTCAAGTGCCTTTCCCAAGGACACAACACCATGTTGAAACAGGGGGCCTCGAACCCTGATCACTGGTGGACAGCAGGTCAGAAGTCCAGTCTACAACCGACTTCGCTTCAGCATCTCCAGTGTACAGTGTCCCTGCAGTGTTATCTACACAACCAACCCATCTCAGATACTTTCGCTTCTCCCCCACCCGCCCCCCACTTCCCCTCTCCTCTTGCTTTTCTTACCGAATTCTTATCGCTGTCTTTATCGGTGACAAGGTACAGGGTACATAAACATGTTATGAACTCTTGATGAGAAACTGCTGACATGATAAAAAGGCAACATATTTTTCATATCAATGTGTTGGCATTATGCATGAGTGCTATTGTCTTCTTTACCCGCAACAGGATACAATAACACTTTATCGCCTCTAAAAGTGATATCATTGAAATGCTTGCTAAGATAAAGAGATGATTTTTTTTTTCTTTTTTTAGTCAAAAGCATAGGCATTGCATATGACTGTTCATTGTTGTCTATATCCATAACAGGACACAATAACATTATATTATCTCTAAAAGAGAAATTGTTAACATGTTTGCAGATTAAAAAAAAAGTGACATATTTGTAAAATCAAATCAAATTAAATCTAAAAAAAAATTAAACAATGCATTGCATCAAAAGAAGAACACATTTGATCATGCTCCAAAGTTTCAGTATGTACTCAGTTCATAACAAATATCTACCAAATACAATATAGGCTCACATAATGTATGCCATGGCCAGTGAAATAAATTGTATAGATACCAAAGTGAAGATAAATAAATAAAACTAAAACAAAATAAAGGGGAGAAAACAAATTATATATGAAATAATAACATATTATGTGCACATCACCAATAAATACTCAATTCAATAATCATACGTAGCTAAGAATTACATTCATCTACACATACAGCACAAGCACAATACTTTATCTAACTTACAATGTATTTCTTTTTTCTCTTTTTTTTTTTTTTTCTTGGCACAGTTCAGTTTTAGTCATATAAAACTCTGTGTGTGTGTGTGTGTGTGTGTGTGTGTGTGTGTGTGTGTGTGTGTGTGTGTGTGTGTGTGTGTGCATGTGTGTGTATATACATATATACACATGACTGAATGTGTGTGTGTATGTGTGCATACATCTATGTGTTGCATTTGACTCGTACACACACACACACACACATGCACACACACACACAGAGCAACAACTGAAATAAAAATGGTGATCATATGTACTTACTTGATTATCGACTTGATAGGTGGTCGTTTCCTAGAAAGAAAAAAAAACCCCATTACCTTTATCTTGTTCACCAAAGGAAATGAGCAATTCTGCACCTTCTAAATAAACAAAATTAAAAATCCATGCAAGTGTAGAGCCTACATACATGATAGAAGTTATGTACACTGTGGGTTGATGAACAAGGAAATCAGTAGACACACAAACACTAATACACACACATGCACACGCTCACACATCTACACATATTTGCACATAGGCACACACAGAAAAAAACTTGCTCACAGAAGCATTCATATGCATATGCACACGCACACGCTCACCTGTACACAGGTTTATACACACAATGACTCCCACACACAGGCATACACATGCATATGTACATGTGTACTCACACACAGGCACACACAAAAACACTCACGCACACAAGCATTTATATGCACACACACACACACACACACACACACACCATACAAAATCACACACAGAAACATGTATCTGCACATGCACACACTCAACACACACACACACACACACACACACACACACACACACACACACACACACAATTACACACATATGTATGCATTCATCTACCAAATTTATGCATCAAAAGAGACGGAACCCCAGGAAAACACTTCACTTTCCAGGATGTCACACTACTGGCCTAATTCTGCAGGAAAGATCAAACACATTATCCCCAATGAATTGTAAAACTGACAAAGAAAGTGAAAGGTTGCACTGCACTCTAATGATGCATTCTCACTGGGGAAAGCACCCCAGATTTCACTCAGAGAAATCTGTTGTGACCACATAAAAAAAGAATTAATACAATGCCATTTTTCCACCACTCAGTTACAGACTCGGCTGAAGCTTAGATAGGGTCAAAAGATCGTTTAGAATTAGCTCCACAGTTAGGTAAATTAGCTCTGATCAAAAGATCAGCAAAAGGCCTTGCGGCCTAAGTTTAAGCTAAAATACTATACAATACTATACAAAATGTATTTAAAAAGAAGTTGATACACTGCCATTCAAATGTATTTAAAAAGAAGCTAATGCATTGCCATTCAAATGCATTTGAAAAGAAGTTACTACATTGCCATTCAAATGTATCTAAAAAGAATTAAAGAACTGCCATTCAAATGTATTTAAAAAGAAGCTAATAGTATACACTGCCATTCAAAAGTAATAAAATGTATTATTATTTGTGCTTGAAATTAACCTCTCAGCTGATACAGATGGGTTTTTTTTTGTCAGTGGTGGCTTTAAACATTTTAAAAAGAAACAAACACATTGTCATTCAAATGTATTAAAATGCATTATTACTTATGGTTGAAATTAACCCCTAAGCTGATGCTGAGGGGTTAGCTTGTCAGTGAAGAGGTCACAGTCACTGTGATAGAATTAAGATTTCAGGTCAGGATGTCAATTACCGTTCTTTATTTTGACTTCTTCCTTCTCAGGTGTATTACTTTTGTTCAGTAAAAATCACTGATGTAGGATAAGGACAAACATTACTGACAACCAAACAAACACTTGAAACAGACAGCATTAAGTGCTGAATGTAACTTCCAGTAGTTTTATAAGGGGCTTATGGGTACCAGTTGTGTTGACAAGATAACAAGTCAACAGAAATGTTTGAACCCTTACTCTGGTATTTATTTATTTATTTTATTTTATTTTATTTTGTCTATTTATTTATTTATCTTTTTTTTTTTCAAGGCCTGACTAAGCACATTGGGTTATGCTGCTGGTCAGGAATCTGCTTGGCAGATGTTGTGTAGCGTATATGGATTTGACCGAGCGCAGTGACGCCTCCTTGATACTGATACTGATACTGGTGTCTGTATTTGTTTCTTTTGTTTTGTTTTTTGTTGCTCCATCATCTACACCCTTTCAGTGGCATTACTCCCATGCCGCTCATTCCCAGTCCCCCATGCACAGCTTCACTCAGGTTCATCTGCCGGCAGTCCACAGGGAACCATCAATGTTAGGTCACCTGGAGGCCACACACCAAAGGAGACCCTGCACTGCTGCCGAGTCACTTCGGTGGTGTTCGATAGTGCCTGTTCTGATTTAACATAATTAAGAACCACCTACTATGCCCCCTACTAATGACAATAATGGCTTAGTCATGAGTCAGACTGAGTGAATGTCTCCTCGAGAGTAGAGACCGCTACCAAGTCCCTCCAACGGCAGTCCACCATAAATCTGCCAACACTGAAGACCCCGACAAGACTCACCTCAAGCATGGAAGTGAAAGCACCATGAGGGCAGGGCATGAAAGGCCACGTAATTTGGGGCTTATTTTTATACTGGTGATGAAGAAGGAGGAGGAGGAGGAGGAGGAGGATGACGATGCTGCTATGGAAAACATATAGGTTTGGGACTACGTGACAAGGCTGTACTATTCGCTTCCTGTTATAATGATATCCCAGCATCAACCAGGCCCAAGAGATACAGACACTTGCAGTGTTGGTCAGAAAAATAGAGCAACACAGCCAAAGACGCATCTGTGAAGTGGATGATACTATACTGTATGGTTCCAGTCTTCCCATTTAAGCCCATAGCACACTCAACTCTGGATAGGAGCCAGCCACAGGCCCAAACCAAACCCTCCGCTGGGTTTTGAACCTGTGTCCTTGCAGCCATCAGTCTGCGATGCTCACCACTTTGCCACGGTGGTGTCCGTTTAATTTCATGTGTGAAACAGTCTCCTAGTGCAGTCGATACAAAACACGACAAATGACACCACTCAAAAGTACACAAGAGGCGCTTCTTGCATTTCAAATTCAAGCCACACTGATTCCATTTCACCAAGGGTCAGCGGTCAAGTGGATAAAAT
>NC_134879.1:31675460-31727960 GCF_041734735.1 Babylonia areolata
CTTTGCTTAATCACATGAAGGTCGGATCAAACACCAACACATGTAATGTAGGGTCTTTGGTCGGACAGGATGTGAGTGACCATCTGAAACGATCAAAGCATTGTTCCATGTCCAGTGTGTGGTGCTTTTATTTTCTTGCAACATTTCGAACACCTCACCAGCCTGCCCAATGTTATATGTATTTTCAGAATGTCTTTTTTCAGTGCTGGGTGTTTGACGGCACCTGTATCTTGACCGCCATGTCTTCAGGTGGGCGGCACGACGCGTGCTGCGTGGAACACTGAATACAACAGTTCAGGACGTCACTGGCAGCAGTCTCTCACAATGCTGAGTTCACCTGTCTGCCCCCTGCTGCTGACGTGCGTGGTGATTGTCAGCAGACTGAAGGTGACCTCTTTGGTTCTTGCCACCTGGACACCAGTGTCTCCACACCCAGCCAGTCACATCACGACGGACAGTCGTCGGTTTGACCTCAAGACCACCGTCAGCGACAGTGGAGGCGACACTGGACTTGCTCAGTCGGACTTCACTGACGAACCTGCTGCGCGGAGTGACACCCACCCCACTGGTTCACCTCCTGCTGATGCCTCAGTCAGCCATGCCGCACGTTCAGTGTCAGCCCACAGTACATACCACCAAAACACACAAGACAACACACCTGCCAGCACACTGCAGGACGAGTCCACACAAGACAACTCACCTACCAGCACACTGCAGGACGAGTCCACACAAGACAACTCACCTACCAGCACACTGCAGGACGAGTCCACACAAGACAACTCACCTACCAGCACACTGCAGGACGAGTCCACACAAGACAACTCACCTACCAGCACACTGCAGGACGAGTCCACACAAGACAACTCACCTACCAGCACACTGCCACACGAGACGTCTTCAACGAGCAGCGGGTCCATTGCAGCAACGTTCCAGAGCCACGTTGTTCTGGAGACGCAGTTTCTGCGCCAGTGCTTCACGAAGAATGAGAACACACAGTACCACGCTCTTCACCTGGAGGTGCTGGCCAGCTACGACAAAGACAGCAGGATCGTGACGGAAGCTGGACAGACCCACCTTAGGTGTCACGTTGACCTGATCGTTCCTGAAGACATGGTGGTCAAAGTGCAGGTGGTCAACTTCACCTCCAGGTGTGATAACGTCAGAAGACTGTACGTGGTGGAGAGTCAGAGTCTGGTCAGCCTGGTGGACGTGTGCCGGTCCACAACGATAGCCGGAGAGTTCAGCCTGACCAACCGGGTGTCGGTCAAGGTCAGTGTGGCTGTCCCACGTCGTCAGTGGAATCCTAAATACGACGATCTCCTCCTGCACCTGAACCTCACAGCTGTGTCCTACTCCGATCAGCTGGAGGTTCACTACGCGAGTAGGATGACAGGTAGGCCTTGTGTTCCTTTTGAAATTCTAAAGTTAAAAATTAATAAATTCCGCCTAACTACAACTACAATGTGTCAATTTTCGTTCTTCTCCTACACAGAGCGGTAAGGTGACCTCAGTTGTTTTTCTTGTTAAAATAATGACACCCCTTTTATGACGTCAGTTAAGTAATGTTCCTTCATTGTACCACTATCTATTTCAAATATTGATCTTTGATTCCACCCTCCACCTGTCTTGTTTCCCCCAACTGACCATTTGCCCTCCCACCTCTTTCTTTACCTCTTCTCTCCATAAGACGACCAACATCCACTTGCTGATGACTCAGTCGAGGTTGATGCATGCTGAGTATTTGCGTGTTTCCATCACCCACCGAACACTAACATGGATAACAGGATCTTTAACGTGCGTAGTTGATCTTCTACATGCGTATACACACGATGGGGGTTCAGGCGCCAGCAGGTTTACACGTATGTTGACCTGGGAGATCGGAAAAACCTCCACCCTTCACACGCCAGGTGCGCCGAACCGGGGATCGAACTCAAGAAGCTCGGGCGAGAATCACGTGCTCTAACCATTGGGCCACCGCATCAGTCTCCTATCTTTTTGTTTATTTATTACTAAATGATAACATTCAAATTTGAAAATTGATATAATAACCAGATATCTGGAATAACCAGTAAATGTGACGGGGCATTAAACAGAATCACCCATCACCCCTTGTTACTTTTGTATTTACATATTCTCCATCACATACACACGCATGTATTTTATACAGGTATTGTGCAGACGCCCAGGTGGAACGGACAGGTGAACTACCCCTACAGTATGAACAGCAGAGCGGTGGTTCGAACCCCTGCACACCATCACGTCATGCTCAGCTTCTACAGTGTAGACCTGGGACCGGTGTACAATTGTCAAAATGACATGCTCAGAGTCTTTGCTGAGGTTGTCAGGCGCAAAATACGGCCACGCCTTCATCGCAGACACACACACACACGCGCGCGCACACACACACACACACACATTAAGAGCAAAGAAAAAAGATCTACCCGGGTGTCTGGCTGTCTGTCCTGCACACACACACACACACACACACACACACACACACACACACACACACACAGACAAACACACACACAAAGTCACAGACACCGCCACCCCCACCCCCAATACACACACTGAGAGCAAAGAAAAATATCTACTCAGTTGCCTGGCTCTCTGTTTTGTACACACACACACACACACACACACACACACACACACACACACATGCACAAAGATATTATTTTTCGTACAAAATAATATTGGAGGACAAAAGGTGAAAGTATTAACTAAACAAGTCTTTCCTTGTTTGAAAATAACTTTGCAAAGATTGAAAAGGGAATGCAAATGAAAACCCGCCAAAGAATCCAACTGGGGGCCATTTTAACTCTCTCTGTGTGAGATGTGATATGAGTGCAGTATTGACCCCTATGGACTCCTATGTCCACACTGGCAGTAAACCATGGCATGTCACAAACACACACACACACACACACACACACACACACACACACACACACATCCCTTAAAATCCCGAAATCAATGTCAGCGTCAGGTAGGTCATAGAAACACGAATGTACCCAGCATGCACAATCCCGCAAACGAAGCGTGGCTGCCATAACTGCAGGGGTATACAATCCGTCATGCATGTCAGGAAAGTCCCACTCAAACATGGAACTGAACGCGAGATGCTACCCCATGAAGATATTGTTATTTTTGACTCACTTGTGTAAACAAAGTGAGTCTATGTTTTAACCCAGTGTTCGGCTGTGTGTGTGTGTGTGTGTGTGTGTGTGTGTGTGTGTGTGTGTGTGTGTGTGTCTGTGTGTGTGTGTCCGAGGTAAACTTTAGCATTTCCATTTTCTCTGCAAATACTTTGTCAGTTGACACCAAATTTGGCATAAAAATAGGAAAAATTCAGTTCTTTCCAGTCATCTTGTTTAAAACAATATTGCACCTCTGGGATGGGCACGAAAAATAAAAAAGAAGCCAAATTATATGCAAACTGAATTTACTGTTATATTTATATATTTTTTTAATTCTCTAAACTTGGCACTTTGATCTGATATTCTGACACAACAACAAGTGCAGTCATTTTTATCATTTTTTGTTCAAACAGGAACTTCTTTTGCTAAGCATGGAAGTTATATTTATTTTGCATGTCTTTGGTGAAGATAGTAAAAAAGGGAAATTAATCTGTAATTAATGCTAGGGGGGTTAATTTGCTTTAAACAGATCTTTCTCATCTTAAACATTACATTTTGAAATTATACTCAATACATAAAAAGCTTGTGTGTTTTACTCTCAGTGTACAGGGCTTTCACTATGTTCATTCACCCAAGTGGTCTTTTTCGGAAAATACTAAAATCAATACGAGTGGACTTTATAGATCTGTTAGCTGAGCCCTGAAGGTCATGGGCAAAAATCAGTTGTGTACACATATTTATACATATTCAAAGCGCGTGCTCATATTCTTCGCGAACGCGAACGACGCCAGTTTGTTTCAAGTTGTTGACCTGCCCGTTCGATCCTATATTCAATCGACAATACACGATAACATGTGATGGAAAGTTGGAGAAGGAGACCGTTAAATATTTATTCAGAGAAAGATTTGTGAACGCCTCATCACTTAGTGGATTGTGTCCCAAACTGCCATAAAAATATCTACAGAACCAGTCGGAATTCACAGTTAAAAATAATAAACGATGAGAGTTAATACCCTTGAATAAATGAAACGTAAAAATTTCCAGTCTTGACTTTTGTCAAAATGAAGTCCTTTTCACTTCATACGAGGTTTAGAAGTACTTGTACTTGGCTCTACATGTTATTAGTTTAACAAAATACTCAATTTTCATATCAACTTTAAAACTATAACACTAGAATGAACATAAAAGAGAAATTGAATCGACCGTGTCAACAGGGTGTAACTAAACTTGTACATCTCTCTAGATCCAGAGAAAACGGTTAAATGTTGCAGTGTGGTTGCGGCGATAGCCACGTCTCATTTACCGCGGACTTAAAAATAATTTTTAATTTTCCTTAAAGATTTTTTGAATGCCCAAGATACACCAGAATAATATGATTTAAACAGCGTTCTCACTGCGAAGACCGCAATCGATTTATCGCCCTTTAAAAGAGCATGTTTAAATACTATATTTTTGAACGTCAGTTAAGTAGCCACGATAGTGTAATGGATAAGACAGTTTCTTCTCACCCGAACACGCGGGGTTCGAATCTGCCGTTAGGACTTTCTTTCTTCTTTTTCTTTTAACCCGAAGCTTTATAATAACAAATACAGAACACATTTTTACGATTAGATTTTTTTTTTTTTAAAGTGTATCACAAGTGAGTCTTGAAGGCCTTGCCTCTCTTGTCATTCTTGTCCGTGTATTTGGAGCGAAAGTTTAAAAAGTTGTCGATTTTTTTGTGTGTTTTCAAAGGAGGACGCGGGCCATGCTCTGGCTTTGAATGAAATCGAAATGTTGTGCGGGGACACTTTGCTCCCGGCTGCACGTGTCCACAAAACCTCGGGTCTGTATTTTGTATTCAGAAGCAACACAGTGAATCAGTTTCCCGGTTTCCGAGCCCTGTTCTCGTTCCACAACGTGTCCTCCACACCCCAGCAGACCGCAGGAGGCCAGTGGAACTGCACGGTGCCTCACTGGCCCCAGTTCAGCCAGCACTTCCCCTGCAACCTGGAGTCCAACTGCATCAACAGTGAGGACGAGGTTGAATGTGATTACATCACCGCTGGCTGCGGCCAGGGGGTGATCACGGCAGGGGATGGGTGCTACGTGTTCTGGAATCTGGGTCAGGACAAACAGACCTACAGGATGATGAAGGAGTGGTGTGAGGCCCGGGGTGGCTCCTTGGCCAGTCTGAACACTGTGCAGGAATGGGAGGACGTGTATCGCATGCTGCATCAGGGACATTGGAAGAGAGTGCTGGTGGGACTGCAGCCTGTTCCTGATGAGTGGCCTTACATGTCTGTTCTATCATGAGAGAGAGAGAGAGAGAGGGGGGGGGGGAGAGAGAGAGAGAGAGAGACAGAGACAAAGAAAGACAGAGATAGACAGAGAGTGAGAGACAGGGGAAAAAAGAGACAGAGAGAAAAAGAGAATTACATATAGAGAGAGAAGGGGTGGGGGGGGGGGGGGTGAGACAGAGAATGAGAGAGAGAGAGAGAGAAAGAGAGGGTGATAGAGACAGAGAAAAAAAGATAGGGAGACAAAGAGAGAGAAAGAGAGAGAGAAAGAGATAGAAGAGAGAGAGAGAGAGAGAGAGAGAGAGAGAGAGAGAGGGTGATAGAGACAGAGAGAGAAAAAGATAGGGAGACAAAGAGAGAGAAAGAGTGAGAGAGAGAGAGAGAGAGAGAGAGAGAGAGAGAGAGAGAATTTATTCATTAAAGGCCATCGCCCCATAAGTGTATGAATGAGACAGACAGACAGACATATTGACAGACAGACCGCTCCAGATTTCAAATCAGTATGGATGTATTTTTTGTTTTTGTTTACCGTGCATCTTTCCATAACCAACCAATCTATAACCTAAAACTGCTTGACTGTGCATCGACCTTGTCAGCTTGGGACTGTTGGTAACAGCTTCACAGTTGCTTTCTGCCCAGCCCACCCCACAAGGTCATGGTTGCAGTCTAGAAGGTTAAAGGTCCACACCCTTTCACGTCCATAAGGGCAGTGAATTCATATCTACTGTCTTGGGTCCCCCGTGGAGATGCCGGGGGTCTTTCAGTATAGATAGCATCCCCGCCTTCTGGAAATTCTGTGCTGGCTCTTTTCTGTCACTCTCTTTGTTTCTGCCCTTTTGACTCACTTGTGTAAACAAAGTGAGTGTATGTTTTAACCCGGTGTTCGGTTGTCCGTGTGTGTGTGTGTGTGTGTGTGTGTGTGTGTGTGTGTGTGTGATAAACTTTAACATTACCGTTTTCTCTGCAAATACTTTGTCAGCTGACACCAAATTTGGCATAAAAATAGGAAAAATTTAGTTCTTTCCAGTCATCTTGTTTAAAACAATATTGCACCTATGGGATGGGCACGAAAAATAAAAAAGAAGCCAAATTATATGCAAACTGAATTTACTGTTATATTTATATTTTTTTTAATTCTCTGAACTTGGCACTTCGATTTGATATTCTAGGAGGAAGGTGGCAGAATGGTTAAGACGCTCAGCTGCCAATACAGAGAGTCCGTGAGGGTGTGGGTTCGAATCCCGCTCTCGCCCTTTCTCCTAAGTTTGACTGGAAAATCAAACTGAACGTCTAGTCTTTCGGATGAGACGAAAAACCGAGGTCCCGTGTGCAGCACGCACTTGGCGCACTGAAAAAGAACCCATGGCAACGAGAGTGTTGTCCTCTGGCGAAATTACGTAAAATGAAATCCACTTTCATAGGTACACAAATATGTAAGCATGCACTCAAGGCCTGACTAAGCGCGTTGGGTTATGCTGCTGGTCAGGCATCTGCTCAACAGATGTGGTGTAGCGTGTATGGATTTGTCCGAACGCAGTGACACCTCCTTGAGAAAGTGAAACTGAAACTGAAACTGACACAACAACAAGTGCAGTCATTTTATCATTTTTTGTTCAAACAGGAACTTCTTTTGCTAAGCATGGAAGTTTTATTTATTTTGCATGTCTTTGGTGAAGATAGTAAAAAAGGGAAATTAATCTGTAATTAATGCTAGGGGGATTAATTTGCTTTAAACTGATCTTTCTCATCTTAAACATTACATTTTGAAATTATACTCAATACATAAAAAGCTTGTGTGTTTTACTCTCAGTGCACAGGGCTTTCACTATGTTCATTCGCCCAAGTGGTCTTTTTCGGAAAATACTAAAATCAATACTATGAGTGGACTTTATAGATCTATTGGCTGAGCCCTGAAGGTCATGGGCAAAAATCAATTGCGTACACATATTTATACATATTCAAAGCGCGTGCTCATATTCCTCGCGAACGCGAAGGTCGCCATTTTGTTTCAAGTTGTTGACCTGCCCGTTCAATCCTATATTCAATCAACAATACACAATAACATGTGATGGAAAGTTGGAGGAGACCGTTAAATATTTATTCAGAGAAAGATTTGTGAACGCCTCATCACTTAGTGGATTATGTCCCAAACTGCCATAAAAATATCGACAAAATCAGTCGGAATTCACAGTTAAAAATAATAAACCATGAGAGTTAATACCCTTGATGAAACGTACAAATTTCCAGTCTTGACTTTTGTCAAAATGAAGTCTTTTTCACTTCATACGACGTTTAGAAGTACTTATTAGTTTTACAAAATACTCAATTTTCATATCAACTTTAAAACTATAAAACTAGAATGAACATAAAGGAAAAATTGAATCAACTGCTGTGTCGTACATTCCCGGCGGGTGTAACCAAACTTGTATATCTATCTAGATCCAGAGAAAACGGCTAAATGTTGCAGTGTGATTGCGGCGATAGCCACGCATCTTTTACCGCGGACTTAAAAATAATTTTTAATTGCCCTTAAAGATTTTTTGAATGCCCAAGATACACCAGAATAATATGATTTAAACAGCGTTCTCACTGTGAATACCGCAATCGATTTATCGCCCTTTAAAAAAGCATGTTTAAATGTTAAATTTTGAACGTCAGTTAAGGAGCCACGATAGTGTATTGGGTAAGACAGTTAATTCTCACCCGAACACGCGGGGTTCCAATCTGCCGTCAAGACTTTTTTTTTTCTTTTTAACCCGAAGCTTTATACCAACAAATACAGAACACATTTTAACGATTAAATTTTTTTAAAAGTGTATCACAAGTGAGTCTTGAAGGCCTTGCCTCTCTTGTTTTATATATATATATATTTATTTATTTTTTAATCTTCACTATTGTCTCCTTTTTCAGCCTTCCCAGTCCATTCCCCTTTCTTTTTTCAAGCAAGCCTTGACTTTTCCGCAGTCTATGGTGTACTGTCTGTGCTGTTTTGCTCTGGCGATTAGGTAGTGAGATGTAAACACTGGGATGGGCACTAGCTGCCCATTCTGCAGTGTTATTTGCCTATATGGCCTTTTTATGTATTTTTTGTTTGGCTTTGAAGTATTGTTTTTTTTCCTCCCTTTTTAACGATTTTTTGTAATCTGTGGATGATAAATTAAGCGGAATGGCTTGCGTCCTCAGCATGGCCTACTCTTATTTGCCATAAGGAGAGCTCTAAATGGTTGGGATACTGTGTCATGAACTGTTTTGTGAGTTTGTCTTAGTATTTTATTTTATTTTTTTAAGATGGGACAGTTTTGTGTTAACGCGGTTGAACATTTGTATGGTTTGACAGTCCTGATATGGCCCTGTGCGGTCGGATGGACTATAAGCAGCAAGAACATGAATACTGTCTTGGGATCAGCACAGAAAGGTAGGCTCCAGCACTCTCCTTCTGCCGAGTAAAGGAAACTTTCCACAAAATATTGTTGACCTTTAACTAACAGGCCACGCCATTTACTCATTCTAATGATGTGTGTTTCTGTACAGGTACAATGAGATGTTTTGCTGGGCCGATGGATCCGTTGCCTATTACACACTCTTGGAGAAGATAACAAAAGAAGGCATATGCGCCTACTTTGCCCGTATGTACCATGTAAACGATTACAGATTGATCATTTTCATACATAAGTCGGGTGTTCGGGTGATACATTTTACAAAAAGTTACGCGAGGGAAAAAAAAAAAGTTTGTGTTCCTGGTCATAAATGTTTCATGATCGAGTTGGTAGGAGGTGTGTGTGTGTGTGTGTGTGTGTGTGTGTGTGTGTGTGTGTGTGTGTGTGTGTGTGTGTACTCCTTCATGCTTTCGCGAGTGTGTGTGTTTGTGCAAGTGTATGTGTACTGAAAATTCTAATTTGCGTGTCTTCGCGCGCATGCACATGCTTTCATAAAACACCTCAGCATCTAGGATGTATTTTCCAACACAGGAAGCCGGCGGTGGCTGTATCGTACGGCCTGTTATGATGATATTCCTTCTGACAAACACGTCTTGTGTGAGCTGGACCCACCACAGGCTCCGCCCCTGTCCCATACCTTACCGCTCCCACACCTCGCGAGACGCCCAGTCCAAGGGAGGCAAGTGCGCTGTCCTTCCGGTCACATGACGCACAACTTCCTGTCTTGTGACGTTGACAGTCAGTGCTGGGCTGATCCCACGTCGACTCCCGCTTCCTGCCAGCTCCCTATGGAGTCACTTCCCCCTGTCTTTGCCTGTTCTGACGGGACAGTTGAGGTGCCGTACACACTGGTCTGTGACCATCGCCACGACTGTTCTGACGGCAGTGATGAGGTGTTCTGCTTCTTCCCTCCTTGTGCCACTGAGGGGGACTTCCGGTGTGACAATGGACAGGTAAACACTGGCCGGGATTACTGTTGGCACGATTGTTGTGAGTGATACGACCTTTCTGTG
This sequence comes from Babylonia areolata, assembly GCF_041734735.1. Classification (NCBI taxonomy): domain Eukaryota; kingdom Metazoa; phylum Mollusca; class Gastropoda; order Neogastropoda; family Buccinidae; genus Babylonia; species Babylonia areolata. Next base: position 31,685,330 of record NC_134879.1, read on the forward strand.
TCACAGTCATCAAATCAGGCACTCACTGCGTTCGGACAAATCGATAAACGCTACACATCTGCCAAGCAGATGCCTGACCAGCAGCGTAACCCAACACGCTCAGTCAGGCCTTGAGAAAAAAAAAGAAAAAAAAGGAAAGAAGAAAGGAAAAAAGAATAATGCCGCCGCTGCTGCTGCTGCTGATAATAATAATAATGATGATGATAACAATAATGATTATAATGATAAAAATAATGATGGTAATAATAATAATGATAATGATAATAAAGCTCAAAACGAGTAGTCCTAACTTGCTGCAGTTTTTGTTCGTTTGCTTAATTTAAATTTTTTTTTTGTTGTTGGTATAACTGAAGAATCACTTGTATGTTTATTAAAAACGCGTTGTCGTTGCTGTTATTCTTGCTTTTCAGTGTGTTTCAGAGGAGAAAGTCTGCGATGGACAGATCCATTGCTTAGACAGTTCACATAAGCGTAAATGTTTCAAAATTCGCGAAAGGAAAAGGAGGTCCAAGCCTCCTCCACGCATTGTGGGCATGGACCAGCATGGTCAGTTACAAGTGACCGAAATCTCTCCTGCCAGATTGCACGATGGTTCCATCTCCTGTCCAGAAACCCATTTCCAGTGTGCCATGGACAACTACTATTGTCTGCCAATCTATCTGCGATGCAACGACGTCTATGACTGCCCCACGCATGAGGATGAAATGAACTGTTTCAATTATACATGTTCTGGGTTTTACAGATGCCGTTCATCTTCAATCTGCGTCCATCCTAGTCATCTGTGTGATCATCTGTACCAGTGTCCACAACACGATGATGAGCTGACCTGTGACCTCTACTGTCCTAAGAGCTGCACGTGCCATGGTTTCGCTTTCACGTGCTCCGGTTTGTTCAATGCAAGCATTGCTCCAGAGTTGAGGTACCTTGATGCCCAAGGCACTCACATGACATTTTCCGATTTAAAGAACAACATGATGTTGATTTATTTGAGTTTAGCCCAGTGCAGTTTGACCAGTTTACAACGTGTGTCATTTCCAAATTTACATGACTTAGATCTTAGTGATAATCTGATTCGTGTGTTCCATAGCAACCGTATGGCAGAACTGCCACATCTGAAGAAGTTATCTCTTTCTGGCAATCCCCTTTCGCTCATCTTTCGCAGCATCTCTGCCATCTCTTCCTTTGAACTAAAGATTTTGGACTTGTCCTACACTCGTTTACTGTACTTGAATACATCGAACTTGACATTATTCAGCAAACTTTCCTTCCTCAATTTGTCAGGAAGTGGTGTGGAGCAGGTCAGTGACAAGGGTTTCCAGCCGTTACCCCAGCTTCAGGTGATGGACATACGTGGCTGTTCCATGACAGAGTTTCCAAGAGGTCTCATGGAGAATATGAAGAAGCTGCGTTTAGTGTTTGCTGACAACTACAAGCTGTGCTGTCCAGCTGTTCTGCCGGCAGGTTTCCCCCAAGGGAATTGCCATGCACCGTCCGATGAGATTTCTTCTTGCGACACTTTACTGCGTTCAGATTTCTTCCGACTGTTTCTTTACGTCTTCGCCGTACTGGGGCTCATTGGTAATGCTGGCAGTTTCCTGTACCGCACAGTCATTAACAAAGCAGAGTGTAAGCAAGGCTTTAGTGTTTTTGTGGCACATCTTTGCGCATCCGATTTCTTGATGGGCTTGTACTTGACAGCCATTGGCATAGCAGACAAACGGTATCAAGGTTCCTATCTCTACGAGGACGTGACTTGGAGAAACAGTGTGGTATGCAAAGCAGCAGGGTTCCTTTCTTTCGTTTCTTGTGAAGTGTCCACTTTCATCATTTTTCTGATCACTGTGGATCGTTTTCTGGTTTTACGCTTTCCTTTCAGTCAGTGTCACTTCAGAAAGAATTCAGCACAAACAGCATGCCTGTTGTCATGGCTGATAGGAATTGTGCTGGCTCTTCTACCACTCTTACCAGTGACGTCCCACTGGGAGTTCTACAAGCAAAGCAGCATCTGTCTTCCCCTGCCTGTCACCCGTCAGTACTTCAAGGGCCAGGCTTATTCCTTCAGTGTCATGGTCGTCCTAAACTTCATCTTGTTCCTTCTGATCGCTGTGGGCCAGGCCTTCATTTACTATGCCATCAGAACGAACAGCATGTCCATGGTAGATTCTTCGAAATCCTCGTCCAAGGAACTGACCATCGCCAGACGTCTTATCACCGTGGCCATGTCAGACTTTCTGTGCTGGTTCCCCATTGGTTTCCTGGGCCTGTTGGCCTCTCAGAACATGGCCATCCCCGGAGAGGTGAGGGTGGGTCTGGCCATCTTTGTGTTGCCACTCAACTCGGCCCTCAACCCGTTCCTCTACACACTGAACGTAATCCGGGAGAAAAGGAAACAGGCCTACTTCAAGAAACTGCAGGGGCTGTTTCAGAGTCAGCAGCAGATCAAAACCACAGACGTGTCTGTCAGCAGACACCAGTAGGCTGTCGTCTCCACTGTGAATTATGTTTTGACTCACGCAGATTTGATACAGGAAGCATACACTTGAAAATCACCTAAAACCGGACAGGCTCATGCACAGCGTTGGAATTGTTATATCACTGGAGTTTGGAGCTTTGATAAATCTGGTTCATTCTATCACATGAAATTCAAATATATATCCATATGCTAAGTGATTCTTTCAATGCAAGTACGTTTCGTATCAATGCAATCATATTACACGCTCGTTGCACAACATGTTGAAGGACTTGTTTCTGTCAAGTTTATGCGCGGTTTAATGACAACACTGAGTACAGCATACTGCAAAATTAGTCCTGTTTAATGTATGACATTGCACGCGCTGTCTGTGTCAGCACTCGCTTTTGAATGCATTATCGGTAAAAGCACTTTTGAGCGCAATTTTTATCATCATTATCTTTTGAAAGCACCGTCCGTGTCAGCACTGTCTTTTGAACGCACTATCTATGTAAGCAAGTCTTTTGAACACACTATATCAGCACTGTGTTTTGAACACGCTATGTCAGCACTGTCTTTTGAACGCACTATCTATGTAAGAAAGTCTTTTGAACACACTATGTCAGCACTGTCTTTTGAACGCACTATCTTTGTAAGAAAGTCTTTTGAACACACTACGTCAGCACTGTCTTTTGAACGCACTATTTATGTTAGCAAGTCTTTTGAACACACAATGTCAGCACTGTCTTTTGAATGCACTATCTATGTAAGCAGGTCTTTTGAACAATGTCAGCACTGTCTTTTGAATGCACTATCTATGTAAGCAGGTCTTTTGAACATACAATGTCAGCACTGTCTTTTGAATGCACTATCTATGTAATCAAGTCTTTTGAACACACTATATCAGCACTGTCTTTTGAACACACTATGTCAGCACTGTCTTTTGAACGCACTGACTTTCATAAAAAAAGAAGAAAAAAAAGAGGAAAGTCCAAGTCAGCACTGTCTTTTCAACGCACTGTACGTGTAAGCACTGTCTTTCGAACACACTGTCCGTGTCAATTTTTTTTCTTTAAACGCAATATCTGTGTGAGCACCTGTCCTTGAAATGCACTCTCCTTGTCAGCACTTGTCTTTTGAACGCACTGTCCTTTGATTGGGATGGATAGTGGGGATGTGGGTGCAGCTGAAGAAAAACAAGAGGCAAGGCCTTCATGGCTCACGTGTGATTTCTGCTAACAACTGAACGGAAGCATGAAAGATGGGCAGTGGGGAAGAGGGAGAGTGGGGTTTCCGGTACTTACATTATATACAGATACTAATCATATTCTTGCCCACCACAAGAAACGAGTGTTTGTCGAATCGTGTGGAAGAAACGGAACAATCTTGTCCTTGGCAACCAGCCTTGCTTGGTATCCAGTGTTTAATGACAATATAGATTTCTCAAAGATTCAAACATTTCCTGTCTTCATCATCACTTTTTCACTTCGATAAATCGCAACGAAATCGCTAAACACATTTTCGGGCATAATAACTAAAATACGTGATAATAACTACAGAGAAATTCACTTCCTTCGACAAAATTTTGGCGGGTTCCACCATTCTACAACTCCGAACATTGCAATTGTCGTGCTCAGTGACTCGCCAGTTTAGCTCTGTAGCTTTGGCACAAACACCAAAAAAACTTAAAATACTGTAATGAAATCTTTTCAGTCAAGAACATTTAAGGAAAGAAATGGGCTCCCGCAAAGGGTAAAGTACCTTGTCAGCGCCCATCCCTAACTCAGGATAAACGTGTGCAAAGAGGGGGTGGCCGCTTACAAGGTAGTTTACAGTACACCCGACAACATGCATGGATGGCAGCTTCTGGGGTAACGTCATTATCCGTCAGAACAGAAAACACGACAACTTGTTGACTCCCCATCCCCAGTCCTGTGGTTCTAATGAGAATTATCTTGATTCAGATGCAGCCTTTATTCAAGTATTGCTCACCATGGAATGGAACTTTTGCAGCAAAAGATGTTGGTGGCAGTTTGCAACGAGACTATAGAAGAAGTAGCCACTTTCTGTAAGTATTGCATAAGCCAAAGTTTGCCCAGAGAATAACGTCTTACTGACACGACAAGCTCAGTCAACATGGACTCCAGCATCGGCTGTTCTCTCGAGACCATATCATATTCTCTGAAAGGGTTGTCTTGACGGCATTTTAAGATCAGATTGAGGTTTTTTTAAAATTTATTAATTTTTTTTTATATCTCGCTCGTGTCATGATGTGACGAAATCAGAGTGCCGATGTGCTGTTCGTTGATTTTAAATGCTGTATCAGTGACAGACTGCTTTGCTGCATTCATCTCTGCACAAGAAAGCAGGCACAAGGACCACACAACTCGTTCAAACTCACCCATTCCAGTGCCACGTGTGAGGCCTCTGTTGATTTTCATTGAGCCCATGATGACCTGTTTAACCGTCTTTGGATGGCCCATCCCAAAAACGATAACTTTATTTGATGATATTGTGATCTTTAGCAAAGAAATGATGCACATGATACTGAGTGACGTAATGACGTGTGTAGATATATATATATATATATATATATATAGAGAGAGAGAGAGAGAGAGAGAGAGAGAGAGTGTACATTGTATAATGACGTAAACTACAGACAATATACGTCACAGAAAATGCGTAATACTTTCCTGATGATGTCCAATGCACGAAAATCTGAGAGTGCAAGTGAAAGCGGTCTTTTAATAGGGATGCAGAATAGGGGTGTGGCGACATTCTCGCTTAAAAAACAAGAGGCAAGACCTTCGTTGCTCACGTTTGACTCATGCCAACAACTGTACAGAAACGTGAAAGGCGCGGAGTAGGGGGAGAAGGAGAAGGAGAGTGGAATTTCCAGCAAAAGCATTTAAGTTGTATCAATCTAAATCATATTTTTGCTCGCCACCAGGAACGAGTGTTTGTCGAACCGTGTGGCGGAAACGGAACAATGCTGTCCTTTGCAACCTACTTTGATTGGCATTTCAATGTTTTATGACCACAATGTACATCTGTCAAAGATTCAAACGTTCCCTGTCTTCATCACCACCACTTTCTGACTTCGATAAAACGAAATCACCAAACACATGGTCGGGTGTAAAATACACAATAATGACCCCAGAAAAATGTCTTTCAATAACATTTTGGCGAATTGCACCATTCTACTACTCAGGACATTGCAATCATGTCGTGCTTCTTGACTCATCAGTTTAGCACTCAAGCTTTGGGACAAACACCAAAAATCTTATAATATTGTAATAAAGTGTTTTCAGTACAGAAAATTACTCGTGTTTCTCATTTCCAAAACGTTTAAAGATATTTCCAAAATCAGTTCTCGTGTCTCTTATAAATGTTTTAAAAATCAGTTTACACATACTACTGATGTTAACATAATCAGTTCTTGTCTCTTTTAGCGATGTTTACTGAGGAGGTCATGTGTCCCTCATTACCTTCATTGAGGTGACAGATCTCTAGATTTGAATGTACAGCACCCACCTTACCTTCATTGAGGTGACAGATCTATGGATTTGAATGTACAGCACCCACCTTACCTTCATTGAGGTGACAGATCTATGGATTTGAATGTACAGCACCCACCTTACCTTCATTGAGGTGACAGGTCTATGGATTTGAATGTACAGCACCCACCTTACCTTCATTGAGGTGACAGATCTGTGGACTTGAATGTACAGCACCCACCTTACCTTCATTGAGGTGACAGGTCTATGGATTTGAATGTACAGCACCCACCTTACCTTCACTGAGGTGACAGGTCTATGGATTTGAATGTACAGCACCCACCTTACCTTCACTGAGGTGACAGGTCTATGGATTTGAATGTACAGCACCCACCTTACCTTCACTGAGGTGACAGGTCTATGGATTTGAATGTACAGCACCCACCTTACCTTCACTGAGGTGACAGGTCTATGGATTTGAATGTACAGCAACTTGGCTTTGAGTGAGCACTGTGTGTCTTCCTCATCTGACACTCTGACAGCTTCGCACCTCCACCCGACACACCTTTTATATGCATATATATATATATATATATATGTGTGTGTGTGTGTGTGTGCGTGCGTGCGTGCGTGTGTGTGTGTGTGTGTGTGTGTGTGTATCTCCCTCTCTCTCTCCCTCTCTCTCTCTCTCTCTCTCTCTCTCTCTATATATATATATATACATACATACATACATACATACATATATCTGAAGGACTGATCACATTTTGTGAGAACTGATGGAAACTAAGAATGTATGTCAATGTGAATTCAGTCATGTTGCCTTTCTTTCTTTTCTTTTTTGATTTCGTCATCGGAAAGTGGGGCCCAATCCTCTTCCTCTGCCATTCAACCCGTCCCCAACCCAAGTCAGATACACATTCACACCTGGGTGGAGTGAGGAATATCGGAGTAAAGATCTTTCCCCAATGACAACACCATGCTGAAACGGGGCCTCGAACTCTGATCACTGAACCGGAATTGGTTGTTACAGCACAGTGCCTCCAAATAAAAGTATATAAATGAGCAGATAAACAGACTAAAAACACCTGTGCTATCAAAATTCAGTCTGTGTCTTGCTGGATAAAACAGAAGATGGAAGTCAGTGTCCATCATCGCAGCGTCCCTGGAGCTGTTGTTTCTTTCTAGACAGACAGAGAATTGTAACCATGGTCTGCTTTATGGATTAGCACAGGTCTTGACCATACACATACAACTCCTTGGAAAGTGTGAGAAAGGATGGATGGATAGTCATGTGGCAGAGGTGGTGTTGTCTCAGTTCATGTGGACGGAGGGAGGATATGGTGTAAGTGAGAAGGAGGAAGGGGTGAGGGAGGAGGACCTGACAATGGCGTGTGGGTGGGTGGGGACTGAGAGAGAGAGAGAGAGAGAGAGAGAGGGGAGATAAAGAAGGTTGTCCGTGACGACACTGCCCTTGGGAGAGAGGACGCACAGCAACTGTCCATAAAACAACACGGGTTAGAAGTCAGAACAGTGTCCGACCGTACCCCCTCCCGAGCGCACAATGTATAAAAAGAAAAAGGAAAAAAAGGCAATGTATACGGGGCCATGCCATTCCAGGCAATGACCAAGGACATGAAGATCGCACCGGCTGACCGTCCAGCAAGCAGAAAAGAGATGGAACACACTGGCCTTCAGTCAGCCAGGTGACAGTTGTGTGTGACTGTCTGGCCGTGGCTCGGGAGATTTTTTTTTATTTTTTTATATTCTGTCTACGCTCCCTGCTGGTTATCTTCACTACTTTCATCTGTTTCAAATAATAGAGAGAGGGGGTTAGGGACTAGGTGAGGAAGAGGTGGGTGTGGAAAACGGAGGGGTGGGTAAGGGTGGGTGAAGCTACAGAGAGACGTGTAGAGCTTTAGAGTGCAGTAGCTGTGGAAGAGAAACGGCTCTCTCAATCAGTATGAGAATCCTTGTTGTTACTGTACCGCAACTCTTCGCGTGACTCCGTTTTATTATCGTTTCTTTCTTTCTTTTTCTTTTTTGTGACAGTGGACGGATCCTAGACATACTCTCTGTTTTCCATTTTAATGTTGCACTGGACAGTTGTGTTAGGGAGATCAGGGAGCATACTTCCTCATTCAGTCTTGTTGACCTACAGTAACCTATAGGCCTACACACGGGTCAAATACAGTATTTTAATTACGACTATAGGAGTGTTTTTGTTGTTGTTGGTGGTGGTGTTTGATTGATTGTTGCTGTTTTTTTGTTTTGTTTTGTTGCTGTTGTTGTTGGTTGTTTTTTTGGTGTTTTTTTTTTTTAACCAAATCACCGTAGCCTGACGTTTTTTTGTTTGTTTTGTTTTGTTTTCCCCAATGACTATTCTGGTGTTGTGACAGTTTGTGTTTAGACGTCCTTCCCATATAGTTCTATGATTAAAATTTCCATTTCCACCATATTTACCAGACTGAACATGATACCTTGACCGTTTACTAATTTTGGTCTTGTGGATTGTTTTACACTGAGCACAGGTACAGTCTTCGATAACTTTCACAACTATCTAAAACCATACTGATGTGTCACATCTCTTGGTTGCAACCCTCACAATAAAATATATTCATCCTCCATCATTCTTTTGTCATATCATTGACTCACGTGTGTAAACAAAGTAGTGTTCGGTTGTGTGTGTGTGTGTGTGTGTGTGTGTGTGTGTGTGTGTGTGTGTGTCCATGGTAAACTTTAACCGTGCCATTTTCTCTGGAAATACTCTGTCTGCCAATACCAAATTTGGATTACACATAGTAGGAAATAAATCATCACAGTCATGCCAATAATAGGTTGTAAGTCTTCTAAATTTAGCCGTATTTCCGGATCAATAACGGTTTATTTCGTTGAGGCTCGATCCGGATCCAAAAACACCATAATACCGCTTCCCAGTTGCCGGAACGTGGGCTGTATTTGGTACGAAGACAACATGGCATCGTTTTTCTTGTTCACAGTTGAAATAAAAGGAATACAAATTCTGGACAGAACACATACAGGTGACACTACGACACCATCAACGTGTTCACCGCATATGAATATTCTAAAGTGTACACTGAATCAAATGGAATGAACATAGAAGAAAAATTGAATCGACCGTTTCACTGAGTTTCAGTCAGCCTTGTCTAGACTGGTCTGTGCAGATCTAGACAACACAGCTACATGTTTTAGTGTAACTGAGATTTACCGTAAAATTAAAAGAATATTTTGATAATTTCGATATATATATATATATATATATATATATATATATATATATATATATATATATATATATATAATAAATAACAACATGATTTAAACAGCGTTATCATCTCCAATACAATAACATCCTTACTGCGTTAAAAACAACAACATAGCTAAAAATATTAGATTTGGTCGAATGACGTCAGATGCTCAGTAGCACAGTGAATAAGTCGACTTGCTTCCAAGTTGAACGTGCATGGTTCGATCCCGCTAGCATGCTTTCCTTTTCTCCCAAGCTTATCAATATTTCATATAGAAGACATTTCAATGATTTCTTTAAATATCCTGTTTTCCACACGATTCCTTTACTGGGTAAAGCGTGTATCACAAGTGAGTCTTGAAGGCCTTGCCTCTTGTTTCTTATGTATTCGTAAATTTTGTGTGTGTGTTTTGGTTTTTTTTTATGAATCAAAATGCACTGTACTTAATGGATTCTTATATGTCACATGTCCAATTATCGCTTACATACTAAATACACAGAAAAAAAAAAGAAATATCACAGCTGTCATTCAGCTTTCTCGCCAGCAGTGTCAGTAACGTAAACGGGGAAATTACAATGGGTGCGCCATTAATTGTGTTCTGTGAGAACTGACCACCTCTCCAGGTGTCTCTGTCGATGTTCGGGTGGTCTCTACCCTCTTGTGAGTGAGATTAGCACTTTCTTGATTTTACCCCCGTGTCCTTCACTGCCGTTTTTAGGGGTTGTGGGACGGTTGGGGTGGCGGATGTGGGTAGGGTTTTGGGATTCGTGGGAGGAAATAGGGAGAGAGTTGGAGGCCGGGGGGGAGGGTGTGTGGGTGGGTGGGTGGGGGGTATGGGGTGGGGGCGTGGGGGGGGGGGGGGGCTACTGTGACAACGACCGAAGAATTTTAGCAGGATGAAACTTTCTGCTCAGACACTATTCCACTACACGCGGTCTTTGTGGCTTGTGTCTTTCTTTCTTTCTTTCTTTCCGCCCCACTCCTTGTCTTCCTTTATCTTTCTTTCTTCTTATATTAATTCAGTTACATGCATTATTTGACTAATCGTTTTGTTAACCTTTTTATACCTATTTACATGCTAATATATTTGTATGAATTTATTTTTTTCTTTGTTTCTTTTGTCTTTATCTATTTTTTGGTCTATTTATTTATTTTTGCTATTATTCACGTGTATTTTCACTTTACTTTAAAAAAAAAAAATCTCTTTTCAGTATGAATTTCAATTTCTCTCTTTCGGTGCTGTGTGTTCAGAAGATAGTGGAAGAAGTGATGAATGAGTATCTTATTTGTTTATTTATTCATTTTTTCATTTGTGGGGGTGGGGGCGGGGTGTAGAAAGAGAACGCAGGGAAGGAAGGGGTATTGCTATTGTTCGGTGAGTGAAGTGTGGTGATCGTATAAAAGAACGTGTGAGCTCATCCATTGATGTCAACCCCTTGACAGTTGAACCTGGGAAAAATAGCAATGTGGAATCAGTTTTAACTGCAGCTTATGCACTTTTTATGGTGTGATTGGTTTTGCTCATGAAAGGTAATATAACCCTAAGAATAAGGAATCTAAATAACGTTGACTGACACACTGACCTGCAATCTCAAATATATATATATATATCACTCTCTCTATATATAATCAACCATAACCTTCCCAGTACACACACACACACACACACACACACACACACACACACATATATATATATATATATATATATATATAAACAAAAGAATAGATAAACAATTGAGACACATTGTAGTTATTGACTAGGTTCAGTTCATTGTTGTCGAAACACACACACACACACACACACACACACACATATATATATATATATATATATGTGTGTGTGTGTGTGTGTGTGTGTGTGTGTATTTCGACAACAATGAACTGAACCTAGTCAATAGCTACAATGTGTCTCAATTGTTTAACTATTTATTTGTTTGTTATATCTCGCCAAAATCACCCATTGGTTGCCTCTTATTCATTTGGTTAGTTGGCTAGTTTTTGGTCTGCCTTATACCCCTTCCCGCACACGAAATTCAGACGCAGGAATACCTACGGCTAAATATTGCAGGTAGGTTATCTGTTATTCCTGGAGCTGCTTATAATATATGCTCATGTCTTGTAACAGGTAGGTGGTGAAACACGTGCTCATAAGCAGAGTCTACACTATTGTCGTCATGGAGATAGATCAGCAGTTTCCCCAGGTGTTCTCCTTGATGCTGATGTTGGCGCTGCTGAGTCAGAGTGACGAGGCGATTAGCACCTTCTTGTTTTTTTCACCACGGACCTGGTGTGGTCTGCTGGCCTGTGTCGGAATGTTCTCCGTTTATCGGAGCCGTCAGTCCGACACGCTTGACTCTTTTCAGGTCTTCATAGGGTCTTCTGCTTGTCGCGTCACTTGTTATCTCTCATTTTCTCTCTTTTTTTTCCCGGTCGTTTCTTTCTTTTTTTTCCTTTCTTTTTTCTCTCTCTCTCTCTTTCTTTTTTTGACAAGGGAAAATAGTGTCCACAGGTTTGAGTCCAATGTTTGGATCAGAATTTAGAGCTTCCGGTTAGAATCTTTTCGTGAGTTGAACGTTAATTGGGGAGAAAAAAAAACACATAATCAAAAAACAACAACAAAAAACAACAACCAAACACGGTCGCAGTTAATACACACTATGACGACTCATGACGTCACGTCTGTCTCGCGTGTTTCGACAAAGAGTTCAAGTGTTTGACGTTTCATGGTCTTCCTTCTATCAATAATAGAACAGGATGTCGCGTAGGTGTTTCGGTCATATCCTTTTAGGGCGTTTCATCATTTTGGCTGTTGTTTTTTGGTGGTTTTTTTTTTGTTTGTTGGTTTTTTTTCCCCGTTGACAAGGGCATTAACAGAAGGCGCCATGGCTGAATCAGCGTTGGACTTCTGATCCAGTGTTCACCAGTGGTCAGGGTTCGATGCTCCGTTTCAGCAGGGCGTTGTGTCCTAGGGGAAAGGCACTTTTCTCACTCCACCCAGGTGTGAATGGGTTCCTGATTTCGGTCCAGGAAGGTTAAAACGGCGGGATGAGAGGATGGGGCCCCGCCTTCCTGTGCCGATCCCTATACACAGTGGATAGAAATTTGCTGTCCCGATGGCCTTAAAGGGCTATGGAACCTTTGACCTTGTTTAAGCGCATCAAAAGTTTTTCGTCAATTCTTCCATTGTTGACGTCCATTCCAGTTCCTGTTCGTGAGTAGGCATTCAGAGTGTCATTGAAAACCTTGTTTTGGTGGGAAAGAAAGTTAAGATTAGCGTTCCACTCAGCGCGGCTCCCTCTCAAGAAAAAACTATCTGGCCATAGTGTTGACTGTACGATGTGGCTTGAGTCCAGACTGGATGAGGACCGATAAGGAGATAGCCTGAGACTGTTTGTTGTGTGGACAGTGGGGGCAAAGCCGGAAACGAGTCCGTGTAATGGTGGACCTTCCCTCCTCCCCTCCCCCACTCACCCCTCTCCCCCGCCCCTCCCGTTTTCCCACCTTGCTGGTAAACGACTACCTCCTCCTCAACCGTCCTTCACCCGTCCGCCCCCTTCCTATCTTGCCCCCCCCCCCCCCCCCCTTCAACTCTGGGCATACTTTGACCACACCCACCTCCATGTTATATCCTCCCCTCTCCTTCGTTTCACTCCACCTTCACACACAGTGACACACACACACACACACACACACACACACACACACACACAGACGCTCACACATATATATATGTACACATACAGAGACATAGACACACTTACGCACAGACACACACTCACACACACACACACACGCGCGCGCGCGCTCGCTCGGACACACACACACACACACACACACACACACACACACACACACACGCAGGAAGCTTCAACATCAGTGCCATCGGCATCAACCCTGAAGGTCTACACAAGGCGATCCTAATGACCAGATATCACTAATGACTGCCCTCTGGATCTCTCTCTCTCTCTCATTTATGTAACGTGTCTCATTCTCTTCAGGAAAGTATTGACCAACTGATAGAATGTTCCGAAATGAACCACACGAGTCTCCATCATAAAAAGAATAGAAAAAAAACAAACAAAAAAACAACAAACGAGCGAAATATAATTTTATCAGGGTACAGGAATAAGCAGAACGCTTTTTTTCTTTATCCGGAAGATGGAAAAAAAAAATAAAACGAGAGAGAAGAGAAAACAAACAAACAAACAACACACACACACACACACACACACACACACACACACACACAAACAAAAAACAAAACAAAAAAAAACAACAAAAAAAAAACCCCAGCAACATCAAAATTACATACGCATGTAACACAAGTATGAATATTTATGTGCAATACAATAACACTTTCGTATAGCTAAGGACGAGGTGTGGTGGAGAGCGGAAAGAAGAAGAGAGAAAGGGAAGAGTAACGTGGGGCAGGCTGGCAGACAGACAGATATAGCGAGAGACTGACAGAAGAGACAGACATACAGAGAGACAGACAGTGGAGGAGAGATGCATGAAGATATTGACAACCAATATATGTTTGTTGTTAACAATGGATACGTATCGCATAAACGCGATAACTTGCACGATATGTGTTTTTCAAAGACAGGGACATTTTGACAGTGTTTACATTGAGACAGGATAATATTTCATTGCATAAGTAGCCCCCTGAGTAAGACAGACTAGATTTTTGAAAAGATCGATCCTTGAAAACCTGCAATATTTCGCTCGTTCGTTCTTTTGTTCGTTCGTTCACACACACACACACACACACACACACACACACACACACACACACACACACACACACATTCTCTCTCTTTCTCTCTCTCTCTCCCTCTCACACACACTCTCTCTCTCTCGCTCTCTCTCCCTCGGTCACACTCATGATTATATTCTCTCTGTGTCTCTCTCTCTCTGTGTCTCTCTTTCTCTGTCTCTCTCTCTCACTCTCTCTCTGTCTCTCTCACTCTCTCTCTGTGTATCTCTCACTCTGTCTCTCACTCTCTCTCTCTCGCTCTGTTTCTCTGTCTCTCACTCTCTGTCTCTCTCTCTCGTAATTATACACACATATTCCATGTCCCTCCGTCCCCCCTCCTCTCCGGGGAGACTTTAAAAAACAAACCGGTAAAGAAAAGACAGAAAGTTTACGCAGCTACATGAACAAATTACCATCGTTTCGGGACTTTTCTTTCCACGCTCAAACCTTTCCAGCGGTCATCTGCCAATCAAAACAAATCACAGTGATTGGGGGTACCCACACCTCCCCTCCCCCCATTCAGAGTTAGATAACCAGCAAGCCATTTTCAGCACACAGATACCCTGGGGGCAGTGGGGGTGGGGGCGTGTGGGGCGAGTTAAAGGGCAATGAGTCAACAACGGGAAGGAAGTCCCTTCTGACACTTACACCTCCCAGAGTCGGCATTCTGAAGAAGTGCAATTTCGCGCAGGTGAGAGAAAGTGTCATTAGCTGGCAGGGTTCCTTCACAAACCTGTGCCCGGGACGTGTGAAGTCTCCAGCTCCATGCCTGCCACCAGTGCGAGAATCGCTTCTGGGCTTCAAACCTTGTGATGGCTGGGCGAGGCGTTGAATTGATAAATAGCCCGAAACCTGTTGATGGTGTGAGGTGAGTGGTCTTTTCAAGGGTCAGCAGGAAACTGGGAGATCCCCAGAGCTCCACCCCTCACACCCACAAGGCAAGACAAACACCCTGCAGTCTGCCCACCGGGGTATATCATTATTGAAACAGCAGCGGTTCAAACCCACTCACTTCAGTCCCATTCACTTATATTCAATAGACAATTCGTAACCTTAAAAAACAGATTACAGACAGTTCAGTTCAAGACAATACTTAACCTTAAAAAACCCCCCATATATTTTAGTTCAGTTCAAGATAATTCTTAACCTAAAGAAATACAGATAGTTTAGTTCTGTTCAACCTGTCTCTGTCGACTTGGCTATTTTCAAGGCCCTGCAACCGTTTAACATAAACATGGGTGGAGAGGGCTTTTCTTCTCCTTCGTTCGTGAGGGTGCAGAGGGGTTGGTGGGTGGTGATAAATCAAATCAAAGGCTCTGAGTCTTGCTCAGTCAATATCAACATTCACGAAATCTGGAGATGTTCTCTTTTATGTATAAAAACAATTCCAATGGTTCAAACAGCGAAAGGAAGAACATTCACAGTATATCTTACTTTCTGATGTGCAAATCGAGTAGAAATCTACCGCATGCTGTAACTCTAGATTATTCTTTCAAAACAGAATAATCATATCAGCAGTTCAAAGTGAAGAATCTTCATTATCTATTTCTGTTGATGTCATACACACCCATCGGTCACTGATGAAGGCTTGGTTTCGGTATGTGATTTGTGCCGCGGGTTGTTGCAAACAACTCCCCACTTCCAGTTTCAAGGAAGCGTCAAAGCGTGCGGGTCTGTTCATATACGCTTCACCCTATCTGCTTAAAAAAAAAGAAAGAAAGAAGAAGAAGAAAAAAAGGCTGGTGCCTGACCTGTGTCCAACTTCATGTCGCTGGTCAGAGTATCAGTATCAGTTTCAGTAGCTCAAGGAGGCGTCACTGCGTTTGGTCAAATCCATATACGCTACACATAATAATAATAATGGATACTTATATAGCACACTATCCAGAAATCTGCTCTAGGTGCTTTACAAAAACGCTTTTGATAACATAAAACATTATATCTATGTTACATACACACACCAAAATGTGACCACACACACACACGCGCGCGCACGCGCACGCACGCACACACACACACACACACACACACACACACACACACTGCATACATACATTTTAACATACATGTGTATCTAACAGCTACCCTAACACATACGCACACATAGGCAGGCACAAACTTACATAGACACACGCACACACAATACACATTCATATACATGCATGTAGTTGTGGACCTGCCACAATTGAACTTATTGCTGAGGGAAAAGGTGAGTTTTGAGACGAGATTTAAAAGATGCGAGGGAATCAGAATGACGGAGGTTATCAGGGAGCTTGTTCCACGTCTTTGGCGATTGAAAAGAAAACGATCTGTGTCCATAGGTCTTACTTCTGACGTGAGGTATCCTGAGAAGTCGAGTATCAGAGGAAGAACGGAGCTGGCGAGAAGGGGTATAGATATGGATGAGTTCAGAAAGATATTTGGGGCCAGATCCGTTGACTGCAGAAAAGGTCAGAGTGGATAGCTTATAGTCTATTCGATCAGAAACAGGCAACCAGTGGAGAGACTGAAGGAGAGGAGAAACATGGTCAAATTTAGAAGCTCTGCAAATGAGTCTGGCAGCGTTATTCTGAATTCTTTGGAGTCTGTCTAACAGGTATTTGGGAAGGCCGGCCAAAAGAGAGTTGCAGTAATCCAATCTTGAGAGAACCAGAGAGCATACAAGTGTCTTGGTTGCATCGGTTGAGAGATAGTGGCGGATAGAGCTGATTCTACGCAGTTCCAAATAGGCAACTTTACAGATATTCGAAATGTGCTGACCAGCAGCGTAACCCAACGCGCTTAGTCAGGCCTTGAGAAAAACAAACAAACAAACAAAAATAAAATAAAATAATTAAAAAAACAAAAAACAAACAAAAATAAAATAAAATTATTGAAAAAAAAGATATAATAAAATAGATAAATAAGTAAAATAATAGATAAATACATAAAAATACTACTACTAATAATAATAATATTTAAAGGGCGCAAAATCCTGACTGGTCAGGGCTTTGACAAACAATCAATGTGGACTATTTGGCCCAGTCTTGGCTGTGTAGTAAATCTTCAGCCGGCCGCTTCAGATTCCGTATTTCACGTCCAGTTTCTCCTCAATGCACCTTCCCCCTCCCCGTCCTCTTCCCCCCGCCCCCCTCCTCCCCCAGGCTGCCTTCTGAAGGGCAGTAAATCTGCCTCCGTCACCTCCCTTTGTTCGCCAATGTGTGTTTACTCTGCACGTTACTTTCGTTACGACAACAATGACTGCTGGACGCGGTTTGACTGAACTCCTCCCCCTCTTTCCCTGTCTCTGTACACACACACACACACACACACACACACACACACACACACACACTCTATCATTTAAGGGGTGGAATCTCCTCCATATTACACCCCCCCCACACACACACACAAACGCGCGCGCGCGCGCGCACACACACACACACACACACACACACACACACACAATCTATCATTTAAGGGGTGAAAGCTCCTCCATATTACACACACACACACACACACACACACACACACACACACACACACACACACACACACACACACACACACACAATCTATCATTTAAGGGATAGAATCTCCAAAATATTACAAAACAAAAACAAACAGAACAAAGCAAGAAAAACAGTCCTCATCATAACTGGTACAACACCGACCAGAAACAAGTCTTGGCACCAACCACACAGCTACCACTTAACCCCCTGGCTGCCGGATCTGGACGAAGTGAAATCAGTGTGACACGACTTTGAAGTGCATGAACTCTGAAGTGTATGTGGAGTGATGGCCTAGAGGTAACACGTCCTCCAAGGAAGCTAGAGAATCCGAGCGCGCTGGTTCGAATCACGGCTCAGTCGCCCGGTATTTTCTCCCCCTCCACTAGACCTTGACCGGAGTTCCGTGTACAGCATGCACTTAGCGCACGTAAAAGAACCCACGGCAACAAAAGGGTTGTCCCTGGCAAAATTATGTAGAAAAATCCACTTCGATAGGAAAAACAAATAAAACTGCACGCAAAAAAACAACCCACCCGCCCACCTCCCCCCCTACACCCCCCCCCCCCCCCACCCAAAAAAAGGGTGGTGCTCTCAGTGTAGCGACGCGCTCTCCCTGGGGAGAGCAGCCCAAAATTCACACAGAGAAATCTGGTGTGATAAACAAATAGACAAAACAAACACCCCCACTCCCCATCCACCCCCAAAGAGAGAAAGAGAACTTCTTCTTGTGTAATTTTAACTGGCGTCGTTGATTTTTTTCCATAAAAAAAAAGGTAATCCAGTTCCATGAAGGAGTCGGATGGAAGAGCTTAGTATGGTCGTAACCCGCTACTAACTGTGTGCAGTATGGAACTGACCAATGGCGTAGTTCGGTCAACGTAGGCATTTAGTCACGTGTAACTGTCAAAAAGTTAGAACCAAGCAATGCAACTGGCACCAGGTGAAGAAAGATGACCGACACCCTACCTGCAACCTCAATGATGTCAGCCCTTCACTGACGAACCTACTGGTCAGCAGCAGTCAAGGTCAAGGCTGCAAGCTGCTCGTTATGCTCTACGATTTTCAGCTGCAGGACTATCCTGTGCTTTCATTTCCATCAACACGAAATCTAATGAGAATCTAATGACTTGAAACGACTCCTCTCTTCAAGGGAATCCCCACGACAGTTGCCTGAAGACACACCACAACGAGACGATACGTTTAGGTATACGCTTCAAAACGGACAAGAACCATAGCTTAGAGTGAGTAGGCTCACTTCAAAACGCCGGTGGTGGTTGTGGTGGTGGTGGTGAAAAGCGGCCGGGAGGCGAGGGTTGGGGGACGGGAAGGGGGCGTGGGGGGGTGTTGGGGGTGGGGGGAAGGGGGTAGTTGGTGTAGTAAGTGACCATCAGCACTATGTGTCGTCTACAGCTTGTCGCGAAGTAGATAAAACACGAACCGGAATGCAAACGAAGTTTGGAGGAATGTGAAAGGTGCGGCGGTCTTGGCCCCCTGTAACGGAAAAAGTCGTCTGCTTTTGAGCGAAAGCGACGCTATCCACTGACGGTCGGCACAGTCAGTCAGTTCAACACGACTGTCACACCAAGTATGTTCAAACAGTCGGACCTGTTGTTTTGTCCAGGTTTTTCGGTACTTGGGGTGGCGCTTTAGTCCGGCGGTTCGTGTTTTATTTCATTTCTTTGTGGTTCGTCTTTTTCGATTGATCGTATTTTTTTGTTTCTCATACACGCTCGCACGAACACACACACACACACACACACACACACACACACACACACACACATTCTCTTTTGGAAACACAATATTTATTGGCATCAACAGAACGGAATCGACTTTCTTTCACTCTCTCTTACAAAAAAATCCTCCATTTTCTCTCTCTCTTGCTGAACGGGCGCAATAGCCGAATGGTTAAAGCGTTGGACTTTCAATCTGATGGTCCCGGGTTCGAATCACGGTGACGGCGCCTGGTGGGTAAAGGGTGGAGATTTTTCCGATCTCCCAGGTCAACATATGTGCAGACCTGCCAGTGCCTGAACACCCCTCGTGTGTATACGCAAGCAGAAGATCAAATACGCACGTTAAAGATCCTGTAATCCATGTCAGCGTTCGGTGGGTTATGGAAACAAGAACATACCCTGCATGCACCCCCCCGAAATGTTAGTAATGGTCAAAGTTATGACCGCTGAACATTAATGGAAGAAGAAGAATGTCTTCTCCCTGTCACCAGTGCAGTCAGTGTGGGTGTCCAGTCCAGCTCATGAATCACACTAGGCAGACGGGACTGGGATCTCGTCTTGGCAAACCGGACACTCCACTTCACTGACCCAAGTTCAGTCCTCTGAGTGTTGCTGGTCACAACTCATCCTCTATCCCCACCCCTCCTCCCGAAAACGGAGTATGGCTGCCCACATGGCGGGGGTAAAAACGGTCATACATGTAAAAGCCCACTCTGCATACCAGAGAACGTGGGAGTCGCAGCCCATGAACGGAAAAAAAATCCTCCATCTTCGTCTCTTCAGGTTTCATCAACTACGTTTTATGACTCAAGGCTCGAGTCTCACTTATTGTCCATACTCAGGGACATAAATTCATTTTTTCAACTTTTGAAAGCGCTAAAATGAAGTACAATTAAGCTAAAGCTGAGTATGCTAGAAATAGTGTATATATATAAGTATGTACACCTACTCGTTGCCTTGTCATACTGGAGAAGCGCAGTCGGAAAACAAGGATTAAGATTCCGTGGCTATGGGCGCTGTGATAATCCTGTGATCATTCAATGAAACCTCAGGTTGTGTAGGGACGTACACAGGACGAGTCGTGACCATCACCACACAGCAGACTGGACTCTGGTGACTTGTGGTGGAAAGAAACAACCAAAACATTCATGATGAAGTCGGAACTCAGGCCATGTGGAACTTGGGAACTTTTGTGGAGCGGTGGCCAAGTGGTCATGCGTCCGACCAGGATTGAGAAACGAGAGTGCACGGGTTCCAGTCCTATATCCAGACCGGATCTTTACGCCCAGCACCTCTCCACCAGACTTTCAGTGGTGGTCAAGGTGCAAATCTTTCGGATGAGACGATAAATTAGGGTCCCGTGTGCAGAATACACTCAGCGCACGTTAAAGAACAAAGGACAGTAAAAGTGTTGTATCTGACAAAGTTATGTTTAAAAAATCCACTAATCCACTATAATGGCAAAAACAAATGCGATTCCAGACAGAAAAAAACCGGGTGGCGCTATAATATGACGACGCGCTGTACGCAGGCAGATTTTGTTTTCAAAAATTGAGCAGACACTATCAAAATCACAGCCCAGTAGTCGAATAACTGAATGTGCAGCAGCATTCTGTTTAAAAGAAAAAAAGGAGAAAAGAAATGGGAAAAAGAAAAAAAACAACAACAAACAAACAAACAAAAAAAACGCCATTGCAAACTACATTGAAATATTTCCGGACGTTCCGCTTGGAACTTCTCCAAGGAAAGTTGGTGTTGATGACAGGGTGTGGTTCATGTCTGTGTGCTTTCCACTGGTACCGATTCCTTTCTTCAGCTGAACGTTCTATCGTTTAGTCTGCGCGTATGTGGGTCTGTGTGTTCGTGCGTGCTTTGTTATCACAGACTGGTTGTGACGTGCTTAACTCTCTCCATACGAACGGCGAAAGAGTCGACGTTAACAGCGTTTCACCCCAATTACCATCATCAAAATATTGCAAGCGGAAGGCCCTTATACTGAAGACGTGAATGTTGAGAAAGAATACCACAATTCTGACGACGGAAGCTAAAGGTTGGGTCATTCAGACACCCACTGGACATCCGAGGGGTCTGTGTAGAGGAGAAGAGAGGCGTGACTGGCCGTACTGAGTGAGTTAAGTCGGTGTGGATGAGCAATACATTTTTGTTGCTCTGACCCCCCCCCCCCCCCATCTCTCTCCCTCGCTCGCTCAAACGCTCACTGTGTGGGGGGGTAGTGGTGGGAGTGTGGGGAAGGGGAGTGTGTTTGTGTGCATGTGCTTAGGAATTTGAGTGTGAAGAGACAGGGGAATGGAGGATGGTTTTATCTATTTTCTTCTTCTTCTTCTTCTTGTTGCTCTTCTTCTTTTTCATCATCATTATGAACATCAAGTTCTTCTTTTCTCCTCCATTAACTCTGTGAAGGGTCACTGGGGCGCCGCACAGTGCGAAGAGCGGCGCGGGTCAGTGTGGGATAGGTGCTCAGCACACAAACTTTAATGGAGAACACTACACCTCTGCATCCTGTTACAAACACCAAGACCACCGTGCCAGCTACTGTTGCGGCATGTAGTGTCGCCGGGAAATATAATGTCGGAGGCGACACTATGTGCCAAAGTTCCCTGCACATATTGTCGTTGGCACGTTCTTTTTTTCCGGCACATAATTATTCACACACACACAAACACACACACACACACACAGACACGCACACACACACGCCACACCACACCACACCACACACACACACACACACACACACACACACACACACACACACACAAAACTGTCGCAGCACATAATTGTCGCCGACGCAGTTAATTTTTAGTAGCGACACTCCCGGCACACAATGTCGCTGGCGACGACGATACGCCCCCAGTGCGACAACTGCCGTGAACGTGGGTACATACTGTTGCCGGCGACAAAATCTGCCGCAAAAAGCTAGCACACCCCTCTCGGATGACAGAGAGCGGACATGAAAAATTCCCGTGCCGGCGGGCCCACACCTTACTGAACTCCAGCCGCGCGGCATGGCAGCGTTGACCAGCACGAGTTATCGGCCCTCAGATCCATAAAGATGTCGCTTCCATACAAAAGCGGAGCGGGACGAGCGGAAATGAAACGAAGTGAAAAAAGAAAAAAAAAGTGGGTGTGGGGGTAGGTGAGTGAGGGCAAGGTGTGTTGGGGGGGGCTGGGAGGTAGAGGGGGGAGGGTAAATAAATGGAAGCGCTCCGTTTCGGTGTTTTTTTGTGTGTTTTGTTGTTGTTTTTTTGGTGGT
The DNA here is from genome assembly GCF_041734735.1 of Babylonia areolata. Classification (NCBI taxonomy): domain Eukaryota; kingdom Metazoa; phylum Mollusca; class Gastropoda; order Neogastropoda; family Buccinidae; genus Babylonia; species Babylonia areolata. The sequence continues at coordinate 31,707,805 of NC_134879.1, forward strand.
GAAACGAGCCTGTAGTTTCAGGAGAAAGAAGGGAGGAAAGTGGCAGAATGGTTAAGACGCTCATTTGCCAGTACAGGTCTGGGTTCGATTCCCGCTGAAACCCTTTCTCCCAAGTTGGACTGGAAAACCAAACTGAGCGTCTAGTCGAAGATAGACTGTGGTCCCGTGAGGAGCACGCACATGGCGCACTGAACCAAGAACCCACGGCAACAAAAGTGTTGGGGAGTGAAATACTATCCGACTTGTCACAGCTACTCAACGATCGTTTTGCTGTCAGTCTGTCCCTCTTTCTTTCTTCTTTCTTTCTTTTTCTCGTGTTCCTTCCTTCCTTTCTTTCCTTGTCAGGAGAAACAGGAGCGGAGAACAACAGGATCTCCCCGTGATAAAAACACTGTAGTCATACACAGTCTGCAAGTAAGGAGGGTCACGGCACAAAGTGTTTCCAAAGTAAAGGTTTATACGTATTACTCGCGTGTTTCTATTTTGCCGCGAAAGTTTGGTCAGCCTAGTATTCTGTGAACAATGTATTAATCATTCATTCTTGATTCGTGTAGACGTCTATGTTTGAATCTGATCGGAGACTGTTCTGATTTCTTGACCCAGCCTCTCTCTCTCTCTCTCTGATTCGTCAATTTAACGTTCTGCACGTCAAAAGGAATAACTGAAGTTCAAAATACGGTATCAATTCATAATTTTCCAGTAAGATGTCCACTCTGTCCTTTTTATAATTGTAACTGTAATGAGTATACTCTTCTTTTAAATGCATTAAAAAACAACAACAACAAACAAACAAACAAAAAACAACAACAACCCAAAAACAGTCCCAAATGGAGGACGATGACAATGAAGCTGATATTAATCATGACGATGACAATAGTGACAAATGACACCAAAATTACTGGTTTAAACAGTATTTCATTTGGAACATGTCACAATAGAACACAGTTATAGATGAGAAGGAAAACCAAAAAATCTTGTATAAAGTCCTGTTCTGATAAATGTATGTACTAAGTACGTGACGAAGTGACCATACATGAATTTCAACAAAACTGAACAGGAAAAAAATAAGATGTGAATAAACAATACAATTAAACAGACGGGCGCAGTAGCCGAGTGGTTAAAGCGTTGGCCTTTCAATCTGAGGGTCCCGGGTTCGAATCACGGTGACGGCGCCTGGTGGGTAAAGGGTGGAGATTTTTCCGATCTCTCAGGTCAACATATTTATGTGCAGACCTGCTAGTGCCTGAACCCCCTTCGTGTGTACACGCAAGTAGAATATCAAATACGCACGTTAAAGATCTGTAATCCACGTCAGCGATCAGTGGGTTATGGAAACAAGAACATACCCAGCATGCACACCCCCGAAAGCGGAGTATGTATGGCTGCCTACAAGGCGGGGTAAAAACGGTCATACACGTAAAAGCGCACTCGTGTACATACGAGTAAATGTGGGAGTTGCAGCCCACGAACGCAGAAGAAGAAGAAACAGATATATTCTGTCCGAATACTTCCAGAACCAGTGCAGAGGACCGATCATTTCTGAACGCTTTGCCGTGGTCTGGATCAGTCGGTGACATTGAAAATGGCTTTGATAAACGTGGCCAGTGGTGGACCCTTCCTTCCAAAAACACAGCCTCACATATGACGAACAATTGTCTATCTGCTGGACACAGAAGTAATCTTAAACTGATCAATAGATGGATCAGTTGATCAATCGCCTGATTCAGTGATAATCAGTTGACTGAAGAAGCAAATCAGACCCTGCTGGTAGGGAAAAAGAAAAAGAAAAAATAATGGGGTGGGGTGTGGGGGTAGGGGGAGGAGGATCAAAGGCTTAGAGTCAAATCTACCTTTGACATTCGCGTCCAAAATTCTACAGACAGCAAAGATTTTTCTACATGACCTCCACCCTTCAGCCTCTTGCCGTGCACCATCAGGGTTTCAGAGTTTGTTTATTCCCATGAACTCTTTTGAGTCTTAGAGAAACAAGGAAACATGACAATAACAGGATGACGGCCACAGAGGAAGAGCGATGATAATTTAAACAGAAGAAACAAAAGGGGGGATAATACAAATGGGGGGAAAATAAAATGAAATAAAAGGCCAAATGTAATCATCAGTCTGGAATAGACAAATGCACAGATCACAACTTAGATTTACAATACGGCTCTGCATCTGACTAGTTGAGCCTGAACTGGGAACTGGGGGGTTAGTTGGAGCACAGAAGTAACAATGACATGGTGTAACAAAAAAAAACACACAATAATTTGCATGCTATTTTAGCACCCATTTGCCAGTAATACTGGGATTGGTTTGATACATACAAGAGAAAAAGACATAAAAAAAACTAAACGAAGGGGCGTAACTCTGCAAAAACATGCCAAAAATCATTGCGGTGACCTGCCTTAATTAATGCATATATCCTTATAATTATCTATTTATCTATCTAAATGATTTCAAACAGCTGTCTGTCTGTCAAGAGTCTTATTGCTGATATGCCTATCGAGATGACAGGCGGTATGGAACTCACTCACGCACGCACGCGCCTCGCGCCAGTGCGGCAAAAGAATAGCACCGTGTGAGACCTTCGCGCGCACGTGGAAGGGAGGAGCAGAGTTAAGCCCGCAATGAGCGACTCCACGACCTTCGCTTTGTGCACCGTAAGCCCCTTAATCCCCTAACGAGTTGGAGCTGCTTCACAGGGGATTAACGGCCGTGTTTGTCCCCTCAAGGCCGCTTCATTGTATGTGTGTGGGCCCTTGCTCCGCTTGCGGCGACTCGTATCGCCCCCGCTTCGCTCCCCCTGACGTGTCAGTGTCAGACCGAGAAAGGGGCGGCCACTCTCGCGGCCCCTTGACAGGTGATAGACTTATGGGACTTGAACGTCGCTAAAAACCCGTCTTTCCGCTTTGGCCGGGGGGGAAGAATTCTAGTTGTGGCGAGGGTGGGCAAAACTGGGATAAATACACGCCCCGTGACTGGTATTCTATTCGTGTAAATCTGTCGTGGAAATAGACTTGGCCTTTAATCTCTGTGAGATTCGGTTGTGGTAGATTCCTAGGTACGGAGTTTGTGTGTTACAGTGTTGTTTTCTGTCGCGGCCACTGAACAGTTTTATTTTCTCAGTGTAATTCAACTCTTCACGGGAAGGTGGTGCCATAGGGCCATAATTTTTTTTTACACACCGACACACACACACACACACACGCGCACGGACACACACACGCACGCACAAACGCGCGCACACTCGCACACACACAAACACAAGGGGGTCAGCCCGATACTCCCCCGTGTCGATACTCCCCCGCGTCAATACTCCCCCGTGTCGATATTCCCCCGCGTCAATACTCCCCCGTGTCGATGTATACATGGGCTTCAATTTTTTTCTTCGAAACATTGCATCAATAGTAGGCCTACTCAGCCGGGCCACACGGAAACAACGTTTCAGTTTCAAGTAGGGATCAAAGCGCCAGACTGACCCCCATACACGCTACACTATATCTGCTTTGAAAAAAAAAAATCATTCTTTCAAAACTGGTCTGAAAACACATCTTTTTGAAAACGCCTCTCCATAGACCTTCCATACCTTTTCAGTTATAAGCCATGCAAACTCTCTCTCTTTCGTTGTGTGTGTGTGTGTGTGTGTGTGTGTGTGTGTGTGTGTGTGTAATTATGTAATACGCGTAGTCTCTGAATCTGTTTTATATTATTGTGCGCTAAATCATTAATTTTCTTCTTCTTTCTTTTGTGAGTTATCACGCGTGTGCTCGCATGTGTGTGTTTAATGTTTATTGTAAAGCACTTTCAGCTCTGTTTGATGGAGGAAAACGCTCAACGAATGTCCATTATTATTATTATTATTATTATTATTATTATCATTATGTTATAGTGTGCCAGCAGTGTCACCCCCACCACCCACACTCAGCCCCCCTTCCCTCCCCATCCCTTTGCCCCCCCCCCCCTCCTTCTTATCTCCCTTCCTGCTCCATCCAAAGTCCAGTCTTTGAGGTCGCACCGACACCGCGCCACCCTCCCTCCTTCCCACCCCACTCCTCACACGGTCCGCGACACCACATCACCAGCCCCAGTTGTTGAAACACGTGCGGCAATCCCTGTGCTGAGCAGAACATCCCGTGTGGCGGCCTGTCTTTCAAGTCGTTCCCCGTCTCCCCGTTCACGAACGCAGCTGATGTAGATGGCGGGACTTCGGAACGTAAGCTAGGGAGAATTTATGCTAATGCGAACTTTGATCATGCCGGCTAACATGCCGAGAGTTGTATTGTCCTGTCTCCCCATTCTCTTTGTGACGTAAACAGGTGAACTTGTCGTCATAGAATGTGTATCCAAGTGGGTAAAATTGTAGCAAATCAGATCAATCTGTTGAATTGGACGAATTGGGATTAAGCAGTGAATCTGTCAGTCATTCACATAGCGTCACTAGGACAAGCAAAGATTGGTTATTTCAGTTCAACTAGTTGGGGGAGTGAGTGCTATAGTTTGCATTAGTATGCACAGTATGTTGTGGGAAGGGATAAAACCAGTCAGCACAGCCAGTTCTGAGCTGTCTCCCAGAAGAGTTTCAGTTTCAGTTTCACTTTCTCAAGGAGGCGTCACTGCGTTCGGACAAATCCATACACGCTACACCACATCTGTTGAGCAGATGCCTGACCAGCAGCATAACCCAACGCGCTTAGTCAGGCCTTGAGTGCATGCTTACATATTTGTGTACCTATGAAAGGGGATTTCATTTTACGTAATTTCGCCAGAGGACAACACTCTCGTTGCCATGGGTTCTTTTTCAGTGCGCCAAGTGCTCAGTTTGATTTTCCAGTCAAACTTGGGGAGAAAGGGCGAGAGCGGGATTCGAACCCACACCCTCACGGACTCTCTGTATTGGCAGCTGAGCGTCTTAACCATTCTGCCACCTTCCTCCGAACTGACTGACACAGGGTGACTGACTGATCAGTGATGTGAGGAGCAAGGAAATCCTTGTTGGGCTGTGTGCTGCTTTAGGTGTAGGATGATCTTTTTACTGTGCGCTGCTTGTAGGAAGAACTTGAAGTAGGCAGTGTGTGCTGCCTTAGTGTGTGTTGCTTTTGCTAAGTAGGGTGAACTGCTTAGTGTGTGTGCTGATTTCCCATGTATATTGTAAAGTAAACACTCTGTAAAAACCACTCCATGTGGCCCTGTTATTGATGTGAGGAGAGAGTGAGTGAGTGCATGATTAGTTGATCCTATATCCCCCTGTCTGCTCCTCTCTCTTCTATTAGAATCGAACCACACTCTCTAAAACTCCTTTTTACAATCATTATTATTATTAAAAGAAAAAACAGCAGAGGCCTGACCTGAATTAAGTTCAACAGTCCCAGAAGTGACTGAGGTATTACAAACATTATAAACAACAACAAAGCAGCTGGGCCATTTATTATACATAACAGATTACTCATTGCATCTGCCCACATTATAACTGAACCACTAACCAGATTATTCAATAAATGTTTGGATCAAGGCAGGTTTCCACTGCTGTGGAAAATCGCACATGTGACTCCTTTACATAGAAAGGGTGCAAGGGAGCTGTGCTCAAATTACCGTCCCATCTCATTATTAAGCTGTGTAGGTAAATGGCAAGAAAAATGCATCCATAGACATGTACATCACTATCTCACTGAAAACTATTATCATTACACATGCACAATCTGAATTTATTCTTGGTGATTCAACTGTTAACCAGTTAACAAATATATACGATGATTTATGTGGTGCATATGACCGAGGTATTCCTACCCAAGTTGTGTATTTTGATATTTCAAAGGCTTTTGATCGGCTGTGGCACTCGGGTCTTTTATTGAAATTGAATGCTATTGGTATTCGTAGCAAATTACTGGACTTCTTTCAAGACTATCTATCACATCGATTCCAGACTACAGTGTTAAGGGGCGAAAAATCAGGTATAAACCTAACGCACTGATTAGGCCTTGAGAGCCTACCCGAGATTTGTATAAAACATTCACATAAAATGAAAGTTACAAGGTCTGTTTTATAAGAGACATAAGATAAGATAAGATAAGATAAGATAAGAATAACTTTATTATCTCCAACTGGAGAAATTTGGTCAGGTGCATTATCACAACATAGACAAGTAAACATGGGGACCATAACTGTAAAAGCCAACAACAGCCCCTACAAATATTACGAAGATACAAATGTAAAAAAAATATCACATACATCATTTCATACATACATCCACACACTGCAGGTAATAACTAGTATTCTTAATGTAAAAACAGAAAGAATTAAGAAACATTATTTGAATATAATTATAAACATAGCCTACTATACTGCACATTGATTATAATAGATAAGATAAGAATAAAGATGAATTGTGGAAAACCACAACCAGATAATCAGCACACACCCGCACCGCCCCCCCCCCCCCCGCCCCCCCCCGCCCCCCCCCCCCTACACACACACACACCACACACGTGGATAACTTGATTAAACAAGAGTAATAAACATATGTTCTGAAATAAAAGCATTTCACATGTATGTATGGAAGGCTTCTGTCTGCAATGGAAATCGAAGTCATGGCCTCTTGACTCGTGAGCAGGTGAATTAAGTGCAGTCATTAAACTAGCTCACCACTCAGCCGTAAATTCTGTGTTGCATTAAAACTGTGCTTAACTAAAACTTTTGAATCCTGACCACTGACGCTAGAAAACTGTTCTGTAACATAGCCAACGTGTGAGTTGTTTCAACAGTTTCGGGACCCCATCATTTCCGTCAGACTCTGGGGATTCAAAATTCACACACACACACACACACACACACACACACGCACACACACACACACACACACACACACACACACACACACACACACACACACACACACACACACACTTTACTGATAAATATAAGTAAGTTCAGGTATAATGATAGAGATAAAAAAAAAAAGCCATAGAGTCCATTCTTAGTTTTTAAAAACTGGGGTAGTGTGGGGCACATACAACTTTTAACAGCCTACAAGAACCAAAAGACCCAAAAGGTTTCACATAGCCTACTTTTGAAATTTGTCGTCATGTAATAGCGTATATCAGTTTACTGACTTCAGTTTTGTATAATTACCAGAAATACCTCAGCAGTAACTGTTCTGATCACACTAACGACAGGGTTAACCATTGAGAACGAACCGGATGTTAACGGGTTATGCTGAACCAACGTGTGTGCGTGTGTGTACGTGTGTGTGTGTGTGTGTGGATGTATGTGGATGTGTGTGTGTGTGTGTGTGTGTGTGTGTGTGTGTGTGTGGATGTATGTGGATGTGTGTGTGTGTGTGTGTGTGTGTGTGTGTGTGTGTTTTAAAAAGCGAAAAGGTGATGTTTTCTATCGGTCTGAATTTGCTGTGTGTCCTTTGTGTGTGTTTTTGTTATAATTTTGATTATGCGGAATGCTAAATTTTAGTGTTTCAAATTCTTCTAATCAGAATGTATCACAGATATCTACCACATTTACATTCTCTTACTGGAATAATAAGATCAATGTGATTCCTATTCTGAAAAAAATGCTAAGACTTCAGAACACGGAATTCCCCTTACTGGGATGATAAAATCAATGTGATTCAGAATCGGGGAAAAAAAACCCTACTTTTATGCAGACTTTTGAAGGGCTGAGAAACATGTTATGCAATCAGGGTGACAAAGGCTGAACAGTTTCCTACTGTAGCTTGTATTGGGCTTATCAGTTTGAGAACATTAGTCTGTTGAAAGTCCGAGGGTGTAGAGTGACTCTGTCATCCGGAACAGTCTTTCGAAACGGAACAATCTCGGGTGGGCGATTGATCCAGTTAACCATGTAGACACTATACACAGCTTTCGGCGTGGCGCGAGACACACATAGACACAGACACACAGACACGCAGACACACACAGACACACACACACAGACACAGACACACACATACACACACACACACACACACACATACACAAATATATATATATATATATATGACGGTATTCAGCACCTTCATGTATGTGAACTCCATTTGTGTGGGCCAAAGGCCTAACAAACCATTTCCACAGACAGACAGACAGACACACACACACACACACACACACACACACACACACACACACTCGCACCACCCCCCACTCCCAGAGAGAGAGAGAGAGAGAGAGAGAGAGAGAGAGAACTCCACAGCGAATCTCACAAGCATGGAGGGGTTGGGGGTGGGAGGGGAACAGATGGAAACCCAACAGGTCCTGGGTGTGACAGGGTGACCCAGAGGCCCGATGTCTATCAACGCCAGACGTGGGGACTATCGGGGTGACGTCACCCTGTCAGACCTAATCTTGGGCACAGCAGCGCCACACACAACGGCCCAGCCTCTTAATCAGCAGGAGGACCGGGTTCTGTGGAGATAAACCCTTAAGTCAACAACGAGGAACGCACACACACCGTTCCCGCCTTCAGAGGTCTGAAGTGTCACGATAATGGCCAACAGCCTCCGTTAAACGGGACATGGAATGATGTTACCCTATGTATCTATACATATCACTTAATTTCTTATTTCTTTTCTTTTTTTTCCCCTCTCCGTTCTTCTGCTCTTGCGGGCTGCAACCCTCATGTCCATTCGTATTAATTCATTGTCCGTCCCTTTTACCCCGCCGTTTAGGCAGCCATACACCGTTTTCAGGGGTGGGCATGTTCGTGTTTCCCAATACCACCGAACTGCTTATGATGGATTACGAGAAGTTAAAACGTGCGTGTGTGTGGTAATTACAGCAGGTAAGCACATTGCTGTGTTGATACGGGAAGGGGGACGGGGGGGAGGAGGATAAATCAGTCTCCACCGTGCACCCACCACACGTCGGTACCGGGGGATCAAGTCCGGGTCTTGGGAATGAAGGTCCAACGCTGAAAACGATTACATTTACTTACCTACTTACTTACTTGCTTACTAACTTACTTACTTGTTCACTTACTTACTTACCTGCTTACTTACTTGCTTGCTTGCTTGCTTATTTCCTTCCTTCCTTCCTAATTTCCTTCCTTCCTTTCTTATTTCCATCCTTCCGTCCCTCCTTTCTTCCTTCCTTTCTTCTTTCTTTCCTTCCTTCCTTCTTTCCTTCTTTATTTCCTTCCTTCCTTCTTTATTTCTTTCCTTCCTTCTTTCCTTCCTTCCTTCCTTATTTCCTTCCTTCTTTACTTCCTTATTTTCTTCCTTTCTTCCTTCCTCCCTTCCTTCCTTCCTTACCTATTGCCCGCTGTGCCCTCTGGCATGTAAGGCAACAAAAAACAAATACACTTGCAGACAGTAAAAAAAGAAAAGAAAAAAAGATGAAATATGTATACGGGTGGCGCTGCACTCTGGCGACGTGCTCTCCCCGGACAGAGCAGTCAGAATTTCACACAGTGGGATCTGTCGTGACAAAAACAAACAAACAAACAAAACAAAACAAAAGAGAAACAACAACAATACAATCCAATACAATGTACAATACAATAAACACTCGATGCACCAGTCGTATAACTTCATGTCACTTGTCCAAATTCTCGGAGACCAACAACATTATAATTTTCCGTTACTTAACCATAATTATGGTTCATGAATCGCTCTGAATAAATACTGTTGGTGACACGTGGTTTAATCAGAGATAAATTACAATACAATACAATCCATCTTTATTATTCCGTGAAAATTATGCGTGCATCCATTTCACGAAAATCGTGCTGAACACAATTCCGATGTTTTGCCGTTTGTGCTATGGATGCCTCCAGATCACCATCTATGGATGCGACATGTGCCACTGGCAATGGAGAAAAACCAAAAGGAACATGTTCAGATTTACTGCCCTGTCATGGAAATATAACGGCTGTGTAATCTTCTGCTGCGCTTGATGACTTATATCTCATTTTCTTTCTTTTTCAACAAAGAAAGGAAGCCAAGAACGTATCATACTAACCGCTTGTACTCCAAGGCGATCTTTTTAACCCAACGATATTCTGAAGCCTTCGTGCAAACTCAGCACTGAAAGTGCATGCATGTATGTAAATGTTACGAGTTTCTTCCCGGAGAGAGGGCAAGGCAAGACAGAAAGGCAGGGAGTTAATTTCGTGTACACACTGAGGGCATTGACACATTACTCAAATGCATCTTTTTCTGAATGGTGATGATGATAATAATGATGACAACGATAATAATAATAAGAAGATATAATACTTACATGGTTCAAACTCCCAATACAATGGGCTCTAATCGCCTCACATTAAACAATACATATACTGTGGTTCAAACTCCCAATACTATGGGCTGTAATCGCCTCGCATTAAACAATACATATACTGTGGTTCAAACTCCCAATACTATGGGCTGTAAGCGCCTCGCATTAAACAATACATATACTGTGGTTCAAACTCCCAATACAATGGGCTCTAAGCACCTCACATTAAACAATACATATACTGTGGTTCAAACTCCCAATACAATGGGCTCTAATCGCCTCACATTAAACAATACATATACTGTGGTTCAAACTCCCAATACAATGGGCTCTAATCGCCTCACATTAAACAATACATATACTGTGGTTCAAACTCCCAATACTATGGGCTGTAAGCGCCTCGCATTAAACAATACATATACTGTGGTTCAAACTCCCAATACTATGGGCTGTAAGCGCCTCACATTAAACAATACATATACTGTGGTTCAAACTCCCAATACTATGGGCTGTAAGCGCCTCGCATTAAACAATACATATACTGTGGTTCAAACTCCCAATACTATGGGCTGTAAGCGCCTCACATTAAACAATACATATACTGTGGTTCAAACTCCCAATACTATGGGCTGTAAGCGCCTCGCATTAAACAATACATATACTGTGGTTCAAACTCCCAATACTATGGGCTGTAAGCGCCTCGCATTAAACAATACATATACTGTGGTTCAAACTCCCAATACTATGGGCTGTAAGCGCCTCGCATTAAACAGTACATATACAGTCGTGCATACAGGGACACAACAGTTCACGAAGACAGACAAGAGAGGAAAAGACATCACAGCGGCGGCGGCAGGATTCCAGCTGTCTGAAAGTTTTCTCCCTTCTGGCGCCAAAAGTTTTCCATAGGGAAGGAGCCTCGCTTGACACAGCCACACACACTTATCATTATGGCCTCTGATGGACTCAGATAAGAAATCGTTCTGTCCGAAAGCCACCCCGCCGAAGATCGAAGTATGGTGATTCATACCGTCATAAAAGCATTCTTCGCCAAACAGTAGTCAACTTATGAAGCCATACATTGTCAATGGTTTTATGGAGGGCGACTTATCAGTACCGATATTAATATCACAAGATACAGGAGTATTCCGTCTGGGGAATACAATGGAAACTCTAATGATTGAAGTGGTCAGTATTCGCCAGTTTAAAATCTGTACTTAGCTTCCGTCGGAAGAAAGAGTTTGTCATGGGTTTGACTCTGGAAATGGAGCACCCGTGTTCGCCAACGGAAAAATTCCCCGTTCATTTTTCACTGGGTAAAATGCATGGTTGGTGTGTTGTGACAGCGATAGTAAAAGTTTTCTACACGAAAGCGGTTTGCAACATAACATAGGTTAGCAACGTGAGTGTAAGATGGTATTCGTAAGTTCTTAACACTAATTGTGTTTTGTCGCTTTAGTACTCTGGTTATAGCTTTCAGACTGACTCCTGTCAGGCTAAGGTTTATTCATGAGTTATGGTTAAGAGTAAGATATTGGTAACTTTGAAAGAATCGCAGCCATTGCTTGTTTTATACATGCACACACTCATGTCCAATTATGCAGCCACATGCATGCCTGTACACACACATAAGGGACACACACACACACACACACACACACACACACACACACACACACACACACACACAGAAAGAGAGAGAGAGAGAGAGAGTACAACATTATTTTCGAATACGCACTATCCATCAAGCACATGCAAAGCAATCTGAAAGCAATCTAGCATCTGGAAAGGAGAGGCAGCCTCACGTCATGGACAGATTTGTATTGTATTGTATTGTACTGTACTGATTTGCATTGTATTACATTGTATTGTACTGTACTGTACTGTTCTGTATTGTATTGCATTGTATTGTACTGTACTGTATTGTATTGTAGTGAATTGTACTGTACTGTACTGATTTGCATTGTATTACATTGTATTGTACTGTACTGTATTGTATTGTAGTGAATTGTACTGTACTGTACTGATTTGCATTGTATTACATTACATTGTATTGTATTGTACTGTACTGTATTGTATTGCATTGCATTGTATTGTACTGTACTGTACTGTATTGTACTGTACTGTATTGTATTGAATTGTACTGTACTGTACTGTATTGTATTGTATTGTACTGTACTGTATTGTATTGTACTGTACTGTATTGTACTATCTTGCACTGCATTGTACTGTATTGTATTGTGTTGTCCTGTATTGTACTGTACTGTATTGTACTGCATCACTTTTTCTCTGTGTGGAAACCGGGCTGCTCTTCCCGGCGGGAGCGCATAGCCACAGTGGATCACCATCCCATTTCTTTCTTTCTGTCGCCAGCTGTGTTTGTTTCACTGTCAAACTGGACTTCTCTGTTGACTTTTGCCAGAGACAGCCCTTTTGTTTTCGTTGCCATGGATTCTGTTACGTGCGCTAAGTGAATGCTGCACACGGGACCTCAATTTGCTGTTTCCAATCAATCCGAGCCAGACCACTCAATGTCTAGAGGGAAGGGGGGGTCAGGGGTGGGTGGCGGTGGTGTGAGGGGGGGGGGGGGGGAGGGTTAAAAGATCCCGGTCCGCGCGGGACTCGAACAAGTGGACACTCGCTTTCCTGTCGAGTGCGTTTACCACTGGGCCACGGCCGCTCCAATGTTGTCCTCTTGCGTTCCCTTCCTCGTTTATTTTCAACACAGCATGCTTCGCATGGTCGTTCCCAGACACACAAACAACAGTCTCAGACACAGAAAACAAATCAGCCAGCTTAATCACAGTTGAGGTTCTGTGGCCTGTTTTCAGGAGAGAAAAAGTAAAGGGTGGATTGCAATTAGCGGCACACCCTTGTGGGGCTTGCTGGTACGTCCACAGGACGGGTGGGTACAGCCACGCTGCCTTTTGTCACAATGCACCACACACTTCCTCTTCAAGGTCCGCGCTTGTCGGCTTGTTGCTGAAAGAATCAACATTGTATTGTATTGTATTGTATTGTATTGTATTGCATTGTAACGGAAAACCACTACTGATAATGCGGCAAATGTTTAGGGGAGTACACTGAATGTGGGCTACAGATGGGAAGAATATCGGATCTGACATTTTGTGGTGATTCAGTAATGTATTCACTTATGTCAAAGCGGTTTCCTACAGATATACACACATAAAGCAACATACATTGCCCACTCAAGGACTTGTCCTGAAGCGCACATTGAAGGTGACGCTAAATTACAGTTAGCTGCCCTCCAAAGGTGGAACAGGACAATGACAACAATAATGAATCTCATAGATTCTTTCTCTCCCTATATATATCCACACACCCCTCCAGGATGGGTGAATAAGTATATTGCTGTTGTATTCTGTTGTGTTGTATTCTGTTGTGTTGTATTCTGCTGTGCTATATTCTGTTCGTGCTGTATTCTTTTGTGTTGTATTCTGCTGTGCTATATTCTGTTCGTGCTGTATTCTGTTGTATTGTATTCTGTTGTGTTGTATTCTGTTGTGCTGTATTCTGTTTGCTGTATTCTGTTGTGTTGTATTCTGTTGTGCTGTATTCTGTTGTGTTGCATTCTGATTTGCTGTATTCTGTTGTGCTGTATTCTGTTGTGCTGTATTCTTTTGTGTTGTGTTCTGTTGTGCTGTATTCTGTTGCGTTGTATTCTGTTGCGCTGTATTCTGTTGCGTTGTATTCTGTTGCGTTGTATTTGGTTGCGCTGTATTCTGTTGCGTTGTATTCTGTTGCGTTGTATTCTGCTGTGCTATATTCTGTTGTGCTGTATTCTGTTTTGCTGTAATCTGTTGCGCTGTATTCTGTTATGCTGTATTCTGTTGTGTTGTATTCTGTTGTGTTGTATCATGTTGCGTTGTATTCTGTTGCGTTGTATTCTGTTGTGCTGTATTTCCCCTAAATGCTGTAGTCTGTTGCGTTGTATTCTGTTGTGCTGTATTTCCCCTAAATGCTGTATTCTGTTGTGCTGTATTTCCCCTAAATGCTGTATTCTGTTGTGCTGTATTCTGTTGCGTTGTATTCTGTTGTGCTGTATTCTGTTGCGTTGTATTCTGTTGCGTTGTATTCTGTTGTGCTGCATTTCCCCTAAATGCTGTATTCTGTTGTGCTGTATTCTGTTGCGTTGTATTCTGTTGTGCTGTATTGCCCTAAATGCTGTATTCTGTTGTGCTGTATTTCCCGTAAATGCTGTATTCTGTTGTGCTGTATTCTGTTGCGTTGTATTCTGTTGTGCTGTATTGCCCTGAATGCTGTATTCTGTTGTGCTGTATTTCCCCTAAATGCTGTATTCTGTTGTGCTGTATTCTGTTGCGTTGTATTCTGTTGTGCTGTATTTCCCCTAAATGCTGTATTCTGTTGTGCTGTATTTCCCCTAAATGCTGTATTCTGTTGTGCTGTATTGCCCCTAAATGCTGTATTCTGTTGTGCTGTATTGCCCTAAATGCTGTATTCTGTTGTGCTGTATTCTGTTGTGCTGTATTCTGTTGTGCTGTATTGCCCTAAATAGTCTGTTACTGTTCCTGGCAGTGGGTATTGCTTTGATGCTGATTTCTATTCCCTTCTTTGTCCATGCAAAACGGATTCCAGGAGGTGATGGTCATTAGTTGTGGGAATTAAAACAGGTACTCCTATCCGATTCCATGCTAGGAACTGGTGAAAAAAGGAAACAGTGGAAGGGTGTGTGTGTGTGTGTGTGTGTGTGTGTGTGTGTGTGTGTCTGTGTCTGTGTCTGTGTGTCTGTGTGTGTGGCTGTGTCTGTGTGGCTGTGTGTACGTGTGCGTATGTGTGTGTCCGAATGAGAGAGAGAGAGAGAGAGAGAGAGCGTGCGTTTGTGCGAGAGTGAGAGCGTGTGGGTGTGCTTGTATGTGTGTGTGTAGGTGTGCGCGTTTATGTATGTAATTACACACACACACACACACACACACACACACATATATATATATATATATATATATATATATATATATATATATATATATATATATATATCTGTGTATAGGCGAGTACGTGTGTATTGCCTTTTTCTTCTTCGTTACTTGAGTGTTGTGGGGATTGGCCAGTGGGCGGTGTGTCCAGGCAAGGTGTGTGTGTCACAAGGCATTCATTCCCAGCCATCCGTGCCCTCTGCCACCGGGACATGGGGAGAAGGAAACCCGTCACAATGGCAGAAAGGATCGTGCGTGGAACTACACACACACTCCCCCCCCCCCCCCATCACACACACCCGCGCGCAAACACACACACACACGCACGCACTTACACACACACAAACGCCAAAACACACACACGGGCGCGCGCACACACGGACACCAACATACACACACGCACGCAGTCACGCACGCACACACACGCACACACACACCACACACACACACACACACACAACACACACACTCCCCCCTATTCCCCCACATCAACACACACACACACACACACACACACACACCGATGAGAAAAGAAACCCAGCGCGGAGAAAGGAGCAAGGAGCACAATTCACCGACTTGAATAGAGAAGACAGGAGCATGAAAGACAAACCAAGACAATCAACGGGCCAATGGGAACACACCCTGCTTTCCCCCTAGTCCCCTCCCCACCCCCCCTCTCCCACAGAGAAAATCAGTGGCGATTCAAACCCCGTCTGGCACTTGAAAACTAAGGGAAGACGGAGCCAATGTTTGTGTCGGATATAATTATGTCCAATGATAGCACTTTCTAACACAGCCTTCTTTCAAGTACAAACTATGCTAGCAGAATGGAGAGGGCATTTCAGCGGAAATCCTCCCAATAATATTTGTGTCCAAGGATAGCAGTTTTTACAAAGCCTTCTTTCAAGTACAAACTATGCTAGCAGAATGGAGAAGGCATTTCAGCGGAAATCCTCCCAATAATATTTGTGTCCAAGGATAACACTTTTTTACATACACCCCTCCCCCCCACCCCATCCCCACGCCCTCCCCGCCCCCTCCCCTTTTATTTCACATCATGCTATACAAGCAGAATGGAATGGATACTTCAGCCAGCCGCTCCCCTCCCCCTTCCTACGTCCATTAGCAATATTTGCGTTTGATACTCGTCCAAGGATATCACTTTCTACAAAACCGTGTTTGATTTAAACTGACAAAGTGGTAGCAGAATGGAGAGGATATTCCAGCCCAACCGCCACCCCCCACCCCCTCTCTCTCTCTTTCTCTCTCTCTCTCTTTCTCTCTCATAAATGATAATGTTGTGAACTTACAGAAAGAAAGAAAAACTAACGATCTTAGTCGCAGCTTTAACTCTGTAAACTTTTCACCTGTTTGTGTCGTGAGTAATGAATTAAGTTGTTGGATTTTTTTTTTTTTTTTTACCTGGATGTTTTCTTATTACATGTTGGCTATGTAGCCTACACAGTAATCATGGACGGGTGTACTAGTTATTCTTTTCTTTTGTTTTATTTCACTCGTGTCTTAAAAATGTTATATATTTTCTATCTGAATGTATATTTGCAAGCTGATTGGTATGTACATCGTCATCAAGGAAAAGTGTACCGGCGATTCATTCACTTTTACGCCAACTGAATTTTATCTGTTCACAAGCATTTAAATGGACCTAAAGATGTTTTTGTTTGTTCTGTTTTAATCATTTGAAACAGACAATAAAGTCTTTCGAACGTGAAACTGAAATTGAATTTGAAAGTGTTAACATCTAAAATAGGACCAGTGAATTTTGTGTAATCCATATCAATGTTCTTCTTTTGCATAGAAAAGAAGTTTCGCCACATCTGTGTCAGTGCACATTAGCCATGACGCACACGCACACAGACTGATGCGTGAGAACAGGGACATGTGGGAATGTTTCTAACTCTGGGGATCCAGACACGGAGCAACGGCGAAAATTAAAAAGAGAAAAAGAAGAATAAGAAGAAAAAAAAAAAAAAAAGAAGAAAAGAAATCGCACGGCTTTTTAGAGCTATCAGAACAGGAAGCAGATGTCTCTTTCTGGAAGAAAAAAACAAACACGCAGAACTGTAACAGAAACGATAAACACAAATGCCTATCTCGTTGAGAAAAAACAACAACAAAAACATAATGTACACAAAGAGACACACATACACAGACACACAGACACATACACAGACACACAGACAGACAGGCAGGCAGACAGACAGACACTCCCCCCCTCTCCCTCCTCCCTCCCCTTCCACAGAATTTAAGAAAACAAACAAACACAAACTTCTACTTGCGAGAGAAAAGTATCAGAAACTGGTGCGACTTTGGGGAGAAGGTGTGGGTGTGTGTAGTCTTACTACAGAGTAGACGAAAGGATCAGTGAATTCTCTTTCTTGGCATGAAGACCTGGGTTATGTAACACACAGGAAAAAATAGACTTGCCCACTGTAACATTGCCGTCTTTCTAATCACAGTTTAGGTCCATGGGTGCAATGCAGGCAGGACAGACAAAATAAGTGTGGATTGCAATTAGACTCCGGCCCACCGATCCACAGTTTGTCCAGGGACAGGCAGGTCCGTACTTTCTCTGTCACAGTGCTTTACTTTCCAACCCACCAACCCCACTGACCGCACACCGACACGGCGTAAAGTGTAACAAGGGTAAAAGTGTAGTCACGCAACAAAATGAACGGGAGCACTCCTGCAGTTAAATCCCTGAAACACAACGAGCGAAAAGACGTGGGTGTTACGATGAATACATTTGAAATTGTACTAATGTAACAGTTACAATGTGTCACTTTCGAAAAATGCTAAATTACTGTTTTAAAATGTGTGTGCGCGTGTGTGTGTGTGTGTGTGTGTGTGTGTGTGTGTTTGTGCGTGCGTGCGTGCGTGTGTGTGTGCGTGTGTGTGTGTGCGTATGTGTGCCTGCGTGCGTGCATGTGTCTGCGTGCGTGCATGCGTGTGTGTGTGTGTGTGTATGTGTGTGTGTGTGTGTGTGTGCGTGTGTGTGCGTAAGTGGCGTGCATACGTTTTACATCTTCAGACAGCAAAGACAAAGACAAAGAACAAATACAAAGAGAAGCAAACGGTTCTGACAGTCCTCACAATTGTTACATTTCACGCTGTGACAGGGCTTTCTCCTTTCGCTCCAGTACCCGGCACAGAAAGAGAGAGAGAGAGAGAGCGAAAGGAAGGTGACCACCACCACCACACCGACAGCCTAGGACGAACGGGGCACAGGGCCGAACGGAACAAGAGCTGGGCGCTGTCAATACAGGTTCACGCTAGACTTACACTGGGACAACTTTGAGGACGTTAACGACTTAACGGACCCGGGACGCCATTGTGTCGCCTCACAGGCAGGGATTAGAGCGGAGAAAGGAGCGCAAAGGTTCAGGCGATGGTGCGAGGCCCGTTAACGCATTTGGCAAATCCCCCCCACAATGGCCGCCGTTTGCTGGAGGCTTTGCCCCACACAATCCCCGGATTTGGATCTGAAGCGTAGGCACACAAGATTTTTTTTTTAGCGGCCCGGAGTTGATCAAGTTTTCGGGTGGGGTGGGGGGGGGGGACTCAAGTGATACAGAGGAGGAGATAGGGAGAGGTGGGTGGGGGCTGGGGGGTGGGGGTGGGGGGGTCCTGTCTGTGCAAACAGGAGGGGAGATTATGAATGCAAGCACCAAAAAGCAAGCGGTGGGGATCTCATGCTGAGAAGTCAGTACAAGACACTGACTTTTTAAGTCCACGGAAAGCGCATCGCTCGCCCCGCCCCGTCAGCTGAGATTCGCCGCCACGTCCACACACTACGACTGTTAAAAAAAAAGAAAAAAGACCCCTCCCCCCCCACCCCCCAAAAAAAGTATATAAAAAAAGTATAAAAAAAAATTTAAAAAAAAAGACGGGGAAATAATAGTATTGAGAAAATAAAACACACAGTGCTGACACCAGGTTAGGTCAAAGGTTAAAGGTCCCATAGCCATTTACGGCCATCGGGACAGTGAATTCATAATATTCGCTGTGTCCAGGGCTCGGCATGGGGAGGCGTGGTTTAACCTTCACCTTCCACCTCCCCTTCCCTCCCCCCTCCACCCCCCCTCCCCCAATCCTCTCCACCAGGACCAACCCATATCACATAAACCCCCTCTTCTTGAAAAACTACACTGGCTCTCACAGGATGGATTACAAAAGAAAAAAGCTATACCATGTGTTTTAATGTCACAAGCCATACCGCACCCACATGGCTGTGTGATTTACTTTCAGTGTGTATATTATACTCCATGATTTTGACGCTCAATTGTTTGCTGAATTTTGGAGCACTTACAGTTCCTTGAAGAAACACAGCACCACGAGACTACCACCAGCTGTGTGTCTCCCATCATAGCATTGACAGTTCCTTGAAGAAACACAGCACCACGAGACTACCACTAGCTGTGTGTCTCCCATCATAGCATTGACAGTTCCTTGAAGAAACACAGCACCACGAGACTACCACCAGAAGTGTGTCTCCTATCATAGCATTGACAGTTCCTTGAAGAAACACAGCACCACGAGACTACCACCAGAAGTGTGTCTCCCATCATAGACATTGACAGTTCCTTGAAGAAACACAGCACCACAAGACTACCACCAGAAGTGTGTCTTCCATCATAGCATTGACAGTTCCTTGAAGAAACACAGCACCACGAGACTACCACCAGAAGTGTGTCTCCCATCATAGCATTGACAGTTCCTTGAAGAAACACAGCACCACGAGACTACCACCAGAAGTGTGTCTCCCATCATGGCATTGACAGTTCCTTGAAGAAACACAGCACCACGAGACTACCACCAGAAGTGTGTCTTCCATCATAGACATTGACAGTTCCTTGAAGAAACACAGCACCACGAGACTACCACCAGAAGTGTGTCTTCCATCATAGCATTGACAGTTCCTTGAAGAAACACAGCACCACGAGACTACCACCAGAAGTGT